>NW_022196912.1:7564648-7587654 GCF_008632895.1 Mastomys coucha | reverse complement strand
TTGTTGTTCTCTTTCCTACAAGCCACCTCCCAAGTTAATTGTCTATGTCTCCCTTGGATATATAAATATTTTTGAAATATGTAAGCTGTTCTGAAAACCGTAGTACAGTGTAAAAACATGAAATAAACAATACTACTAATAGAGATGCTGAGATAGGAGAAGCAAGATTTCAAGACCCTTATGTTGTACACAACAAAATACTGTCACAAACAAGCTGAAAGTGTATATGGATTGTACAATATTGGACAAATTTCTCCAATTACCAAATTAGAGAGGCAATCAACAAATTTCTAATTCCTCATATTTTTGGATTTCAATTGATTAGGATATGTTGGTAATATTAATTTTCATATTAAGATATTAAGAAAAGGTAATTGCCACTTCCTGTTGTTTGATTTGTGTGGATTTGTTGAAAGATTACCTTCTTAATTCTTCTAGAGTTTAGTTTTGCTCCTTATGTTGATGTTTTCCATCTATTATCCTTTGTAGGGCTGGATTTGTGGAAAGATATTGTGTAAATTGTGTTTTGTCATGGAATATCTTGTTTTCTCCATCTATGGTAATTGAGAGTTTTGCTGGGTATAGTAGCCTGGGCTGGCATTTGTGTTCTCTTAGGGTCTGTATGGCATCTGCCCAGGATCTTCTAGCTTTCATAGTCTCTGGTGAGAAGTCTGGTGTAATTCTGATAGGCCTGCCTTTATATGTTACTTGCCTTTTTTCCCTTACTGCTTTTAAAATTCTTTCTTTGTTTAGTGCATTTGGTGTTTTGATTATTATGTGACAGGAGGAATTTCTTTTCTGGTCCAGTCTATTTGGAGTTCTGTAGACTTCTTGTATGTTCTGGGCATCTTTAGGTTAGGGAAGTTTTCTTTTATAATTTTGTTGAAGATATTTACTGGCCCATTACATTGGGAGTCGTCACTCTCTTCTATACCTATTATCCTTAGGTTTGGTCTTCTCATTGAGTCCTGGATTTTCTGGATGTTTTGGGTTAGGAGCTTTTTGCTTTTTGCATTTTCTTTGACTCAATGTTGTGTCAATGTTTTCTAAGGTGTCTTCTGCCCCTCAGATTCTCTCTTCTATCTCTTATATTCTGTTAGTGATGCTTGCATCTATGGCTCCTGATTTCTTTCCTAGGTTTTGTATCTCCAGGGTTGTCTCTCTTTCTGATTTCTTTATTGTTTCTATTTCCATTTTTAGATTCTGGATGGTTTTGCTCATTTCTTTTACCTGTTTGATTGTGTTTTCCTGTAGTTCTTTAAGGAATTTTTGTGTTTCCTCTTTAAGAGCTTCTAGCTCTTTACCTGTGTTCTCCTGTATTTCTTTGAGGGTGCTATTTATGTCTTTCTTAAGGTCCTGTATCATCATCATGATAAGTGATTTTAGATCTTAATCTTGCTTTTCCGGTGTGATGATGTGTCCAGGACTTGCTATGGTGGGAGAATTGGGTTCTGATGATGTCAAGTGACCTTGGTTTGTGTTGTTTATTTTCTTACGCTTGCCCCACTCCCCCTGCCATCTGGTTATCTCTAGTGTTACCTGCCCTTGCTAAATCTGACTGGAGCCTGTCCTTCTTGTGATCCTGGTTGTGTCAGAACTCCTCAGAGTCAATCAAGCTGTCTCTGGGATCCTGTGATTCTAGGATCCTGTGACCCTGGGCTTATCAGAGCACCTGGGAGTGCAGCAGATTCCTCTGGGTATTGTGGTACTGGCTGTGGAGCCTGGGCCCAAGGTCTGCTCAGGACACCAGCCCAGAGACACCAGAAGGAACCCGAGCCACTGGGCTGGTGGAGTTCCTGTGTACCTGGTCCCGCTGGTCCCAATTACTCCTGGTGTTGGGACAGATGTTATGTCCTCCTCAACTCTGATCTTGAGTGTGCCCAAGCACCTGGGAGTGGAGCTTCCTCTGAGTGTTGTGGGAATGGCTGCAGAGTTTGTGCCCAAGGTCTGCTCAGGACACCAGCCAAGAGAGACCAGCAGCACTGTGCATTTCAGTCATGGAAGCTGAGCTGATTCTCAGGCAACTGCTCTGGAAGTTCTACTTGAGATCTTTCTCATTTCTCTTCAGCACCTGCTTCTCTCCTCAAGACACCACCTAATCTCCCTGTGATGTCTTGCAGGTGCCTAGCCCCATTCCCACCAGCCTGCCTTGGACCATATTCCTGATGTGGCAGTCTCCTTTTCTCTCCATCCCTTATACACAGGCCTTTTGGCAAATTTCCTCCCAGCAAGCTATCACTGTCCACAAGATATGATAAAGTTAATCTAGTCACAATGAATGCACTTTTGTTCTAGAGCAAATAAACATGAGTAGTAAAAGTTTCTCTTACTCCACATTGGCCCCAGTACCAATCTCCTTGTTTCATCAGTTAAGAAGGAAATAAATACCCATGACTCCATGCGGTTAAGTGGCCTGCTCTAGATCATGTATTTAAGGAACGTTGGGACTTGAATTCAAGCCTTCTGATCCCAATGCTGGGTACTATTTGCTTAGAATCTCCTATTTTCCTGCCTCTGTCTTGCTGGGGGCTAATGGATGCTCAGGATTTAATCTGTTACTCGTCTCAGTGATATTTATATCTTAGTACCAGTGCTTATAAGCAGAAGAGTAAATCATCCCCAGAAGGGCTGATGGGAGAGCCCAAAAGGGCCTGCCTAACCCTCCTCTGCTCTCCCATGCATGCCTTGGAACAGATGGCTCTTTCTTGACCTGCTTGAGAGAGACATGAGTTGCACTCGTAAAAAGAAGGAAGCCAATGACAGGGAGCACAGGTGCTGCTGTGTCCTGAGTGGCAGGTGGATATAGGGGAGCATTTAGGCTTCTATCCTTTGTTTCTTCTCCTTCTCTGTCTCCTTCTGCTTCCTCTCTTTCTTTCTCCTCCTTCTTTTTCTTCTTTTTCCTCTTTCTCCTCTTCCTCTTCCTCCTCCCCACCTCCAGCTCTTTACTGTGAGGTGAGTCACTCTTCTGGATTCTGATTGCAGTTCTAAAGGAAGCCCTGGGCTATCCTCCTCACACTCCCCCACAAAGCCCAATCCCCCTCCAGTCCTTCCCTGGCCACTGAATTAATTCCCTAATTACCATTGCTCTGTTCATCTGTTCATGAAACCCAGCCACCCAGGCACCCAGGCAGCATACTCTTGAGGATGTGACCTTAGGAGCTGAGAGATGAGGGTTTGCAGAAGCAGGGCTCAATTTTAAGTTTTTATAGCTCTTTGTTGGAGAAGATAAGTGAAAGGCAATCTTTTTTTTTGTTTGTTTTTAGCTTGCACGAAAACACTTTGTGCAGATGAAAATGGATGCAGACTCTGTTCTACAAAGATGGTCTTTCTTCTGGGGTAACTGAAAAATTGGTCCTGTACTCTGAACATCACTCACACAAGTGCCCAAGATTCTGTTATCGGAGTGAGACTCAGTGCTTCACAGCCTTATAAACCTTTCAAACAGGCATCATTAACAGCGTGATGTGTGACTGGCAAGACATCCTTCACACATTCTCTGTGATGACGGTTGTGTAACAATAGCATCGCCACACTAATGAAATCAGAGATGATATACCCAAGACAAGATTCACAGCTTCTTGTTTTCTGAGGCCAGAGGCACTTAGCTGACTGATTCACCCTCCCCTGCCCTTTTGTCCTCAACACTGGACCCCACTCAGCAGCACTTCCCATGGCTCTCTAGCAGAACCAAATCATGTCCATAGATTCCAGGTACCAAGCCAGAAGAAGGAAGACAGTGTGTGAAGATGTGGGCTGAAGAGGAGAATGGGAACCAGGAGGTACAAGCAAAGAGAAAGAGAAAGAAAAAAAACGTAACAGTGGTGTGGGAGGAAGGAAAATGTAGGTCCCATTCCCTAAAAGCAATCATTTGGGCTTCCTGTCCTCTTACCCAAATCTTTATACCCTGGATTCTCACCTTACTTCAGTTTTCCCAGGACCAGAAATTCCACCCAAGTGACCTTTGTGAACTTGACCTGTGAGTATTTAACCTGGGGCAGGCATCTTCTACTCTACCAATTGCAAGTGAGATAGTCAGGATGTGCTGTGCAACTCAGGCAGAACAAACAGGTCTTGTGCTTACTTCTTCACATCCTAAGGGAGAACCTTTAAGAAGAACTAAAGGAATCACTCGGGCCCAAGCAAGTTACTCAAAGAGATTGTCTGACCCCGACTCTGGGACTGGAGTCCAAGGCAAGAACTTTGCTCAGCATTCACAAGGCAACACACTTTGTCCCAGCTCACAAGCCTGTCCCTATGGCTCTCAGGCAGACACCTGGGCCAGGCGAGGGTTAGCCTCTCAGAACACCAGATTGATGGGCAGATGCTGTTTTGTCTGTCTTCTTTCCTGGACCAAACTGATGTGTAGGTCTTTGAGTATCTGGAGAGCAGCCCCGACCCAAGGTCCTCATACACCAGAGTGTGCCGGACTATGCAGGCAGTTTCCTAGCATGATGACTATCTAGTGCATGGTGACTGGCCTTTGCAGTAAGGTTGCTGTGACCTTGAGCAGTGTGTGCCTCAGCCTTTGACAGCCATCTACTCTGGATTGCAGGAGAAAGGAGATGAAGAGATTCAGGGTGCTGCCCGACTTCCATGGTCATTGCTGTCTTTCCTCCAGGAATCGGATGGAATTTCCACAAGGCCTTTCAAAACGCTGGACAAAACTCAGGGAAAGCTGGACATCGGCTGCTTCTGACTGTTTTGTTTCCTCAGTTTTGCAGCACTGGAGAGGAGTGACTTTTACACCCTTTTGGTCTTGGGCTGATTCTTTCTCATGTTCTTGTACCTAATGAAGACCCCCATGCACATGCTCTAAGACAGGCTAAGCTGCCTCCTAGGGCAGAGAAAACAAGCATGAGCCACCACATCTTAATTCCCAGAATTCCCTTACTTCTGAACTATGTCTATAGTTATATGTTAACATATGCAACAGTTTTATAGGAAAAACCCTACACATATAGAAATAGCCACCATAAAACTGCTGAGAAGCCTGGCATTGCTTTCCACTAAGGGCCAGAGAGGTGGCTCAGTGGTTAAGAGCACTGGTTGTTCTTCCAGAAAACCTGGTTTTGATTCCCAGAACCCATATACATGGCAGCTCACACCCTTCCATAATTCCAGTGCAAGGGATCTGATGTTCTTCTCTGGCTTCCAGGGAGCCATACACACATGTGCCTGAACAGACATAGATATGGGTAAAACATACATACATGTAAAATAATAAAATATGGAAAATTCCAGGGTACCATCAGCTTCCTTCTTTTACACCTATGCATGACCATCGGCACACACACACAGACACACAAACATACACAGACACACAGACAGTTACACACAGAGATGCACACACAAAGACACATATACACTCACATACACATGCATATATACACACACATACACACAGACACAGACACACACAGAGAGACACACACATACAAACACACACAGAGGGATGTGTTTGTTGAATCTGTCTGTTTTTATATTGTCACTCTGCCATGATATTGTTGGGGGTAACTGAAGACAGTGTGTTTGTAATTAGCGGTCCCTGGTGCTAACTAGTCACTACAGGCCCACTTTAGATGCACAGAGTTCCAACTTTGGATCCTCGCTCTGTTATCTACAAATTCTGACCTTATTAAAAATTGTACAAGCTCTCTAAAGCTTGAGTCCTTCTTTTATAAAGGAAATGATAGCTATTGTCTTTAGACAACACGGGAGGATCGACAACGTAATGTGTGCAGAGACAGGTACAGTATCTAGTAGAGAAATGATACAGACATGGTAGATACAGCTGGTGTTATTAAAATGTCCCTGTTGTCACCCAGTAAGATTGTGTGCTGCTTGAGTGCGGGGACATTCTGTTTCTGTAAGACCAGACCCCTAGCCAGAGCTCAGAACAATCTATTCATACAGATGCACCTTCTTTCAGAATCTATTAGCCTGCTTCAGAGGACAGTTAGGCATCGGAGAGAAGAACAGGCGGCCCCAGTTCCTAGGAGCCTTTGCTCTAATGAGTCTGTGCGTGTTGAGAGTATTTGAGAAAGAGTAGTAGGCAAAGGCGCATGCGTGGTAAATGGTTACTTACCGGAGCCGCTTGCCTCTGCACAGGAATGGGTAGCTTTAACGCGCCACGTGAGGCCCTGCGGTGCTTCAAGGACAATTTACCTGACTTTGTTTAAATCTTTCCAGAAATTTCCATGCACAACTACATAGCCACGGGAAGGTGAAGCAGACAATTAAAAAAACAAAACAAAACAAAACAAAACAAAACAAAAAGAGCCCCTTCTACACATGCTTCTCCTCCCAGCAAAAGCTTTGTTTTATTTGTGACTCGCTTCACTTGCTAGAGTTCTAGAACTTAGAAAACAACTTATTTTTTGTTTTTTAATTTTAAAAACTTTTTGAGTTTTATTTTTATTTTTTGTGCATTGGCTTTTTGCATATAAAAAAAAGATCCCTCCAATAAATAAATACTTCTGTGTTTGTCTGTATAAGGGTGTCAGAGACCCGGGAACTGGAGTTACAGAGGTGTAAGGTGCCATGTAGATGCTGGGACTCAAACCTGCATCCTCTGGAAGAGCAGCCAATGCTCTTATCCTCTGAGCTCTCATTCCAGCCCTAGGAAACAGTTCTTAAGGGTCCTTTTATTCCAGATTTTGGAAATCAGAAACTCGTAAAGAAATCTGACAGTCCTAAAGCCGCACATAGAGAGAGAGTCCAGCAGGAGGAATGGCCACATGGTAAGGCACTAATACACCAGATCTGCCAGGAAGCCTTCCTTGATCTCCCAGCAGGACAACTTGACCACATAGAAGCTAAGAAAAGCCAAGGGATGCCCTCCTTGGCACTTACCTGGGGCAGAACCACCTGGATGGCCTCAGACCAGCTGCAGAAGCAAAAGAATTTTTTTTCATAAGCCATCATGTGTTTGAGACATTGTTTACACATCAACCAGAAGCCCAAACAGGAGGGCAGGAGCCAGGCTGGAAAAGAAAAAGGCAGGGCTGCTGGGCTCACAGCCCTCAGTTTCTGGCAGGCAGACGCCTCCCCTCCAGCCTCTGGTAGAGAAACAGCAGTGTCTGGATTTGAACGTACACCACAGAAACACACTGTCAAGAGTTGTCAAGAAGGAAACATGTTTAAGCATCAGAGAACAGAGTGCTAGGAAGAAGGTAGCCATCAGTAAATGTGCACTCATGCTTGCTATAACTCCACCCCAAGACTGTTCGTGAAGTTTTACCTTGTATTCCAGTTTCACTTGAACACACTCCCACCAGGTCATTGTTCATGCTTCCCCCTGTCTAGACTATGCCTTCTTTAGTCTTCTAATCTTTCTCCACCGTTCTTTAAGATCCCACATCATCCAGAAATCCACCGAAAGCCTTCCCTAACTTCTGTTTACCCTGGTTGCATCCTTCACAGCCCTGATTTTCTGCAGCATAGAGAAATTGTCACCATTCAGGCAGTTAAGACCAACTGAAGCTCAAAAAAGGAAATTGGCCCAAGATCCTAGAGCGAGAGTGAGTGGAACATCAATGCCACATCTCTATAGCTTTTTTTTTAATGGTGTCTTTATTTTGTTCTATTTTAGCTTTGAAGCAGTATCCTTATATATTGTCCAGACTGGGCTTGAACTTGAGATTCTCCAGCCTCAGCCTCCCCACTAGCATACAAAAGCAAGTGCAAAATGTACTTCTACCTCCAGCAAAACTAATGCAAGACACTCAGAGGAAGTATTGACTTCCAAGGAGCTAGAGTGTAGCCCAGTGGTAAGTCATCTTCTTAGCCCTGAGTTCAATTCCCAGCATCGAGCTTACAGTATGTGTGCACCCACACATACACCCATACCCACACACCCACATGTACACACATCATCTTTTATCAGACCAACTATCAAGATGGCAAGATACTTAAAACAAAATATCCCCCAAGATACTCATTTGGGGGAAAAATTAAGACCAAAGCCACAGTGGTAGACCTGACCACAGCTTATACTTTGGACAGACAGTTCTGTTGTTACAATCAGTCTCCATGTGTCGAAGTTCCTAATGAGCCATAGGCTGCCTTTGGTAGCCATCTTGGAAAGCATACTTCAGTGGTTGGACCTCCATCTCCAGTCAAGGCCACCCACTTGAACTGCAAACCTTAGTCTGGCTAAAAAGTCACTTCTGACTTATTAGGGGAGCTGATTAAAATTCATACCTTCTATGAAAATGAAGAACGTAGAAATGACCAATTAAGAATAAAACTAGGCCGGGTGGTGGTGGCACACGCCTTTAATCCCAGCACTTGGGAGGCAGAGACAGGCAGATTTCTGAGTTCGAGGCCAGCCTGGTCTACAGAGTGAGTTCCAGGACAGCCAGGGCTACACAGAGAAACCCTGTCTTGAAAAATCAAAAAAAAAAAAAAAAAAAAAAAAAAAAAAAAAAAAGAATAAAACTAAAGGAAAGAAAAGTCACATTTTAAGTGAGAGGTATTGTCCCTTTTGAGCTTAGTCCCTTAAGTAAACCGGAAACGCTTATAATTGTCAAATTCTTGCCAACTGGTTTGTCATGGCACTTAAGCAATTAGGAGAAATTGATATATTTAAATGTAGAGACTTTAATTACCTAAGTGTGCCAGAAGTATTTATTTATTGGAGGGATCTAATTAGTTGACATTTTAAAGCTATTCGTTATCAAGGAGTGTGTGAATATTTTCAAGAATTTAATTGCTTAGAAGTTAGAAAGTTGGGCAACAAGAGCACATTGTGATTGTTTCCCATCACTACAGCCCCTCAGGCACCACAGGTTTGAGTCCTTCCCAGGGAGTGCCTTCCTCTGAGACTGGTCTCAGGTGCACCTTGTTGCTTCTCCCGTGTGCAGTGCTTTGCCAGCAAATGGGCAAAAATCCTATTCATCTTCCTTCAAGCTCAGAGCAACATCAAACTGTTCTTATATTTTGCATAAGCGTGTTTAGCAGGATGGAATGGGACTTTTAACCCAAGGGCAGGACTGGCCTTGCTGTTATTGTTTCGAGACAGGGTTTCTCTGTGTGGTTATGGCTGCCCTGGGTTGCACTCTGTAGAGCATAACTACAGATTAGTGCAAGGAGGAAGATATCAGAGTAGCTAAGAACCAGGGCTCCAGCTCCCGGTCCCTGTCCCACACAATCCCTTTGCTCCTCATACAGAATGGCAGGGTCTCAGGAATAAGGAAAGATGTGGAAGGGAGGTGGGACAAAGGTAGGGGACAGCAAGTTTGGAATCAAGCAAAGGGGAAAGCTTGGGAGAGCTAGTGTTTGAAAGATGAGCTCAGAATGGCTGGAATGTTGTTGAATGCCCAGTTGGAACCAAGGTAAATGAGGAGAATGGTCATGAAAGGAGAAACCAAGATGGTGGACTACATGGAGAAGAAGGACACAGGATGATTGATTGAAGAGGTATCTCTGAAGAGGCCTTGAAGTGATTCAAGAGGCGTCATGAAGCACAAGAGGAGGCCAGAGGACAGGAAAGACAGAAGGGGCCGAGAAGGAGGCCTTGCCTCAGTGGAAAGCAGGACATGGCTGAGGAAAGTTGGGTTCTCCAGAGATCTGGCCATCCACGATGATTCAAACTGTCTCATTTGAGGACTGCTGAGATGAGAAAAGGTACTGGGCTCCTTTGCAGAGAGCAATGAAACAGAAAGCCAGGCTTCCCAGGATATGAAATCAGACATTGTCGGAAGCAGACACTAGCCTTCATGCCAAGGACCATCTCTACAGTCAGTAAAGGCATTTAAGACTTAGTCCTTTCATGGTGGAAAAAGCTATCCCTTTATGTGAACAGTTTGCTACTTTACACAAAGGGGGAACATGGTGATGTGAGTCACCCTGTGCCAGCCAGCATGGTGGTAAGTGGGCTGGGGAGGAACATGGTGATGTGAGTCACCCTGTGCCAGCCAGCATGGTGGTAAGTGGGCTGGGGATTGGGAGAGCTAGTGTTAGCCTTCCCAATAATAGCAGTGAGTATTTAAAAAGCTGCTTTTTACCAAACAAGTTCATTTTCACCCAGAGGGACTGACTCAGCATCTATTAACCACAGGACTGGCTGTTGTCAGAGAGGTGGGCCCCAGCAACACTGAATTCTGTGCATATGACAGCCTTGATTATTTGGAGAATACATTGAGTTCTTCCCTCTTCTGACAATGTCTTGTTTTATTTGTCGTCCCAGCCACGTTAGGGCCCAAGTGCAGCACACAGCCAGTGTCTGGCCACGGCACTGAGACCTAAGGGACCTGCAACCATGACATGCCTGTCCCTGTGATGTGCCCAACACCAGGAAGGTGGGAACTCGATGTGCTCTGACTGAACCCCTCGCTGGTTGAGAGGACTTCCTTTCTGTGTTTACAGGGGTTTGTTCCTTCTCCTACCCACACCCACAGCTCCTGAAGGAGCAGAGCATCTCCCCCCATCTCTTGCCTCCAGTTTGGAACCCTAAGGAGATTTTAAGTAAAGATGTAACCAATTTATTGGGTTGCTTTTGTTTTGTTGGTTTTTTTTTTCTGCCCCTTCATCCTCTTTCTGACTGGAAGGCAGTAAGACTCCAACATTTTAAAATGTTGTAAACAAGTTTTATAAACAGTTGATTGGGTATTTCCTAAATATTCTACCAGAATGGATTTAAAGATGTCCCAAGTTTTAAGAAAACATTTCTCATGCTGTCTTAAGCTTCACCTTTTAATTATGTTTAATTAAAAAATTGTAGTATAGTTTTTGCCAATTTTCTTTTACATTTCAATTATGTTTCTGTAGAGTTAATGAAAACATATTTTACGCCCATAAAATTCCCTCTCTGGCTAGCTAATTATCCTAAAAGTTGTTATTATTATTTTGCTCTAGTTGAGAAAGGCAAGTGTCCTTTAGGTTTTCTGTTGAAAATATATATCAACAATATAGTATGGCTAATATGACCAAGAAAAGAGAAACAGAGAAAAGAAAATCACCCGGGTAGTCATGCTGTCCCCTGGAGCCTGTGGGTAGTCATGCTGTCCCCTGGGGCCTGTGGGTAGTCATGCTGTCCCCTGGGGCCTGTGGGTAGTCATGCTGTCCCCTGTGGGTAGTCATGCTGTCCCCTGGGGCCTGGGAGCACAGCACATCAGCCTTCCCCAGGCTCTGGAATGGGTGGAGCCTGGAGAACTAAACTGTTGTGGATGACTATCTTATCAGGTCCTGTTGCTTTTCCTCTCTCAGTACTCAAAAGAATAAAGAGCAAACAAATGGTCTAGCTTTGGCAATAACTAGAATGGCCTTTTCCTACTATGGAAACTCTCTGTGTGATCCCAGCTAGGACACCAGAACTGCAAATGCCCCTGGGCTCACTAAGAACGAATCAGTCTAGGTATTATATAGTTTCAGAGAGTTTTTTTTTTTTTTCTCCTGAGGGAGACTTGGACAGTCTGCAGCTGATTCCAGGAAAGTCCAGCATTAGGAAGGTCGAGTTTTGTGCAAAATGATCAAATGCAGATGTTTTCCAGAATTGACCTGATCAACTGAGACGTCAACAGAGATGGCATAGCCTTCAGCCAGCTGTACCACGGGGACGGTATGTTTTGGCAGGAGAGCGAAAATGTATATATAAGGACAGAATGTGACTGACACTTGATGAACATCCATTTTTGTTTACTTCCAAAATGTTTTCTACCATGAAGATGCAGTTAAAAAAAAAGAAAAAAAGAAAAAAAAAAAAAGAAAGATGTTGTTGCAGGCTCTGCTGGTATCACACTCATATGTAAAGTTCTGAAAAAGACGAAGAGCAGAAAGATATTAAAAATGGGTTCGACCTTCTGTCTTCCTGAAATATCAGATTTCATATAAAACTCATCAGCTCAACTAAGTATTAGGCTTGATCAATGGCAGGAAATGAGAGGCTCAAATGCTAATGAATCAGAAACAGATACCCGCTCCTGAGCAGAAAATGGATCACAAACCTGAAAATCATCCGACGATTTTTTTTCTGTGCATCTGTATAAAGAAAGCAAACTGAGGTGACGGTAGTTGCATCTAACCAGGGACGAAGAGTTAAGGGTCTGAAGCACTTTACTCACATTTCAGCTTTAACACACACCAAAGGAATGAAAAGGACACGGGCACTTGGAGCAGACCGGACTCAAGGCTGCTGTAAGGACCTGTAAATGTGCGAAGCCAACCTGGCCAAGTGGGCTCCTTCCTTCCGCCCTGCAGAGGACGCTGCAGAGACGATTTCTATATTTTCTTTTTCAGTATCTCCTCGGACCTCTGCCCTGACTCTGTGTCATCTAAAATAGATGTTGTCCACACTCCAGCCTTGCACTTTTTTTAAAAAAATTTTTTGGGTGCAAATGTTTTGTTGAAGTAAAAGGTAAGTCCGGGAAAACACACAAATCGTAGGTTCACAAATCCATAAGCTCAGTGTGTTTGTGTAAGAAACGAACTAGACGCGGCCAGAAATTTGCTGCTGAACGCTGCCTGTCCATCTGAGGGCAACGCAATTCTGCCTGGAAATGCTGTGGATTTTTTTTTTCTTTAGCTTCACATAACCGGAACCACTGGGTGTATGTTTCTTTAGCTTCACATAACCGGAACCACTGGGTGTGTGTTCTTGCTTTCCTCAGCGTAACTTTCTCCTTCTGTGCCTCACCCATGATGGTCGTTTGTGTACTAATTAATATTTACACTGTATTATTCTAAAGAACTGCTGCACTCTTTTCACCATCGCCTTGTAGGTACTTCTCTGTTCTACATGGAACCAGTCTGGACACCAAGAGTTTAAAAAAACAACCCCCAAGAGAAATCAGCAAGAAGACATTGGTTGTGCTAAAATTCCCCAATTGATGAGTGTTTAACGGTAAGCACACAATCACAGACATCTTTGAGACATCATATTTGTTTTTATTTAAGTAAAATGCACAACGCTCATTTTCTTTCTTTTAGCCATCTTCAACGAGAGCCCAGAGAGTGTGGCCCTGCTCTCAGAACGGAAACTGTGAAAACAGAGAGCTAAATTAAATTAGAAAATCCTGGTCTTCGGCAGGACCAAATTTCCCTTCCTTCCTATTTTCCCATCCCACAGTCTATCACCTGGAGTAATTAAGACCAGGGACGGATTGGATCCTCTTCACTGGATTAACCTTAACTAAATCGTGTTCATTCAACATGTGCCCTTTTGATTAGTTGGAGCGGGGCCTGCTGTCTGGGATACACCCACCTTGTAATTCTACACAGTTAATTAATTTCAGATGAATAGTGAGAGGGCTAAGCTAAATTCTCCTATTAATAAACTATACATCCTTATGTGTGGCTAAGTAGCCTGAGCACCCCCCATTTATTTCCTTGCCTTGAAAGGCTAAATTGAGATTAGAAGTGGGGGTGACCTCCACACAACCCATACACACAGCTGTGATTGTGCAGGGTTGGTGAGAGGGTCCCTGAACTGCCTCATCACCATAAAGAGCAGGACATAAGAATTGACTGACGCCCACCTACTCTTTTTCTGCCCAGCAAAATTTAGAGTGGCCTCCACTTGGACCTTGGAATTTCATTTTTATTGGCACATATTTCCGGTTCTATGTCTAGATTACTGGTTATGAAAGTGCAATATTAATGTGGCTATTTTTCTGTTCTCATACACCCTCCTCAGAAGCAAAATATCATTAATGGTCTGAAAGCTTTTCTGATAGATAAATGGTTTGGAGTTGTTTGTTTAATCTTCACATTTAATAGCCCTCAAAAATATAATAAAAAGTTGTCCTCATGGCTGACAGCAAAGAAAATTATTATTTTCCTTAGAATAAAACAAATCTCAATAAGCTATAATTTATCTCCCATTAGAAAGTCATAGATCTAGATTTACAGTCTCTCCTTCAAGCCAGAAAATTTATGCATCTAGTTTTTAGTGACTTAAAAACTACTAGTGACCTGCATAATTGTACGTAAAGTTTCCCAGTAGCTTTCACAGACTATCAGCCAACTCCACGAGGTCAGTAACATTCAGGGATACTGATATTTAAGGAATAAAACCGATATGGCTGTTAGCTTCGTGTGCTAGCTTAGAAGGAGTAATAGTTGCATAGAGCTAAATGCCTGTCTTGGCATAGCCTAATTTACATCTTTTTAAAAGGGTTTTAAAAGGTCTCTGAATTGCTGTGTAGAAAATCATTTAAGAAACCAAACAGACAACTCAGCAATATCTTCAGATATTAAGACCAGTATATTCTAATTTTATTTCCTAGATTTTGTTCCAAAAGACTTTGTAAGAAGTACTTGGTGACTGTCAGAATTCTGCAGCTTTAGAATATTTGACACTGAAATTTGTGTACTCTATTTTCAACAGCCACGATTTTCCTAGCTACTAAATATTCCTGCAAGTTAAATAAGGAGAATAATAATTCACCGTTAAATCAACAGATTGTAGACTTTACATATTGTTTTACTAATTACTTATTTTGTGAAATTCCTCAAAATGCCGAAGGCATTTGATTAATTGATTGCAAATAATTAGGACTGATGACACGCATGCTGATAGACACACTGTTTTCCTGGGCCATCGGGGGATGCCTTGTCAGGATTGCATTTATGTCCTCCAAGCGAGGCTGGGCTCGCGTTTTCACTCAGGAAACCGTATTCCTGTCCACCTCCCCTAAAACCAGATCCTTCATTTGACCCTTTAGAAGAACACAAACCCAAGTAATTTGAATCAGCCCACACCTGCACCAGCTTCCAAAATATCCTAAGATATACAGCACATCTCACTCGGGAGCACTCCAGGGCAGCTCAAAAGGACAATTTATTTCCCTAAGGAACAAAATACTGACAACGCTGTTTTCTTTGGGGTTCCAGGAAAGCTGAGATAGTGTCCTGAAAGAGAAGCTGTGCTTGGCCCTTTGTGATTTAGATTTACTATGCAAATCAATACCTATTGTTCCCATGATTGAATGAAGTATTCACTCGCGGGACTTAGCCTTCCTTTAGCTTGGTTCCGTTTTGCCAGGTTTTGTTGCACAAGCACAAACCTTAGAGTGTTATTTAAGGTGTTGTTCCCTCAGAGGGAAAGTCACCGTATACCCCTGGGCTGTTTGCTGTAAGGAAATCTTTTAGCTTAATTTTGCACTTTGAACAAAAAAATGAAAGGTCCGGAGATAGTCTGCGAGGTGCCCAGCCGTGTCCAGCGCTCTCATCACTGCCGTTTAATTGCCATGTGCCTCTTGCTTGTGTTGACCTTTTAAAATGAGACTTAAGCCAATAAATTCAGGTTCTTGCTCTTGCTTACGACCAGCTTCCGGGTCCTTCCAGGTCTGCAGAAAGGAATGGTTTGGATAGCTGCACTATGAAGCTGTTTATCACTGGGGATTAGTCTCGCTCTTTGGGCTGTCCCCTTTTCAGGCCAGGCAAACGGGTCTCTGCTCTAATGCGGGTCGCCTGGGCTAGTTCGCTCTCCAGCGATCAGAATGCCCTATCCCCCTCTACTGCTAGGAGCCTGTCTAAAATTGTCTGAAGCCAGTGGCATTTCCGCGCAGAAGGGAAGGCGAGCAGGCGAGGTGGGTGCAGGTGCCGGGGAGCAGCTCAGCCGGCGCCCGGGGCAGCGTGGCACCGGTAGGGTGTGGAGCCCGCCTGGCGCACGTGGCTCGGGGTGGGCTGCAGGAGAGATCGGAGGCCGGGGATCTGCCGCAGTGGGTGCCTCCGGTCTGATCCCCTCTACCAGCGCCGCGCGGGCTGGGAGGGAAGTCGGGGACGCTCCGGCTCGGCGGGGGCTCGGGGAACTCTGGCCTGGCGGCGGCGGGCGGTGGAGAAGAACCTAGAAGCACCGGGCGCCGGCGGTGCTGGAGGCAGTCACGGACTCCAGGGTCCGGCCCTGGTGCTCAGCGCTTCCCTGGAGGCAGAGAAAGGACTCCGGGCCCTGGGGCGGGAGTGGTGCGAGGTTCTGCGGTGCACACGGGCTCTCCCCAGTGTTTGTACAACTGGGATCTCGGCCACCTCCCTGGGTGACCCGAGTTGCACCGGCGGGGGTAGGTAAAGGAAGGACGAGGGAGAAGGGTAAGGCGACTAAAGAAGTGGTGAGTGGTGCCATCCGGGCTGGGAGTAGGGGGTACGGATGGTTGAGGTCACTGGATGTAGCTCTCAGGGCAGACCTAACAGGGGAAGCGCGCTCCGATCCCTTCTCCCAATTTTTCTGCAAGCCCTCCGGCTGCGGACCGGAGGGTAGCGGGGTTCCCATGGTTTCTGGCCGCTGGGCATTTTCGTGGTGCCCAGCTGCCCGCCCTGGGCTCCACCTCTTGGTGGCCTGGGGCTCACAAAGTTCAAGATACCATCTTCGGTTCTGCAGTCTCGCTGTCGGGCTCTACACTGTAGACTCTACACCCAAGCTCCCGTGTCTGGAGTGACTCGGGGACTGGTCTCCCTGGCCCTGCGCTGGGCGTGCCAAGCCTCCCCGCAGTTCCTGTCTGAGCAGGCTAGGTTTGTGATTCCAGCAAGGCCTGACAGTCTACCTCGGGGCAGCCGGGCTAGGTCAACCAGTCTTTGAGGATGGGCGGCCGGAATCATCCCGAAATGTTTTCAAACCTAGGGCCTCTCAACTCGGTGTCCACCCCATCCCCTGCCACGTTACAACCGGTGGGTACACTCGCCTGTGCAGGGAAGGACCTGTGAGTGGAGAGGCCGCCTTCCTTGGGGTCTTCTCTGTCTGTCACATCTGCATCTATTTAAGGCTCAGCTGGTGGTCCTCGGTTTCAGGAATGCCAATTGTGGGCCTAGCCCATGACTACTTGAGATTTGTGTTGATTAGTGAGCTAGTCCTAAAGGTTGTGCAGTGGATATTTCCCCAGCCTTCCTGCTAACCTAGGCCCCCAGTGATTCCCACGGCACCAGATTGCTGAATGTGTCAGAACAGAGAACCTAACTGCGAGAACGGTCTGTGTGTATGGGCACTGACCACTGCCCTTGTGTTCATAAATAATACAGACCCCAGATCTGTGGAGATCCCTTCGCTGAGTCAGAGAAGGTGATCCGTACAGTCTAGCATTGGGTAATGTACCTTTCTCTGTGTGAAACTAAGAAGTATGTATTGCTACAAGTCTTTAACAGGAAGATCTCGCCTTGCCTTGCTCAAGACAGTATACACAGCATAAAAATGCAGGAGCAACCTGCATTGGAGAGCAGACCCTAGCAGAAAAAGCTAAGTACAAGTTCATCAGCGAAAAGCAAACTCACTTCCAAATATTGAATCTCTTGGAGTAGCAGATAAGACTGGAAAAAAAATTTTTTTTTATTCTATAAGACTCAAAAAAATTTGGTCTGATTTTTGCCTTTGGACTTGGTGTGTAATTAAGAGTGAAAATAAGGGCCCTCTGTATTTCTCTTGCTTATGGAGAAAAGTTGTTTTAGTAATCCGGGAAAGGGGAACCATGTGCTGAATCAGCAAACATGCAGCCCTGGCCAGTTCAGCTCAATAATACTGCATGTGTAATGTGCACACTCTATATACCTTTGTGGAAATAACCAAAAAATATTGGAATTTTCGTGGCATAAGCAATGCCTGCAAAGCCCCTTGACAGCTGAGAAGCCAGAGTGAATGAGAGCCATGTCTTCTGATACATGGAAATGTGTTTGGACCACATAACAAGTGTTAAATCTCACAACTGCATTTTATGTGGGAACAAACAAAAAACTCAATTCTCAACACAAAATACTTTGTTTTTTTTTCCAAATAGTCATGCTGCACAGTACTTCACCATCATCTCTGCCCGTGCTTGTGTGACAAGTGTTCAAGGTGGCTCCAGGGGATAGAATCTACTTTTTTTTAAGTTTTGCATCAATAATTGTTTCTCCAAAATGTCTCCTTAAAAGGTTCCTGGTAGACCCCATTAGAAGTCCGCTGACTGGCTGAGCTCGCAGCTCATGCTTGTGTGAGAGAAACACTTGTATTTTAAAATCGCTCAGAGGACGAGCCTTGTTTGGAATGATTGCTTTTAGCTCTTCAAATGTTGACCTGAGTTTGAAAACCGAGAGCCTTCCCACTGTGAGACGGAAGTGCACACAGTATCTTCAGGAGCAGAGCCTCAGTGTTTCTGGGAATCCTCTCCACGGTTCTAGTTCATACAGGAGAGTTGCAATGGGCGTGCCTTTTTGAAATCCCAGCATATTACATAAAAGAAGGAGCCTAAAGCTCCTTCTTCCATTTGTTTCTTCCATCACTTCAAACCTTCAATCAGTCACCAAGCATGAGCTTGGGGCTTAAGTCATTTAGGATATAGCTGATCTTAAGTTGTTTCAGCATAATGCAAAAATCATTAGAATATGAAGTGAAAGATTTAGTCTGTCACCCAGCTTCCAGATGTTTGGTACTGTATAGACAAAACATCAGAATGACTGGATTTTTTTCTCTCTCTCCACAATCCAGATGGTTTAGTGCCTGGCACTTCCATAAGGAAAGTAGTTTCCTTTCTCGGAGTGCCACATCCTACTGTGGGTATGTCACACAGGGCATCATTCACACCTTTTCAGCTCTTGAATGCCAGGCCTTTGGAACGTAGCAGCAGAGTGATCAGTAAGTCTGAGGGGTAGAACAGAATGGGATGGTGAAAGGGAAAGAACTTTGGGCAGTGGGAGAATGGTGTGGCTAACAGGACGCTGTTTTCCAAAACTCTGTCTGTGGCATCTCATCATCTTAAATAGATAAAGCACAGCACCAGACAGCAATTTGCATTTGCCTGGGATGCCACAGCCCTGGCTCTTTCCTCAGTTATCCTCTGTGGACCATGGATACAGCATTAAAACCATCCATGGACATTATGTGGACAGAGCAGGTGTAAATCTGTATTGAGGAGTGTGTGTGTGTGTGTGTGTGTGTGTGTGAGTGTGTGTGAGTGTGTGTAAGTGTGTGAGTGTGAGAGTGTGTGTGAGAGTGTGTGTGAGTGTGTGTATGTGAGTGTGTGTGAATGTGTGTGAATGTGTGAGAGTGTGAGTGTGTGTGTGTGTGAGTGTGTAGGTGTGTGTGAGAGTGTGTGTGTGTGAGTGTATGTGAGAGTATATGTGAGAGTGTGTGTGAGTGTGTGTATGTGAGTGTGTGTGAATGTGTGAGAGTGTGAGTGTGAGTGTGTGTGTGAGTGTGTGTGAGTGTGTAGGTGTGTGTGAGAGTGTGTGTGTGAGAGTGTGTGTGTGTGAGTGTATGTGAGAGTGTGTGTATGTGAGTGTGTATGTATGTGTGTGTGAGAGAGAGAGAGAAAAAGAGAGACAGAGACAGAGACAGACAGAGGGACAGAGACAGAAAAAGATAGAGACATAGACAGACACGTACACAGAGAGAATAATGAAAGAAAAAGAGGCCATAACTTTGAAAGCTAGACAAGGGGTGTACATGGGAGGGGTTGCCAGGAGGAAAGGGAAAGGAGAATGATGCAACTATATTTTAATTTCAAAAACTAAAGAGATTTATTATTTTTATTAAAATTTATTTATTATTTTTATTAAAAATCAAACCTGCTGAGGACTGGAGCTCTGGGTGGGAGCGGGGTTTCTGTCTGAGAAAGGCAGCAGTTTGGTGACTAATACTTGAAGTCCAGCATAGATAAGCAGGCTTCACATAGAGATCGGCATGCTTTACAGAGATGTTAAGCTTGAGAGTGATGGCAGGCAGCAGCATTTGTGTTCTTTCCCCAAAGTCCTAGAGATGTAAGAACAGGAGCAGAGGCAGGACTGCCCCAAGTCTTTATGCGGCTTGAGGAGCATGGGTGCTGATGGAGGAGAGGCTCCCACAGCATCAGCAGATGAAATCAAAGCAGACTGGAGTCCAGGATGCTTATTGGCCTCACCCTCTCTCCCTAGGAGACACTGTTTATATAATGAAGGTTAAAGCGTCATAAAGCCCAGCCCTTGACAGCTGCTGAAAGAAAAGCATACAGTGTACATGGCCATCCGACAGCTATGGTTCTGAGCCTTGGATAAAAAGAGGCAACATTTTATATTGGCCCCAACTAATTTTTCAAAAATAGTTTACAGGAAGCTAGTAGAGTTTCATGGATACACATGCTGAGTAGTTAGGAGACTGGGGACTCATATTGGACTCTTTAGCACCATATAAAACAGAATCCCTTCTATTTTTTCTGGATTGCTATAATTGGATATTTTAATCTCTCTCTGTGTCTCTGTCTCTGTGTGTGTGTGTGTGTGTGTGTGTGTGTGTGTACGCGCGCGCGCGCATGTGTGTGTATGCTTGTGTCTGTGTGTGCTTCATGAGATTGGATACTAAAATGTCAGAACTGAGCCAGCTCGACAGCGCAGAGACCAAGGCCAGGCCAAGACGGTGCCTGTTGCCAAGTCTGATGCCAAGTTAGACCCCAGAGTCCCACACAGTGAAAGGAGACAATTGACTCTGCTTGCCTGTGACCTCGAGATACTACTGCATCCTTGCCCACACCATGTAATAAAAATTTAAAATAAATAAATAAAAGGACAGAATTGGAACAGACTGAGAGCCTATCCAGATCTTTTTTTGCTCTTTTATGGATACGTAAATTAGGGAGATAAACTATGAACTTATCTAAAGCCAAAGGTAACTTAAAGGAAAGGTCAGAAATAAACTCGCTTAGTCCCAGTTGTGACTCAGTGCAGGGCAGCCTGCCTTTGGGTTACAGCACAGCTCCACGTTAGACTTCCTGTGGCATCCAAGAATCAGACAGCCATCACTATAGCCAGAAACTGCTCCAAAAGATTTGCTCGTTAGTTACTTAGTTAGAACAATGAAACAAAACCAGCACAGACAGTGTTTTCCTTTACCTCTGGAGTAAGACAGACTATTGCAAAAACAGAGCTAATAAAACTGCCTCTCCTTCAACTGTTTGGACAGTGGTCCTGATAGTGGCAAAAGACAGCTTAGCTTTTATAGGGAACTTACAGTGCTTGGAAGAATGGTATGTGCAGAATGTGACATTCATTTTTCTCTGAACATAACAAAACAAGTGACTTTAGTCGGAGAGGGGGAGAAGGAGAGCTACGGCCACCTAAGAAGACATAGGTGTCAGGGGCACTTTGCCAAAGCCAGGGCATTTACACTTCTTACTCCTGCTGCCACCATGAAATGACGGATGCATGAGGAATGGGAGGATGAAGGATAGAGGTGGGCAAGTCAGGAGGATACTCTGTTGACAAAAATGTAATACAGCCATAGGAACAGCACATCCCCAAGTTTTGAGGACAGGGTATCTCCCTAGTCCTTCATGGCAGGACCAGGGAATAGACTCACATAGACTATTACCACACGCTTTCATATACAATTTCTTATTTTTCAATGTTTTTTTTAAAATTTGTTTGCTTGTTTGAGATAGGCATTTACTCTGTAGCCCCAGCAGACCTAGAATTTGCTATGTAGACCAAGTTGTCTTCAAACTCACAGAGATCTACTTGCGTCTGGTCCCTGAGTGCTGGGATTAAAGCTGTGCACCACCATGTTTGGCAAATTCAATGTCAGGAGGAACATAGGGATGTTACCTTAGGGAGAATGGCAGCTGTTTTCCATGAGCCTTGGGTGCAAGCAATGCAAAGGAGCATACTAGTTAGAAGAGATGAGGTCGAAATCAAGACCCAGTACTTGGAGCAGAGACAAAAGAATAGTCATGTTTTGATTGGCTTGGAGGGAGGTGGTCCTGGCAAGGGTTTTTCTTCAAACTAATTCCAGGTCAGTGCCCTCGAAGAAGCAGAATCTGGTCAGAGTCTGGGGAGGAGGATGCCAGCAGAATAGGTCTGTCAAGTTGTATTCTTCCCTTGAGATGCTCAGAAAAGTGACCAGAGCAGCAGAAGTTCAATCAAACAAAACCCATGTGCCTACTTACCTCTCTAATTTACTCTCCCAAACAGATCATCATTCGGGCTATTCCCCTGAAGTCAAGCATGAAATCTATTTAGCTGGATAGCTACCCATTTCCTCTGACCTGAGAAAGAGATGCCCTATTCTCTTAGAATCTCCGGAATGTCAATCCAGGGAAAACTGAAGCCACATGCTCTGGCCCACAGGGAGCCCCCACCCTCAGCTCTGAATGCCAAAGGCATGAAGCAGTAGACAGACAGGTCCCATCCTGGGCATGTGGCAGACAGGTCACCAGTGTGTGTCTCCCACTCATTTGAAATGGCTGTGTTTTCAGAGGACCCGTGAGCTGTCTTCTTTAAACCTGTCTTATAATTTTGCCCAGGGCCCTTTGCCAATTTTGAAAACATTACGCACTGTTTCTCTGAATAAAGTGTATGACAGGATACATTATAGTAAAACAAGTTACCAATATAGCTTTAGAAGAAAATCTGTGATCTGGTGCCTGTATTATAGTTGCTTCTTTATTAGCAGGCTAAATATAAAAATCTAGCAATGCATCTCACATCTGTAGTATGGACATAATGTAAGTGTGGCTGACAATTTGAAATAATGATAATGTGCTATGAAGACGCTAACAGCCTCCATTGCTGACCAAGTTGCAGGCATTGCTTTGCTACCAGGGTTTGTTGTTCACATCCAGCTAAAAGAAAGGTTAATTTTTAAACAAGGTTTGCAGAAAGGAGGATGCACATTTTCCACAACAAACTTTTGGGCTTCTGCTGTGCCTTGGTCATAAGAAAAACCCCTTAGGAGGAGGAAGAACCATTCTAACTGTGCCTTAGAGGTAGGCAATGCAATGACAGACTTTTGATTGGATGATACTGGACCCAAACCTGAAGTGAAGTGTAAATATCGAGCCTGTGCTATATAAGATCTTGTCACTAAGTTGGAAGTAACTCTGTATTGTAACCCTGCATTGTTGAGAGCTCTTACTTGGAAGCCACTCCAGGGGGTGTCAGGACCACCTGTCCCATCAAGGAGGGGAAACCAAAGCGATGGGGGACTTGATAAGGAAGCTGAAAGGGCCCAGAGTAGACTCAGACCAAAAAGTAAACTTTAAAGAGATAGGGAAAGAGACAGCAACTACCCCACAGGTAGGACCCTTCTCCTGGGAGCAGAGTAGAGCTTCATCCTTCGAGTCCTGCTTGTCTAGGTA
>NW_022196912.1:7554689-7564638 GCF_008632895.1 Mastomys coucha | reverse complement strand
AAAGAAAGAAAAAAGAAAAAAAAAAGAGTAGCTCTCCTCCAGAGAAAAGCCTCAGCCTCTGCTGCCTCCAGGGATCCCAAGTGGAAAACAGGCCTCTGAGGAGAACAGCTCTTCCAGAAGAGAGACGAAGGCACAGACAAGTCAGAAGAGCTGCAGCCTGGGAGCAGAAGCATGGAGATGGCCCCACAGGGCTGTCTTCCTGGAGGACTGGCGGCCCCGCAGGACTGGCTGCCTTCCAGAGGGCAGGCAAGGTAATAGCTGATGACTGGACCTTCTCTCTGGTGGAAAACTTCCGTTCTTCAACACAAATCATTCAGGAAATGAAAAGAAAGCCATAATGAGGAGAAAACAAAATGACATATATATCCATATATGATTCTTTCCCAGAATATGTAAAGAGCTCTTGTACATCAAAAACATGTATACAAAAGATACAAAAAATGTAGCCTAAAGTTTATCGGTAACCAGGAAACTCAACAGGAGTTTCTAAGGGTGTCTGCTGAAGATTGCCCTGGTGCACTGCCATTACGCATTTAAAGGGGGACGAGTGGGTGAAGCAATGAGATTCATGGTACACACATCACACAAGAGTTAAAACTAAGAACAATCACCTGCAAGCTCTGGAAAGCATGTACACAAAGGCCCACAAACTGTGTGGGTGGAAACGTAACTAGACACTAGCGGAAAATATAAATATACTCATATTTATCACATTCTTCATTATATCAAGTTAGAAACAAACAACCCAGAATACAGCATATTTATATCATGAAGTATCATATAGCACCAAGATCATATGAACTGTCACTGCCCAGAAAGTGGGTGAGCCTCAGAGACACATTACATATTACATATTACACACACCGTCGGCTTCCTTCCAGATGATGAGGACAAGAACATGCAGGACAAATGTGTGATGATGGAGGTCAGAGCAGAACTCACCTTGACAGGGCTGGGTATCGATTGAGAGGAAGTGCAAGGGCACCTTCTGTGGTGGTGAATTGTAAATATTATTGACCTGGAAAAATGATTTGCAAGCACAGGCCAGTAAATGTGGCCTGGGGTATTACGGATTCCCTCCTGCTCACCGAGGTTTTATGTTACAAAGATTATACTCAGGCCACATGCATTAAGTAGACGCAGGGGAAAGCTACAGACATGCAGATTTCTATAACAGATAGGCCAGAGACACTGCTTGTTAAAAATACACAAAGGGCTGGAGATGTACTTTGAAAAAGAGGACAGACAGATGGACAGGAAGCACAGGCAAAGGTGTCGCTTTTGAGGGAAATGTGAATTAAAATAATGACACGGTGCTAGTGCACCCCATGAAAGTGACTGCAGCGCGGTAGCCCTGGGCAATGGTGCTCTCTTCTGCTACTGGGAGCACACAGTGGTATAGTCAGTTTGGAGGCTTGCTGTGCTCACTGGAGCTGAACAGGTGCCTGTCAGTTGGGGCTCTTCTAGGCTGATTTAGGAACCAAATTAAATAAGAACAGGGAGATTGTCTCATGGGTCTATCCACCTCAGGAAACCCTATTGCAAATGCTTGGGGGGTGTCCTTGGGTGTCTACATAGTTCCTTATGCAAAGCCCTAGGGTTATCATGGCTTAATTAAAGAGAAAGAGGAAGACAGAGAGAGGGAAGGAGGGAAGGAGGGAGGGAGGAAGAAAAGGAGGAAGGGAGGGAGGGAGGGAGGGGGGAGTGCAGTACATATACTCTGGTGACTGTAGCAACAGCAAACTGTACTTGAAAATTTAAAGAGAGTAGATTTTTTGTTGTTGATCATACCACACACACACACACACACACAC
The DNA here is from genome assembly GCF_008632895.1 of Mastomys coucha. Lineage (NCBI taxonomy): Eukaryota > Metazoa > Chordata > Mammalia > Rodentia > Muridae > Mastomys > Mastomys coucha. The sequence goes on along the minus strand of NW_022196912.1, from coordinate 7,562,824 downwards.
ACACACACACACAAGAGAAATGGTGAATTTATGAGGCAATGTGTTTGTTAAATAACTTAAGATTTGGCCTTTCCACAATCTATACATCTATCGAAAGTGTGTGTGTGTGTGTGTGTGTGTGTGTGTGTGTACATTTTTTGTCAATTAGGACACTTAAAAATCTTTATTCTTCGAAAATGTCACACATTATACAATATATTAATGTATTTTTCCTTTTATTAAAAATAGACTCTTTATCCTTATTACTGCTTCTCCTCCCTCTGCTCCTGTTTTCCCCACCTCCCCTCCCATCCTGACCTCCTCCCTCTCTGTCTTTCATCCGAAAGGAATAGGATTCTAAGGGAGAATAATAAAATACAGTAAGATAAGACAAAAACTATTACATGGAAATTGGAAAAAGACAAACAAACAGAAGGATAAGAGCCCAAAAGAAGATGAAAGAATGAGCGATCCACGCCTTTGCATACTCAGGAGTCCCATAAAAACTCTATGCTGGAAACCATATATGCACAGAGGTGCAGACCCATGCAGACCCGTGCATGCTGCCTGAGTCTCTGTGAGCTCATATGAGCTTTGGTCATGATGGTTTAAAGGGTCTTGTTTCCTTGTGTCCTCCATCCTCTCTCTTACACTCTGCCTCCTCTTCCACAGGGTTTCCTGAGCCCTGAAGGAAGGGCTTTGATGATGACATCCTGTTGAGGGCTGACTGTTCCAGGGTCTCTCACTCTGCATAATGCCTGACTGAGGGGCTCTGTATTTGTTCCCATCTGCAGCCATCTGATGATGGTTGACCACAGATCTATGAGTATAGCAAAGTGCCATTAGGAGTCATTTTATCACTACAAGTTTTTTGTTTTGTTTGTTTGTTTGTTTCCAGTAGTATTTGGTGTTACACTGGGTCCCTGGGCTATCTAGTCTGTGGTTCCTGGCCACTCAAGCAGTGTCAGGTATGGGTTCCTGAAGGGCGAGGTGTTGATTCCCTGATTGGTTCTTGATTGTGTCAATAAAGGGGGCAGAAGCCAATAGATGGATGAAGGGGAAAAGGTAGGACTTCCAGGCCCCAGGAGGAAGAGAAGGGATGTAAAGAGAGGATTTCTGACCAGGCCTTGGTGTGAGGAGGACACTGCAGACTTACAGTCTTGGAGCCCCTAGAGTTTGTAGCCTCTACTGCAAGTGGGGGCCAAGGAGATTGGTGTGAGCTAGCTGATAGCATTAGGGCAAGAAATTCTTCATCCAGCCATTGAGTTATCTGGCTAGTTTTAAAATAATAAAACTATCTAAGTGTTATTCATCCATAGCGCTTAGGTGAGCAGGAGGAGAAAGAGAGCAGCTGGGGTGGTTATTGGCAGCTCGGTGAAGGTAACCATGAGGGCCTGGGAGAGCAATCCAGGAAAAAAGGGCTAAGTGGCTGTTGGTAGAACTGAGTGAGACAGGCAGCAGTTGATCTCGGAGCCAAGCCTAGAGCTCAGCCCTGGGCAAAGAAGGAAGAGTGTTTTTTAAAATTACATGCAACAGATGACGTCCAACGTGGAAGTTGGACTTTTAAGATAGAAATTAATTTAACTATCAATTTAGAAATTCTCAGATGGATCACACACAATGTAAGTCTAGAGGGGGAGAATTGGTTTCTCATAGAGTGCGCCTTGAGTTAAATCAGGTACTTGTTGGTTTCCTGCTATAAACTTTGGGTCACCATTGCCCTAGCATATTTTGCAGGTAGGACACCATTGTCAATCAGAGGTTTGTGGCTGGGTTATATTTCTGTTTCTCTTTTGAGAGTGTGCAAGTACTTTCCCATAACAAAAATGATAGAAGCAAAGGGTGAAGCTCTCTGTAGGCACCAGTCATGTTCCTGCTTAGTACAGGGGTTGTTTTCAGCAATGGGGCCCAACTTGCTATTAATTTGTGGAGAGCAAACTATTGCCTTGGCAACAGCATGGATTGTTTGGGGATTCCCATGGCACCCCTCTGGCCAACAACTCAATTAGATGTAACCCAATCTTAGTATTAGAAGCTTCATTTGATGGCAAGAGATGTCCAGTTAGGGCTTGCTCTTCCTTTGATTTGGCTATTTCAGTTGGATCATTTTCACACATGCATTTACTTTAGGAAGTTTCTACTGTATTAGGATTTCATACTGTCTCTCAGATGGCCCTTCATTTTAGATGTCTCTCCCCTTATTCCCCTTCCCATCTCCTCCTCCCCCTTGACACTAGATCCTTCCATTCCAGCAACTCCCCTAATCCGTCCATAATTCTGTTTCCTCTAGTCCCTAACTGTACCTGCTCTCTGTAGTTACATGATTGTAGCTTGGTTATCATTGAGTAATGATACCCATTCTTCCATTGACAGACATCTAAGCTGTTTCTGATTTCTGGCTATTATGAATAGACCAGCCATGAACAGAGTTGAGCAAGTGTTTTTGTGGTAGGATGAATTGTCCTTTGGGTCTATGCTCAAGATCCAGTAGGGATCCCATCTTCCTGAGGAATCACCACACTGGTTTCCATAATGACGTACATGTTTGCACTCCCACCAGCAATGAAGGAGTGTTCCCCTTACCCCACATCCTTGCCAGCATGAGCTGTCACTTGTGTTATTTATTTTAGCTATTCTGATGGGTATAAGATAAAAACCAAAATAGTTTTGATTTACATTTCCCTGGTGGCTAAGGATGTTGAATATTTTTAAAAGTGTTTCATAGCTATTTGAGAATTATCTATTTAGATCTGTATCCCATTTTTAAATTAAATTGCTTGTTTTCTTGATATCTTTTGTTGTTGTTATTGTTGTTGTTGTTGTTGTTGTTGTTGTTGTTTATATATTTTGGAAAGTGGCCTTCTATTGGATGTGTAGAAAGCATTAAAAAAAAATGTTTCCCATTTTTTAGCCTGTAGCTTTGTTGGCTAAGCGTGAGGTCCCATTTACTAACTGCTGATCTTAGTGCCTGCTCTGTCAGTGTTCTGTCCAGGAAGTTGTCTCCTGTACCAATGAGTTCAGGGTTATCCTCCACGTTTTCTTCTATCAAGTTCATGCATCTGGATCTTTATTGAGGTCTTTGCTCCATTTGGACGTGAGCTTTGTGCAGGGCAATAAGTTTGGATCTATTTGAATTCTTCTGTATGCAGACAGTCAGTTTGTTGAAAATGTTGTCTTTTGGTCTTGCCAGGCAGTTGCTACTGAAGCTAGCCAGGCTATGTCTGCTTTGTCATGCCAGGGGCCAAATTGATGTCTGTGGCCCACATTACCACCAAGGCATGTGGATGTCTGTGGTCTATGCTGCAGCCTGAGGCCATGTCTATGTTTGTGAACTGTGCTGCCATGGGGTTGGGGTTGGGGATACTGATCAGAGTGGCCTTCAGTGCCACTTGAGTCCATGGTGATGTCCAGGCCCCTGCTGCTGTTATGAGCCACATCCAGGTCCATGGTCCCAGCCAGGGTCTGTGGCCCATGTTACTACCAAAGGCCATGTGGATGTCTGTGGTCCATGTTGCTGCTAGGGGGCCATGCTGATGTGAGTGGCTTGTACTTCCTTCTACCTGATGCCATGGTGATGCCCATGGTACTGGCTGCTTCTGAGGGCCTTGACTGGAACCATGGTATGACTATAGCTGTGTGCTGTGTTCATGGTCTGTGCTGTCCCTAGAAACTGTGTGAAGGCCCATGATCAGTACTCCTGATGACTGTGAAGAACAAGGAGGCCACTTTGCTGTGATATTGATTATTGCAGACACACAGTTGAAAGGAGGGACATGGAAGCCTTCTGTGTCAATCCCTACCCCTACTTTAGCCCCTAGACAGGAAGGGAACTTTTTAAAAGTGTGGCAGAGATGCTCTCCACAATTGATGGCTTCTGGAGTGGGTGCAGGAGGGAAGGACTCAGTTCCATATAAGGGGAGTGCCACTAATCTTATGGCTTTTTTCGGTCTACATGATAGAATACACTTATCTATTTACATATGTTGAACAATCCCTGCATCTCTGGGATGGAGTCTACTTGATCACAGTGGATGCCTTTTTTTTTTTTTAATGTGGTAGGTATCTCTGCAATTATTTTATTTAGAATGTTTGCATCTATGCTCATCACAGTGTATACATATATCAAAAGTGTGTGCATGTGTATGATTTATGTCAGTTATGACATTTTTATTTTATTTAAAATTTATTTTATGGGGCTGGAGAGATAGCTCAGAGGTTAAGAGCACTGGCTGCTCTTCCAAAGGTCCTGAGTTCAATTCCCAGCAACCACATGGTGGTTCACAACCCCAAGGCACTCAGCATCTTCACAAGCATTCCTCTCTGCACACCATCCTTCCAAAACCCCTATATGCCTTATGGACACTGTGGTTGAGCCTTGGAGACATACAGCAGGGCAGCCGCTCCTTGCACTGTGAACATTTGATCGGTGGGGACAAATGGACAAAAATCTGCAGTCTAGTCTGGCTGGGCACACCTGCAGTGGACCATGAGCCAAGACAGTCAATCGCCAGAAGAAGAACTGCAGGGGTTTTCTTGGTTGTGAGAGACACCTAGGCCCAGATGGGGTTGAGGGCCAAAGAAAAGGTGGGATCTTGGGGTGAGGTGGGAAGGGTAGAATCTGGGCAGGTAGAAGTCCTGACTGAAGGTAAGGAGAATTTCTTCATAGGTACTCCCTCTCTCACATTGACCCACAAAGAAAAGCAAAGGATGAGAGTTGAATTAATGTTGCTCTTAGTGGGTAACAGATAGATGCCATGGCCATTCCTGGCCAGCTCTGGAACACCTTGTTGTGTGTGATCCTATCTGTTTCTTTTAACAACCTTGAAAGCAGGCCAGCCTGGCCATTTTACAGATGCAAAACTAAGCCTTTGGTGGCCCAGGTACATGAAGTAATGGTGCAGCCTGGAAAGATTCGGTCTAGGGTCCTTGGCTCATGTACTCTGCCAGGTAAAGAACTGAAAGTCAGAAAAATAAATAAATCGGAAGTGCAACAGGTAGCACCAAAGACATCCCATGCACCACAGAAAGAATTAGCAGTTAAGAAAGACATTTATTGGGGGTGAGGAAACACACACATGCAGCAAGCACACAGAGACAAAAGTCCCTCCATGGCTAGGAGGCAGGACTCTCGGGAAGTGAAACATCTGACCTTGTCTTCCATCCCATCCATTAGCAAGGGCTGCTAGCCACACCCCAGTACTCCCCTTCAAGAGTGGTGTCAGGATGGACAGGCGGGAGGAGGTGGGGGTGTTAAAGCCCCTGAAGGGTCTTCCTCCCCGAGGGCTGGTCGTTGAAGACAGGATGGTTGATGGTATGTCAACATGCCAACTGCTGTGTGACTTGTCTTGCGCGGGCTGTCACCTTGCTGAGCCAGTCCAGCAGTGAGATACCTGAAAGTCAGGAGGTTGAGGAAGAAGCTGCCCATCTTTGGGAGTCGCTACCTATATTTCCTAGCCATGGCCTCTCTCCCTATCTACCTACCAGGGAACACGTCTAACTCCTGGTCTCTGGTGCCAGAGGGATTATTTGAAGCCTTGTTCTTTCTACAGGTACAGGGTTACATTTACAAAGCCATGGCCACCAAGAAGGTCTAGCATGATTGAACCCAGAAGAGAAAGTCTGCATCAACCATGACAAATACCACTGAAGACGCCCCTGGCAGGAGGTTTATGTTTGAGGCCTGTCCAAGTGTGCCAAAGAGACGACAGGAATCAGGGGCAGGCTCTGAGCACTCCTCGGTCACACCATGTGCGGTTCTCTGCCAGGAAAGACAGGACGGAGGGATTTCTGCTTCTCAGACTGGGCCAGTTTTAGGCACCCCAGAAATAAAATGGCCGTGCCCATCAGGCGATTCTACGGCTGAGGTCAGCTGTTGAGGTTCAGTAAGCAGCTGTTTGGGGTTTTTTGACTACATGCAAGTCTCTGTTACTACTACTAAAGTCTGTTGTTGAGTCATGAAAGCAGCCAGTGATGTGTGTGGATGAGTGGGCATGGCTGGGCACCAGCACTAAAATGCTTGTTTCCATGTTTTCAGATCATAGAATGGTTTTTTTTATTGATTTTTATCAACCTCTAAAAAATGTAAACATCATTCTTAGTTTGTGGATCATACAAAGCAGGTGTGGGGATCAGGCTGGCCCATAAGCAGGAGTTTGGTGGCTCCCAGTTCTAGAAGAACGGAGACCTCTCAGTCCCTCCTCCACACACTGGATACCTAGAATTCCTCTCCATGTACCTTTTCCCTTTGTGTTAAACAGTACTTCCTAGTGTTTTAGGAAAGAGGCATTCTGGGAGGAGAAGCCTTTTAAGTTCCCAAAACATCCATCTTGTAGTTGCCGAATTCAAACTTAAATTCCCCAGGGCCCAAGACTTTTCATCAGCTCTGCTCACTGTGAAGTTCACTGTTGCCAGGCCAACAAATAGGACTTTATCAATATCCTGTAATACTGATGGAACTGGTAGGAGACCTTTCATTCTAACTTGAAAGATTGAAGGTGCCAGCAGGAAAGGCTGGGAGCAAGCCCAGAGGATGAGACCAGGGAAGCCACAGTGGGCTTGGAACAGGAAGAACCTGGTGTGTGCTAGTGTCCTGGGAGACCAGAAGAGACCCAACAGGACGTACAACAGCACCTGGAGAAGCAGTGTGAGGGCTCAGCTGATCCACTGCAGCAGAGTGCTTTAGTTCTTGCCAGGGACAACATTAGCGCTTCGCAAGATCTGGCAAGTCCCCGAGGTGTGAGTTTGAGGAAAGTTAGAGGGCCTTTTGGAAGATGGGGTGAATCTGACCAGACAATGGGAACCTGTGCATAGGGTGACCTGTGTAGGGCTTGTCTCTACACAGAAGTGCCAGGAAAGGCGAAAAAAGGGTAGGAACTGAAGATTCTTTGCCTAGTCCACCTAAACTGCTGCCCATTTCCTAATCAGGCACAACAGAAAATGATGGAGGACTCAAATGATGGGGTGTGTATTACCCAAAATAATTAGGGTTTGTCTTTGTGACTACAATACAATCAGCCAGAATGCTTACCAAGTGGGAAAGTGCCTGGAGATAACCAGCCCAACCAAGGGCTCCAAGCTTCCTTTCTCACCCTGAGTTTTCCTGAAACTAAAATGATTAAAAACTAACCATTGATCCTCATTTCTTGCTTATGGATATTTGTATTAGATTTTGGTGGTTCCCAAAATTGTACATGGAGGTACCAAATCAGTAATTTAGTCTCTAGTTAGATAAATCAAGCTGGGGTTCTGTGAGGTCTCCCTAGTGATAGTATGGGGTGAGGGTCTCTGCTGTACACTCCCCGGAGCCTCAACATAAGAAGGAAAGTTGGAGAGTCAAGCTGGAACTCTGTCCCAGCAGCAGTGTAGGACCACATTTGGGACCAATAAGAACCATCTTCCTGAGGGCCTGAGAAAGATGAAGATGGAGCCTGTGTCTCTCTTCTTTAAGATACACCGAAGCTGGCCAATGATGGAGTATGCCTTAATCCCAGCACTTATGAGGCAGAGGCAGATCTTTGAGTTCAAGGCTCATTTGGTGTCCAGAATGAGTTCCAGGACAGCCAGGTCTACACAAAGAAACCCTGCTTTGAAAAACCGTAAACAAACAAACAAACAAACAAACAGAGGTATGCTTTCCTGTTATAGAAGCTCAAGACAAATCCTAGACCTGGGTTCTAACTGTCTTTTTTGAGTTCAAGAAGTTATTTTAACTCATATGATTTGATTTAATCAGTCATAAATCAGTAGACCTTATATACTTCATTGACTTGTGACATTGTAGTAATTAGTCATTAGTCACTACAGTACTAGGAGTAAGTAGTGCTTGCTATTATTGTATCTTAACTGCAGCTTAATAAAACCATTTCTATCTGCTATGAAGTAGCAAGACTTCTACTCCCCATTGCCCAATTTCCTATGTTTCCTGATCATCTACTCCTCAAATTAATATGCTCAAGTTCCCAGGGGGAGGGGTTGATGTATTGGAATGGCGGGTCACGTCAGAACATACCACACTAGGCCCAAACAGTTCCACGTGTAAGAGGTTTAATTGAGAGGGAGAGAGGGGGTAGTGGCACGGAAAGAGAGGAGGGAGAGAGAGAGAGAAAAAGATGGAGGAATGTTCTCTGTGTATATATATACACACCCATATATATATA
>NW_022196912.1:7554534-7554679 GCF_008632895.1 Mastomys coucha | reverse complement strand
ATATATATATATATATATATATATATACACACACACCCATATATATTGTGCTATGTCACAATCCATATGTATATGGATTGTGACGTAGCAGCCACAGGTAAAGGTGGGAGGTGAGCCCAACGGATTCTGGGAATATGGTGGCTGT
>NW_022196912.1:7528810-7554234 GCF_008632895.1 Mastomys coucha | reverse complement strand
GACTAGGAGAGGAGTTACAAATGGGAATATCCACTTCCATATGGGGTTTTCAAAAATCTCAGAACTGGTAGGTCTTACGGTCTCTGAAACTTTTTATGTCTGACTGTAGCTCCTGGATTTTATTTCTTACTATCCCAGATTGGTTGGTGTAGAAGCAGCATTCTTCTTGGAGGAACAGGCAAAGACCACGTTCTTTAGCAGTCAGGATATCTAGTCCCCGTCTGTTCTGAAGCACCACAGCTGCCAAAGAATCGATCTGTTTTTGGATAGTAAGCACAGTTTCAGACATTTTTTGAAAATTGATTTGAAACTGAGAAGTGAATGTATTATATTGGATCATGAAAGTTGTTATCCCTGCAACTCCAGTACCAACACCTATGGCTATTCCTGTAGCAGCTAAGAGTGGCACAACTTGGACTGCCCTCTTATGTTGGGCAGCTATCATATCTACAATTGGGATTGGCAGGGTCTCATTTCCCTGGATTACTCCCAGTTCAGGGAAAAGAAGTACTAATGTGCAAACTCTTGACCAGCTAGCAGGTAGGCAATGATATGCCTGAGTGCCACAAAGAATTGACGTGTTTTGGATTATAGGGCATTGTGGCAAAGATGATATATCAAGGGTTATGGTTCGATTACAGTTCAGCATTCCCACTGAATGAGTCCCAGAGGCCTTAAAACAGGTTGCCACACCAAAGAGAGGGACAGAGGTAAGGTATGGAGTCATGGCAACACTGGAGCCAGGGCAGCTGACAAAGGGTAAGGTAACATTACTTGGCAGTATCACTGGAGATGCTGTAAGTGACAATTGTGAGTTAGTTCTAGGGGGTACACATAACCAACACTCTTTAAAGTATCCAGGTCTGGAGACATTAAGGAGTTGGTATGCCGAGGTCAAGGTCTGAAGTAAAAGGTGAAATGACAAGTTAGTACCATTTATGAGGGGTGATGTCAAAGAGATAAGGACCTCAGAGGAGTGTTTGATTATCTCCCCTACTTTTTCAATATCCAGGGGTTGGGCAATTGAGACATATTTTCTCTGAGTATAGATGGTACTTACTAGGGCCCCGGGCTAATTTTTACGATAGAGCTTACCAACAACTCCTATCTCCCACCTGGAATTCCACGGGTCTTGTATATAGAAAAAGAGTGTCTTGCAATGTTGGTAGAAGAAATGATTGATCCGTGATCCTAGCATATGTATTTGACAAGACCAATATGGGCAGCCCCCATATTCATCTGGCCATTTTCTACAATAATCTTCTGTCTGGTCAAAGAGAAAGCAAGTATAGAGATCATAATATTTAGATGGGATTACAGATACCGAGATGATAGCAATTTGGATTGGTTCCTGGCATCCGGCTATGGAGCAGTTTCCTGACCCTATTTGGAAAGACTGTTTGTTATCTGTGGGGGTTTCTTGAACCTCACATACAGGCATCCAGGTGGGTGTGGCCCAAAGTGTCCTTCCATTTTCATCAAACTGTCTTGAAGTCTCAGCTTTAACCATGCTGGGCAATTCACATTGTATCCTTAAACATTTTCAAGAAGCCAGGCAGTGGTATTGCTCACCTTTAATCCCAGCACTTGGCATACAGAGGCAGATCTATATGAGTTCAAGGCCAGCCTGGTCTACAAAACAAGTTCCAGGACAGCCAGGGCTACACAAGGGAAAAACCCTATATCAGAAAAAAAAATTTTTTTATGAATGAGGTCTTTTCCACAAAATAAGGTTTTTGCTTGTTTGTTTTTTGTTTTTCCCTAGAATGAACTTCAAGGCTCTGAGAAACACACATCTTTATTGGATCCTAGACTAACAGGACTTCTGTTATGGAATGTCGGAGGTCAGGGGAAGGAGGTTGGGTGCTTGCCTCAGGTATGGCTTCAGGAAGACAATGGAGCCTGTGCTGGCTTGGTACATCATCAACACCTGTAGGATGTAGGGTGGGGTGGGGACAAAAGAGAAATGTCTGGAGGTGGGATACACAAACAAGACTTTAACAGAACCTTGAAGGAACTTGGTTCTAGAAACTTGCAATGAAGGTTCTTTCTCACCCAAATGATACCCATCTCTGCATCTTAATCCAGTACAACCCTGATCCCACGGGAGCCAGATTTACCATCCCAAGGCCATCCGTACCGCTCGCTCAGCAGTCCCAAGTCTCTTCTCACCTTCCTCCCTCATTCCCTACACATTTTCCATCTGGACAGGAGCGCCTGTGCAGGCTTGGCTGGCGCCAGGCATTGCTCACATGCCTCCCTTAGGAGTTACGGCCAGTAAGAAGTTCTCATGACTAGCACACTGGCTCCGAAGCACCCAGCCTTCCCTGCCTGTCTCAGCAGCCAGCTTTCGGGCTCCACCCTCTCTCCTCTCAGATCAAGCACCTTCCTACTGTGGGAATTGCCCTGGCTTCCCTTCTTCTCCACTTCCTTCCTCTGTGAGCCTTCCTTTCTGGAAATCCAGTAAGGGCTCAAGGCCAAGGGGAAGATAAATTATAATGCTCAATCAGTTCTGCTTCATAAAGTATGAACTGCCTGAGCATGCAGACCTAATGTGTTTCTTACCCCTAGGCCGTTTCCGTTTTCCTTTTCTAATTTTATCGCTCTTCCTCCAGGCTCTGATAGTGACAGTGAGGCAGCTGGGTGGGGGACTCTAACAATACTCCCAGCCCTGCACATTTGCTCTCCACCACCAAAGAACTCTGACTCAGGACCCGAGGGTGGATTGGTGGTTCTGTAGTAAGGGGCCTCATGAACTCACTGGGTACCTAAGAGCTACTATTTCTTGAAGTTTGTTGTGCATAACCTCAGTGACAACCAGAGCTTCTGAGGCTTGGATGTTGAGAAGACATGGCGTGGGGAGGCTTTCCTGTGTATCCTAAGGAAAGATCTCTTTCCACATCAACTCCCCTCAGTGAAAGTCTCAATAACAATGATGAGAGTGTCATTGATTTTCAGCCAGCATGTGTAGACTGGGTCTCCTCCTCACACAAACCAACAGGCAACATCAGGAGAGGAACACTACCTCCCCATTTTAGAGACAGAGTGTTACTTCCCACTTCCCCTCAGCCATCAGACTTCTGGCAGTCTCTGCTTGGAGGCTACCACCTGGGGAGCTAAGACAGATGCTCTCTGCAGACTGTCAGTTCGTCTTTGAAGAAGCCGCCTGAGTACTCTCACTGCCTCAGCACGCCCACCTCCTAAAGATCTTCCGAACCTGGGGACTTTGGCACCTGAACCTTTTTTGCAGCATGCAAATATGTAATCTAGAGATTTGGTTTCCATTTCTCCTGTGACTATAAAAACCCTGGCTTATCTAAGTAAAGTGAAGTCTTGATTGGGCTATTTCAACTTGACTTCATGATGTCTCTTTGCATTTCGAATCCTCTATTTCAGGTCCTTTGTTCCCTCCTCTGAGAGAACCCAGTTTGTGAAACTGCAGGCAGTATCAACAGAGGATGTTGTAGGGCCATGGATGCCATTGTTATGGATCAGCAATAGATGAACACAGAACAAGCTTATCAAGTGGGAGTTTGGTTTCTTTGGAGACTCAGTTGTGTCATGTGATGCTTCTCTGGAAGCTGCCTGGTGAAAGGGCATGGGGTGATTTGCTGGAGCGGATGCTTGAGAGGACATACGGAAAGGTATAAGTGGATGACACGCTGGCTTTGGTTCACCTTGTCAATTCTTTGCTGGTCTTTATTGGTCTTCACTGACAGCACTCTGGCATTGGTTCACCTTGCTTTCTTCACTGGTCTTCGTTGGTTGTGACTTCATAGACAAGAGACACACTAAAGAACTTTTGGTGGTGTTCCAGCCGCTCCTTGCCACTTGAGTGGACTCTTGCGGATCAGCAGAGCCTCGCAGTTTCTTCTGGTGGTGTTCCAGCTGCTCCTTGCCACTTGAGTGGACTCTTGCGGATCAGCAGAGCCTCGCAGTTTCTTCTGAATCTAGCTGCTGCTGACTCGTGTCTGACTGATTGCTAGTGGATTGGATTACTGACAATGAAGATTGGAATCACGCCCAAGAACTAGTTCTAAACAGGTCCACATCCTCCTGTCCTATTAGTCATCTTCTTTCCCTACCTTTGGTTTGGTGGCCTATAAGGAAGGTTGAGGCATTTAAGAACCCTTATTAGATTAGGTTTTGAAAAATACAAGCCTACAGGCTTAGGCTATAATGCAGATGCTGCCTTTTAATTCCTAGTCTGTAAAATGGGGCTGACCACTATTTAAATAACAAGTGCACTCTGAAGCAATTAACCCAAGGGTTTTAAATATCACAGGCTCCTGCTCTTTGATTGATCATCATGTTCAAATGTGTTGTAAAAATTTTTAATCCCAATCTGGAGTTTACACCCTGCCTTGATCATTCCATTTCCAGATAAAAGAGACACAACTTTTATTATTTACAATGAGTCTTAAACAGCACAAGAGCTGGCCAAGATATCTACTCTCTATGCTACTAGAGTCTTTTTTTTCCTGATAATCCCAAGTTATTACTATATTTTAACTGGGCTGCTCTTAACTCCAATTGGCAAGCCCTCAGGACCATATTTTCATGATTCACCTAACCCATGGTAGCTCCTCCTCCATTCTTCCTCTCCCTCTCTCTGTTCTCCTCCAACCCCCTAAGCCCAGGAATCCTAAACCCCACCTGTGTCTCTTCTTTCCAGTTATCGCCTGTCGGGATCTTTATTTACCAACCATAAGTTGAGGGCAAGGTCACACAGGGTCTACGTGTGGACTCTCTCATGTCCGGGGCAATCAAGTAAGCAGCATCAGGCCAACCTACAACAAAATGAGTGAAAGTGAATGCTTCATCAGGAAGCTTATGAAAGACGGATGTCTCCGTTAAAGTGGTGGAAAGCCACATTAAGACACTTTTTTATAATGATGGTATTTGCTGAGAATTTCAATCAATATATTTTGATCATATTGTTTGTTGTTAGTTTTGGTTTTGATTTTTATTTTGCTTTGCTATGATAATTCTGTGTGTGCATACTGTCTCTGCCTTACAGCTGTCCACCTTAGGAACCTGAGTTTTCAGCAGAGACTTTGGTCTGCTTCCAGCCAAATTGCATCTCTCCTCGGCTCACCCTTGTTTATCAAGGTTTCGTAATAAGTGTACAAATAGATCATGGCACCACTTCTCAGTGACCCATCCCAATCCTCATACTTCTGCTGTCTTTAAATAGTACCAGTGATTTATGAAGACCTTTGTAGCCTGCTAAGCAATTGTTCCCCATCTTAATTCTTCAATTATATCTCACCCATGCCTATCACAAACACCTTGCCTCTCTTCATTTGAGACTATAAATCATTCTTTTTGAAATTGTATTCACCTTTCACTGCTCCATGAAGCTTTTTCCTCTCTCTCCAAACATGGATCACATTGACCTCCAAAGCCATGTTTATAGATTCATCTCAGCACACATTTCCTCAAGAAGCCAGTGTACTTTTGTGATGTCATTACCTCAAAGAGCCTAACGTGCCTTCGTATGGTGAGAATCATTATCCAGTGAATGACTTATTCTGATAACAACTATAATGTCAGTGGCAGGCAGACAGCAGGTGAATGTGTCCATACATTTATATATAGTCTCTTAGGATCCTAGCCCAAACTCAGCCAGGTCCACAGGGCAGCCCTTCAACTTCTCTCCTCACTATCTGTATTCCTTCCTTCTGGGCCTAGGGCTCTCTGCTCTTCTATAGATAAGGTTAAGTCTTTACTTCTCTCCTAAATCTACTGGCTGTCATTTCATCAGGCAACTGTGCCTCCTATTATTCAGACACAAACTAATTCTGCTTAGCCTTTTCTTTATAGTATGGACAGGAACCTTGCCTTTACTTTACGTAAATGATAATCTCATTTCTCTTTGCCTAAGCACTGTTGTATCCAAAGCCATGAAAGGGAACTTTGGAGTTTAGGAAACAGACAGGACAGTTCTAAGGATCCAGTGGCCTCCCTTACGCCTTTAGAGTCGTAATTCCAACCGGCTCTCTTCCAAGGCAGTACATTCAGGGAGCAGGGAGCCATGCCCAGGCCTTCCCCCAAATCCAGGGCTGGGGACAGAAACAGCAAAGCAGGGCAGGACACTTGAGTCTTGGCAGCCTGTGGTCAGCCCTCTGGCTCCCCTCCAGCAGCCCTGGGAGAGAGTGCTGAGTGGCACACCTTGTAGGCAACCATGGAAGCAGATGTTCTGTCTCCACAGACCCCAGAAGGCTAGTTGGCCCTGAACCTGAACCTATCCTTTAATGAGAAGCTCAGCACCCACCAGCCGGCCAAAAAATAAAACATCCCTTCAGAGCTCCCAGCTAACAGCCTTCCTGAAAGAGAAAGCATTAAGTTCTTGGAAGCTGGGGTTGGGGCGTTGTCAATGCTCATACCTGCGCAGGCCACATCATCCCTTTCACCCATGCAGGTTTCCATCCACGAGGCCAACAGTGGCAGGAGCATGAGAGCTGCACTCTTTAGCTGGGGCTTGAATTGGCTCGCACAGAAAGAGTGAGGTGATGCCATAGCTAAGCTATTCTTTCTAATCTTTATGTGAAGTTTTACTTAAAAAGTTAGCTGAAGGTGAAAGTAAAGAAAATAAAACAAACCAACAACAACAATAACAACCTCAGACAGACTGTTTTTTTTTTTCCTCACTGCCTGCCGGGCAGGGATCGAAGCCTGGAGGCAGCCAGGCCCTGCAGAGGAAGACAGCAGCGGGGCTCCAGGTCAGCGATTTCCACAGGTCCTGCTGCCAGAGACCACAAAAACGGTTTCAAACAACGACTCACTTCATGATGCATGTGTGCGTGCATGGACGTGTGCGTGTCCCTCTCAGATCCTACGAGGGAAAGGCGGGAGGGCAGGCATAAACGCGAGGTGCAGTGTCCTCACGCGGCCTGCAGAGCAGCAGGGGCATACTTACTGCGCAGATTAATGAAAACGTTTCTCTGCCAGGAGGGGTTTGATTGCCGCACTGCAAAATTGCTTGCAGATTCAAAAACAGCATGTTTCATTTCAAACCCGTTCTCTCGCCATACATTAGCACTTGTCAATGCAACCATTAAGCTCAGGCAGTGGAGAAATTTAATTACAAAACCATTTATTTTATTGAAAGAAAAATAAACCCAAGCTACCTCAAATGCATTAGGTAGGTTCAAAACATGTTCAGCTGATAACACCCAAGGGTAGGGAGGCGGCTCCAGGAATAAATGCTTCTTTCATGTGTGCTGAAGACTCGATATTAGAAACAGCTGCCTATAGGTTGCCCTTTATTTATATTCAATTATGAATTAAGAAACAGCTGATTTAATGAAGGAACTTTTTATATCTAAAGTCACTGGCCTGTGGTATCCATGGTCACTCCAGCTTTGCCTCTCCTTTTAGTCACTGGAATTAAAAATGTTAATGAGGCGAGCAGAACTGCTTTATTGAATGGGTTTCCCCTCCCTGTGCACCTCCACCCCCATCTCAGACTTGTCTTTTGTTCCCCCAATGGTGGAAGAATGCAAGGGCTGTGGTATTAAAGGAAGTCACAAAAAATGTGCTAAACACATCAAAAAGTCTCCAATCTGTATCTTATTTATGCCTCTTCCCATGCATGTCTTCTCTGAATTTGGAAAGCAGGAGAGCGCAGCTCGCTGATGAAATGCTGGATTTGGGTCAAGCGGTGGGCTGATGTCACAACTGCAAAGCGCCTGTCCTTAGCGCTAATGGGCTACCAATAGAGAGTCTGTTATACTATTCTGCCGGGGGTTGGGGTTATAGCCAGTGGGTTGGGACTGATTTGTCAATTTAAAAGCTACCCCCAACCCTGCCTTCGTCTGAGATATTTACCCACGATTTTGTAGCCATCTCCTCATGCAATCCACTCAGAGGAAGAATCTGGAAAGAGAAGTTACTTTAATTTCCCAGGTGACAATATGAACGTCTAAGGTTTCGAGAAGGTATCCTCCGCTCGTAGGCCTGGGGCAGGGAGTTTCTACTGAAAAAAAAACATTTTTAGCTCTTGTAACTAAACCCATGTACGGCAGCAGACCTTTGTGTCATTGTCCCAGTGAGGCTCCTACATGTGTCCTTACTTCCTTGGAGGGCTTCCTGACCTACTTCAGAGGGGTCTGGGACTTCTAGAGCACCCTGGAGAACCACTGCCAGTGTTCAGGGCACTCACCATCACAACACTGCAGTAAAATGCCTCCCTAGGAATAAAATCTGAGCAGACGTTGCCCAAGCAGTTCTGAGTGATACCACCTCTTGACTGGACACGTGGCAGCCTCGGGCCCAGCTGTTCTGTTCTGTTTCTAACACATGCTCAGCATGCCAAAGACCCTAGGAATCTGGGACATATTCAGGAAAAACATATTCAGAAATAGAACAGCTTGGGGCTGGAGAGATGGCTTAGGGGTTAAGAGCACTGACTGCTCTTCAGAAGGTCCTGAGTTCAAATCCCAGCAACCACATGGTGGCTCACAATCATCTGTAATGGGATCTGACACCCTCTTCTGGGGTGTCTGAAGACAGCTACAATGTACTTACATATAATAATAAATAAATCTTTCAAAAAAAGAAAGAAATAGAACAGCTCACTACTCCAGGCAGCCAGTCCTTGACCAGCAGGTCAATGTTTGAGGGAGTGAGAGGAGGGCAAGCCAAAGAAGCCAGGTAGACATCCTAAGGGCACACTCCATCAGCGAAAGCGCTCACCAATCCCGTGTGGTTCTGCTGACTTCCCCGCCTGCCTTAGCTTCAAGATAAGGGACTCTTCTGGGGTCCCAACTCTGTTGCAAGTTCATTTTCTATTATGCAATGTTCCCAGGCTTGGACTTCAGGCTGGGGCAAAAATATATACAGTTAATATTTAACACCAAAATCAATTTAATCAGTCAACTAATCATTATTATTAATTAACCATAATACTATACATAATTATCAATAATTGATTAATAATACTAATAACAACTAATAAAGTTGACAAATGCTAATATTAATATTAAATATTAATATGTTTAAAATCTACTTAATATACACATATCCTAATTTTAGAAGTAGCAGTATTAAAAAATTAAGAACTGTAATGGGTTATTTAAGAATGACACTTTTTTTCAATACAGAGTTTCCCTGTGTGTAACCCTGGCTGACCAAGAACTCAGTCTGTACACTAGGCTGGTCTCAAAACACAGAGATCTGCATGCCTCTGCCTCCCACGTACTGGAATCAAAGTCATGCACCACCATGGCCCAGCAAGAATGACTCTATTTTTTGTGGTCTTCTTTATTAGTAAGAAGTCAATTTTAAGGGAACAGAATACTTTTGTTCTTCCTAAGGGTGTTGTGACAAAGTGGATGAATCAGGCAAGTTCTTCTGAGCCTCCTGTGCCCAATAGCAAGAGGAAGAGAAGATGGAATGAGCCTTTATGTACAGGGCCTGCTGGGCAGTGTGAGAGGACAGCCCGGGGACAGGGAGGTAGACACTTTACTTAAGCATCTCTCTTACAGTCAAAGACACTCCTTTTCCCTAAGGGGCTTTGGTAGCCATAGCCAGAGCATGGAAGTCTCCCTTTTCAGGCTGACTAGTGGCAACAGGTCCAGCCCTTCAAATGGAGCTCTCTCTCTCTCTCTCCCTCTCTCTCTCTCCTGATCTTTCATCTGGACTCATCTCTCTTCCTCCATGATATGCTGAGCTGAGCTGATAGTATAATTTTAGTATTTGATTATAACCAGTTAGTGACAACTATATCTTGAATATTTTTTACGTGTTGGGGTGCCTATGATTGCACTGAAAGAGCAGTCAAGGTGAGGATAGATTTTTAGTTGTGTTATATTCAAAATCACAACATTGCATGGTTCATATTTATTTAAGCATACACATCTTATGCTTATAGATGTCTATTGCACTTAAAACCTGAGTTGTAGCCTCAAGCTTGAATGGAAGACAGAGCTAATAGAACATAAATACATTCTTCTAAAGAATGGCTGCGTTAGCGAACTGGAAGATTAATCAACAGAAATAATCCTGTCTAAAGACAAGAGACAAAAAAGATTGGAAAAAAAGGAACAAGCTTCAGCACATATGGGACAATGTCCAAAGTGTATAGTTAATCACAGCTCCAGATGGAAAAGACAAAAATAACAAGGCAGAAATATATTTGAGAAAATACTAGCTGAAAAGCTTCCATACTGAAAGATGTAAATTATGCATCCCAAACCACAATGTACCCCAAACACAAACATTATGAATAAAACTTCAACATCATTTTTAAATTGTTGAAAACTAAAAACAGAGAAAATCTTGCAAGCAGCAAAAATAAAATGCTATGTACACAGTGATGACACTTCATGTGTCTGTGGACTCACTGTGGAGGGATGGCAAGAAGATCATGCTGTTCCAGGTTTCTACGTTCTGCGCAATAGGATATAATATTAATTAAGTGCTCTGGGAAAAGCCAAGGGTGTTCATTGTAATTACCAGGTCATTTAAAAGAAATTGAAGATGCTATAGCTAAAAAATTTAGCATATAAGTTAAAACAATAAAAATACATTCAAGCCATCCAAAAAAAGTTAACTGGAAAATATAATCCTGAGTGAGTAACCTGGATCCAGAAAGATGCATGGTATGTACTCACTTATAAGTGGACATTAGTCATAAGCTACAGCATAACTATACCACAAGCCAAAAGAGTGAGGGTCCAAGGGAGGATGCTTGAATCTCACTCAGAAGGAGAAATAAAAGAGACATTGGAAGTAGACAGAGGGAAGTGGGTGGGAGAGGGGAAAGGGAGAGCAATTGAGCTTGAGGCTGAGAGGCTGGGAGACAGAAGGGAAGTTGGTAGGGGGCATCTCTGGGACAAGCTAGGGACCTGGGAGTGGGGGAAGCTTCTAGGAGGATATGGGAGTGACCCTGGCTGAGACTCCTAGCAGTGGGGACATGGAGCCTGAAGTGGCTTCTGTAGCCAGGCAGGACTTCCACTGGAGGGAGGGGAACACCAATCCACCCACGAAACCTTTGACCAAATATTTGTCCTGCCTACAAGATGTGCAAAAATAAAGATGGAGCAGAGATTGAGGGAATGGCCAACCAATGACTGGCCCAACTTGAGACCCACCCCATGGAGAAAGCCAACCTCGGACACTGTTAATGATACTCTGCTATGCGTGCAGACAGAAGCCTAACGCAACTGTCATCAGAGATGCTTCATTTAGTAGCTGATGGAAACAGATGTAGAGAGCCACAGACAAACATTAGGCAGAGCTCAGGGAGTCTTGTGAAAGAGCAGAAGGATTGAGGGAGCCAGAGGGGCCAAGGACACCACAAGAAGGAATACAGAGTTAACTAACCTGGGCCATGGGGGCTCACAGAGCATGCAGGAGCTGGACCTAGTCCCCCTACACATATGTAGCAGGTGTGTGGCACAGTCTTCATGTGGGTCCCCAACACTTGGCTATCTCTGACTCTGATTCTGTTGCCTGCCTTTGGAATCCTTTCCCCTAGCTGGGCTGCCTTGTCTGGCCTCAGTGAGAAAGGATGCTCTTAGTCCTGATGAAACTTGATGTGCCAGTGTGGGTGGTACACGGGGGGGGGGGCTTCTCTGAGAAATTGAGGAAGGGGAACTAGGAGGAGGGGAGTGGGAGGGTGGGACTAGGAGAGGTGGGAGGGATTGAGATATAGAGTGAATAAATAAATAAATAAACAAATAAATAAATAAGTTAAAAGGGGGGATGTTGTAGAAATTTTTAATCTCAATCTGAAATTTCTACCCTGCCTTTGATCATTTAGTTCCTAGATAAAAGACACACAAAATTTACTAATTATAATAAGCCTTAATCAGCACAAGAGCTGGGCAGATATCTACCCTCTGTGCTGTTAGAATCTACTTTCCTATGGATAGCCCTGAGTTATTACTTACTATGTTTCATCTGGGCTGCTCTTTACTCCATTGGCCAGTTCTCAGAGCCATGCTTTCTTGACTTCTAACGCATGGTGCATGGTGTCTCATTCCCTCTCCTTTCTCTCCATTGTGGTTCTCCCCCCAATCAAGCCTGGGAACCCTAACCCAGCCATCTCTTCTGCCCAGCTATTGTTTGTCAGCACGTTTATTTACCAATTAGAAGTAATTTGGGGACAAGGTCACATCGCCTCACTTGGGCCTACATGCAGACTCTCTTATCCCTAGAGCAACCAGGTCTTAGGGGCCTGCACTTAGCTTTAGAATGCACAGCAGAAAACCAAACCTCAGCAGTGATGATGGAGGTCTGGGGGGGATAGAGGAACTAAAAGTAGAAGAACTAAAAACTGTTCTACTAAAAATTGAATTGTAAAATTAAAAATTTAAGACCAGCCTGGTCTACAAAGAAAGTTCCAGGGCAGCCAGGACTACACAGAGAAACACTGTCTCAGAAGAAAAAAAAAGTTAATGTTAATGTTCTGAGATTTCTATCAGTGGGAGCCGGTGTACCTCTCCCTCTTTTGTCTGGCTTTGGAACTTCTTTCCTCCTATTGGGTTGCCTTGTTCAGCCTAAATATGAAGGCTTTCACCTAGTCTTAGTGTATCTTGTTTTGTCCTATTTATCATCTTTTTGAGGAAAAAAGATGCTCTTTTCTGAAGAGGAAACAAAGGGAAAAGGTGAGGGGTTAGCTAAGAGTGGAGGGAGGGGATACTGGTTGGGGTGTATTGTTTAAGAGAATTCACTTTCAATTAAAAACAACAACAAAATATTCAAATAGAGGGACAAGATCAACAGGAGAGATTTTTAACGTACTGACCAAGAAGTTTAACTTAAAGAGTCATTTAGCAAGGAAGCCATGATATTTCTAGGTACCCGTGTGCCTAAGAATAGAGTTTCAAGCTGGGCTCAGTGGCCAAACCTGGGAAATTTAGTGAACTCCTGTCTCAACATAAAAGTTAAAAGAGAACTTGGGTCTTAGCTTTGTAGTAGAGGTCTTGGGCAGCACAGCTGAGGCCCTCGGTTCAGTCCCTACTGATAGGGTTTGGGGGACAGTGAGCCTTAAAATATGTGAGGTAAAAGTTGAAAGAATGAAAGAAGAAGCTGAGAACATTTCAAGTCTAGCAGGGTGAATGATCCTTTCTGTGCAATTGATATAGTACAGGATAAAAAAATTTCACTAGTCATAGATGTTAACGAAACATCAGCACCTCCCCCTAACTGGTCGTTAGAGAAAATAACCCAGAATGTCTAATATACATTCTTTCCAGTTGCACAAATTTATCAAGAGAGATTCTTGTCTAGTGGAATCAAAGGATTGCAGTCATAGTATTGTGTATCTGTGATCACAATATGCTTGGCACTATTCTAGGTGCTGGCAACTTAATGAAGAACAAGAAGGTAAGGTTCTCACTGGTGTGATCTACATCCCTCCAGGGACAGCAGACAAGATCAGGCAGAAACAAAAGGCCACAAAATAAATGGAATATTGTGACAGGTTTTAAGAGGGGAGATTCTTGGGGTAAGGAGGGCTTGTCAGAATAAAAGAAGGAACAGAAAATATTGCAAGTATAGTAGAATATTTGAACAAAATCAACATAATATTAGACATACAACACAGAATTAACAAAACCTCTTGGTTCTTTCCAAAGAATTGTATCCTTTTCCTAAAAAGATGAATTCTGTAGCAGTACTCAAAACAGAGAACAAAAGTTCATGATATCAGAAACAAAGAGAAGTTATCACTACAGATTTTTATAGATCTTGAAGGGCAATAGAGAACTTAAGAATATTATGAAGAACTTTATGAATATTATGAAGAATTATTTATCAATAATTTCTATGAAATGGAGGCATTTAAATGTATTTTTAATACTAATTGTAAGTTTAGAATTATTTAACCCTACTGAAATGTTTCAACTCCCTACTAGCCCACCAGGTAGGGGAGAAAAGATGATAAATAAGACAAGGGATGTGGATCTGTTTAGAAGTAGTTCTTTGGGGCGATTTCAGTCTTTGTTATCAGGATACCTGCAGTCTAGTTCAGTAGTGTCAGGAGACGAAACATGAATCAGCAGAGGTGTTACAATCCAGCAGAACAGCCAGGCCTCTGCCAAATCCACATGACCAGAATCAGCCAGGACACCAGAAGAAGTTCTCTATGGTGCCCCTCTCAACCAAGCAAAGATTCGAGACCAAGGAAGCATTGCAAGGCTAGCTATACAAATACCCAGTCACCGTCTTTTGAGTCCTACTTATACTTCTCCAAACATCACATGAGTCTCCATCATATGACACAACTAGAAAGTTGCCCTTCAACTAATACTTGTACATAATAAAACATAAAACTTGAATTCTAGACTCTAGGTAATATCATAAATTTTATCAACCATTCTAACAAGAAATAATACCAAACTTATACAAACTTTAAAAAAAAAAAATAGAGCCAAACAGAATATACTTGGCAATTTGGTTTATGGTAACATCAATATTCTAGTAACTAAATATAACAGAAATGTTATTTTTTTAAAGGGATATTACAAGCTAACTCCTGTCATGAACACAGATACCAAACATTAACAATGTAAGTGATTAAATACAATATATTAAATAGAGTAACACATCAATCGCAGTCTAAGAAGGATTTACCCAAGGAATACAAAGTTGTATTAATATTCAAAGGAGCCAACCAATGTGATTCAGCATACTAACAGAAGAAAGGAGGACAACCATGCAGTCATTTCAGTACCTGCATGAAGTTGACATTTCTGGTCTTTTGGAGACTTAGTTGTGTCATGTGATGTTTTCCTGGAAAGTGTCTTATGAGAGGATGTTTTTGCTGATGCAAACACATGGGAGGATATTTTGTTGAGAACAGACATGTAGTGTTTTTCTGGAAGCAGCCTGAAAAATGGGCATGTGATATTTTGCTAGAGCTGACCCTTGAGAAAACACATGATGTTTGGAAAGGGTATAAATACAACCGAACAGACAGTGGATAGTTCTGTGTGGTGCTGTGTGGTATTGGTTCACCTTGCTACTCTTTGCTGGCCATCGTTTGTCGTGACTTCATAGAGAAAAACACCACCAAAAATTTCTGGTGATGTTCAGGTAGCTTCCTGCCTCTTCCACGGACTTGAGCCATTGGCCGAGCCTCACAGTTTCTTCTGGTCAAACTGCTGTTGCTGGTTCATGTATGGTGTTTGCAGGTGGATGGAGCTGCTGCTGCTGATTTGTATAAGTTGAACTGCTGATATCCTGACAGCAGATTAGATTCACTTCAAAGAACTATTTCTAAATAGGTCCAAATCCTTCTTTGCCCTATTAATTGTTCCTTTCCACTACCTCTGGTAGGTGGTGGGCTGGAAGAGAAGTTAAAACATTTTAAAACCATTATTAAAAGTAGGTTTAAAAAAATATAAGTGTACACCTGCAGAAAAATTATTTGACAAAATTGAACTTGTATTTAAGATTTTAAAAAACTCTCATCAACCTAGAAAAAACTGTAATCAAATAAAATCATCTTATGAAATGTAACATTGAACACAGTTTTCCTTGCAGCAAGAGGGGGCCCTCACCATATCTCTTCATCAGTCTACTGGTGTTCACAGGCACTGCTAAAAAGCAGTGGTTCTCAACCTTCCTGATTCTGTGCCCTTTGATACAGTTCCTCGTGTTGTGGTGAGCTATAAAATTATTTTGCTGCTACTTCATAACTGTAATTTTGCTACTGCTATGAATCATAGTGTAAATATCTGATATGGAATCCTAAGGGTTCATGACCCACAGGTTGAGAATCTCTACTTTAAAGCAAGAAATAGGAAGACTTGAAAGTCCAGAAAGAAAGAAAAGTGTCTTTATTTGTTGATGTACTATTTTTTATAAAGAAATATCTAAAGATTCTATAAAATTACTCTCAGACCTAGTAAATAGTTTTATTAAAGTCCTAGGTTACAAGATTAATATAAAAATTAGTTTTTATATTTTATAGATTCAACAGTAAGCATGTAGAAAGTGAAATGTGAAGATTAGCTTGTAAGGGACAGAAATACTTATAAATTTGAGAGAAGGAAGGAAAGGTAGAAGGAAAGGTCTTTGCCTTGTTGTAGACTCAGAACTGAGAATGGAGCCCTGATCTGAATATCAATTCCTTAAAGTGTACAGTCTGTAGAAAGAGACACAGTGGAAATGCTTTATGAATTTGGCAAAGACTTTGTTCAACTATGGCACCCAGACCATAATCCATGAAAGATAAATATAAACTGGGCTTTCCCCGAATGAGGGGAGGCAGCTGGGTGACATGTTATTAATAGCCTTAAAATTCATGCTTACATAAGTCACACAGCCAGTGAGGGGCAGAGCCTAGAAATTAACCCAGAGCAATCTGTCTCCAGATCGGACAGTTTCATGGATAATGTTTTAGAATGAATTATGTTCTAGTTGCAAGCTGCCATGCATGGAGCAGACTTCGGCAGCACAGCTATACTAATCAGTCCTGGGTGCCTTCAGGATCGGGGGCAGTCCAGAGCTGGAGCTGCAGCAACGCCCAGCTTTCAACAGGTCCAGCGATACTTCATCACCAAAGAAAAATGTTATGACAGAGGTTACAATGGCTGTCTTCCCCGAAGCTTGCTAGCCCAGCCTTAATGACTTGTTACTGCTGGAAACAAGGACTGTCTGCATGTCCCCTCAGAGACTAGACTCAAGTGAATACAATTAGGCTAGAGCCTGGCCCTTGGTCAGAGGAGTTCTTGGAGGGATGGATGGGGTTTGGTTTGAACTCAGGCAGTGTGAGCCCCCATCAGCTGGCTCTGCGTCTGCTTCCTTCCTTCTGGCCAATGTTAAACTCAGGACAAAATATGTAGTGGCTTTCAATTAAGAGTGTTTGATGGAGAGATGGCTTGTAGATACCACTCTCATATTTTACGTTATCTGTATTTCTAAACTGCAGACCTCAGATGGTCACAGTAGCTCCTCTGTATTTTATAATACAGCACACACAAATCTCTTTAATTAAGGCTCTGCCTTAGCAGATGTGGGGGTCAGGAGCTGGTACTCCATGCTTTCTGACAAGCTTCTAGGTGCACCAGAACCCCTACCTGGTGCGTACATTTCCTAGGCATTGCAGCTGAGCCATGACGAAAGCCGTGGAGCTCTACAGAGGCTGTAGAAGCAGAGCCACTGCACAGGCAAGCTTCCACAGGGGCAGCCCGAAGTCCAGTCCTCACTGTTTGCAGTTTCTGCTCAGGACACCTTTGAGGAGCTTTAGCTGTGTGGCATTCAGAATTAGGGAAACCAATGCAATGGCGGAAACAGCAGTGCAGTCTCCAGCCATGGATGCTTCAGGCATATGAGACATGTGACGAACCCACAATGACCAAGGATTCAAGGCCTTTAAAATCTATCTGGCTGTCAAAACTTGTTACTCCCTTGCATAACATGTGGAGGGTTTCTGTTTCCAGTTCCTGAATCACCTACCTGGAACCTGCCTTCAATCATGCCTGCTATCTTCAAGACACATGATGCTTTCTGACTCTGCAGGTCCATGAGAATCCTGTCTTTCTCTGGGGCTGGATCACCCAGACTGTAAACCCTGGAAGATTTAACACAAGTATGGCCTGGGAAGGAATAGGAAACTAATCAAAATGGGAAGTTATATTTCTTTCATTTTATTTTGTTGCTTACACGTTGCGTATTTTCTGCTTACAGAATGAGGCATGTTTTTTTTTTTCAAGGCCTAAGTCTTCTAGATCCACACTCAGCCTGTCATTCTCTTTTCATTTGCCCAGCAGCCCTCTGCCTCATATGTAAGGGTTTCTAACCTTGTTGTATGTGTGGCCATTCCCTGTATTGATTCTCAATAGATTAGAGCGGGCATGAGTCTTGGCTGAAGGATATGATGCATGTCAGGGTAGGGCCTAGAATGAAGTAATAACTCAATACATGTCAGATATTGCTATCATCATCATCATCATCATCATCATCATCATCATCATCATCATCCTTTGCATTATGCCAGTGAGATTTTAATTTTTTTTAGGCAATAGATAGGAGCTAAATAAGTATTAAAGTGTATTGAAAGAATACAGTACCAAGTATGCTGAATGGTGGGTTAGAAGGTGGTATAACATAAAGGTTAAAAACAGAATATCAGGGTGGCACATGCCTGTAATCTGAGCTAGATGGGGGCTGAGACAGGAGGATCTCAAGTTCAAGGCTGCCTTGGATAGCTTAGAGAGACTCTCTCTCTCTCTCTCTCTCTCTCTCTCTCTCTCTCTCTCTCTCTCTCTCTCTCTCTCTCTCTCTCCTCTCTCCTCTCTTCCTTCCTTTCTCTTCCTCTTTCTCCCCCCCTTTCTCTTAGGCTAGTGATAATCGAAATGTTTGAGTACTTGCCTAGCAGATATGAATTCTTTAGTTCTTACTATTGAAAACAAGCAAGGGAGTCAGCAAATAAAAAGCAGGGACCTGCAGACATCATATTTGGTCCAAAGGCTGACACCACTGTTGGAACCGATTGTCCATCCTTGGGGGGATTCTCTGCTTCCCTGACTACTGTCTCACTCCCTAATGTTTGTGATGAGAGTTGAAGGATTATCTGAGGTGCCTCCAGCTGTGACCCCAGCAAGTCTTACATGGGTGCCTTAAATGAAAATGTTACCAAATAGAACAAGGTAGAAATGCACCTTAAAGAAAAAAGTCTCAACAATACCAAGAAAGTTGGCATTCCATTCTGATTTAAGAGACTAAATTGCCTTTAATTTTATGGACTTGCAGCTCTTTCCCCAGATAAATGCAGAAAGACTCTCTCTAAGGTTTGTATTTTTACAGATATGCTTATTCGAGTGCTCCTTCCCCACTGGGGAGGGAGTTTGTGTGGTTCCTTGCATCTCTTTAGGACCAGTGAGAGCACTGCAGAAGTCAGCAGGCATCCCAGATCTTCTGTCAGCTGGAGACTCCTGGGGACAGCTGTGTCCAAAGGTAGTGGCTGTGGAGAACAGAAGCCTGTGCTCTTACCCCAACTTGGAACAGCTCTGCAGATCGCTTGCCTCCAGAGTGTCCGATGAGGTCAGAAGAGGCCGTTAATGAGAAAACATGGTGACCAGCAACTCCCTTGGGACCCCTCCATCCCCGTGGGACATCCAGGATGCTCCCTCATAAGTGCTCCACCCCAGGGGATTTAGCATGGGCTTCTAATTGGGGAATTCATTTGTTCCTATCCATTCTGATTGCATACTTTCGTTCACTCTAGTGCATACTTTCCTGGATTCTGTCTCTTCCTGACCACAGTCTGGTTTTCCTGGGACATCCAATGTTTTAATTACTATATTATTTCATCTCATATGGCTGTAGCAGCCAGCAGCTATGCAAACCAGGTTTCTGAAAGAGAGGCAGGGGCCTGGGGGAAAA
Organism: Mastomys coucha; assembly: GCF_008632895.1. Classification (NCBI taxonomy): domain Eukaryota; kingdom Metazoa; phylum Chordata; class Mammalia; order Rodentia; family Muridae; genus Mastomys; species Mastomys coucha. The sequence goes on along the minus strand of NW_022196912.1, from coordinate 7,534,890 downwards.
TAGGGGAATCGGACTGCGAGAGAAATAACCAGACCAAGTCAAAAGGTTCCACTCAAGGTCCAATGTGTATTTCAGAATCTGAGAATATATAGGCAGGGAGATCCATCCCCTAGTAAGCCAGGATCTTGTGGCCTAATTAGCATCTTGTTATTCTGTCCAGAAGGCAGGTGAGGCAGCTCAGCAGGACATGGCTTCTAGCAGGAACTTCAGAAGAGGCAGAGAAGCAGCAGGACAAAAGGGCTTTCTATATCTCAGGAACTCCACCCAAGTGGGCTAGCTGCTTTGTGGCAAGGACAAGGTCTGGTTCAGCCCACTTGAGGCTGGGGGAGGTCACAATGGCAGTGCCTTTTATTTTCAAAATATTCCCAGTTTGAACAATAAATTACACTGGGCACCCTCATATCCCCAGGCCTCATTGACAGGGGTCAGAAATGATATCATGTTGACATAACCTGAATTTCCTGAATTCCTTGAATAGGTATATCTATAAAAATACAAACCTTATAGTAAGTCTTTCACATCTGTTTGAAAAAAGAGCTGCACAGTTGGAAATCCCTCTAAGCATTCTGGAAGGTTCTATGAGCTGATCCTACCTGGCTTCCTCCCCAGGATACCTGTGTGACCTTAGGGAGTCAATCCCCTCTCACTTGGTCAAAGTGTAGCTCAGCCCTGCAGTCAGCCACCCTTGAGCTGTTACCCATGCCATGTGTTGGCCTTCTCCCCAACACAAATCTCTTCAACTGCATGCAGCTCCTGGGCATCAGACAGCCGCTACTGCCTCACTGCCACAAGGCCCAAACAGCTTAGGGAGGCACCTTGGATACTCATGCAGGCTAGGAGTTGCCTCTGTATTCAGCTATTTCTAAAGATAATCCATAGTACACGGATAAAGAAGCACATTTGCTTCGACCAGCACCTTTCTTGGGCAGAAGAACAGACCCTACTGTGTGTAGTCAGCCTCAATTTACCTACAGAGTCCATTCCAAGAGCTTCCAATTATATCAGAAACCTTTATTTATCCTAATTATAATGGCTCATTTTTTTTTCCTTCCAGAAGTCTCCTCATACTCTGTATAAGCGAGTCGTCACAAACACATGTGGGGAAATTGTAGGTAACTGTAGCATAGCCAGGTCTGTGTACAGGCAGCCCTTGCTTGGCAGGCAAGTTCAGGAACCATAAAAGGTGACTGCATAATTGAAACCATACAAAGTAACCTTAATAATCAGGAGGGGAAATCACAATTGCCCTGTGACCTTTAAAAGTTTTTGTCAAAACATTAAAAAAAAAAAAAAACCCTTGCTGTTGGTTGTAAATGCAGAGGGAAATGAAAAATTAGTAAAAATAATGATGATTTTATTAGCCTATAACTTAAAACATTAGAAACACTGATAATTAAAGTGCTTTATTTCTGCGTAAAAAGGTTATCAAAAATGGTTTGAGCAGCCGTCCCTTTTCCTCCCTCTCTGCCTGTGACACGGGACCTACAGCAAGCATCTTTCCTGCCCTGAGGAACAACTGTACTTTGTTCTAAGTCTGGATCTGCCTCTGGATTGTAGTTTTGGCTCTTGGGATGCCAAAACCTTCCCCCCCACCACCCCCCACCCCGAGGACTTTCTGATCTGCAGTTTTCTGCTGGCTACTTCAGTGCTCTGGGATCTGTGTTTGCCTGTGCTTGACACCCACCAGTGTGCCACTTCTGAACCCATGGTCCCAGCTTCGTTTGACAAGGCTCTTCCTCCCTCTACTACCTATTACCTACTACCCTCTACCACTATTTTCTTTCTATGTCGCAGCTGATTCCATTGGCCAAATTAACTAGTATTTTGACATACCAGTTGCTGATCCAAAGTTGAAGAGGGTACTCTATTTTGACCTCAGCTCTCTATGCCTACTGTGATGTTAACTGGGGAATGCTGCGGTGACTGTACCTTCTCTGGGATGCTCTCTGGGCTCTTCCAGTGTGGCATCGATGACAACTTCATGCTGTCTGCTTTAACCTAACTTGGCTCTCATATCCCAACCCCCATCCCCATGTGAATTTCATTTTCAGTGGCCGTCACTCTGTTTCTTGGTTGTATTTCTGATTTTGGAGGCTCACTCTCTATTACCCATTGTATATATCATTTAAACCTTCATATGGCTTTTTACTGGCAGACAAGATGCTCTTACCAGCCCACATTTTGCTGTCTGTGCATGACCTAACAGATGTGCAGCAACCAATCACAGACAGACTCTGAAAGAGGTACATAATTGGCCATGCCCTGGTACATCGACAGTCTTTGCCTCGTGGTTTGTGTGCTGACGGTAAAGCAAACAGTTAACATTTATAACACAGACTTACTTTTCATGGGGAAATACATACAGGTTTCAGATTAGTCAAGAACTGGTCCCTGACAACTGGGTTCAAATTGCAGTAGAGCAGGTACTCCGTGCAATTACAGTTAATATGGCTGCAATTTGAGCAGCTTGTTGGGAGTGGTGTTAGATGGCAAAACTGAAACTCACGCATATAAGTGCTGGCAAAGCAAGAAGTGTTTTCTTAATGTTATTTACCAAACATCTGTTAGTATATTTACAGCCATGCCTGCGTGCAGCCTCCTTGTGGTTGGGTGGAGTAGTTCCGCTGAATGGTGAGTGGGAGTTACATGTAGCAAGCCAGAGAGCCCCTGAGGAAGTCATCTGAGTCTCCAGGCAACTCCAGGAGGAAATCCCCTGCCAAGCTCTCTTAGGGTAGAAGCAGCCCTTTGCTTTAGGGCACTGAGGCACTGAGGTTGTTTGTTTCAATAACATCATATCCCATGTGTTTGAATTGATATGAAATGCTTAGAAGACATCCTAGGGTTGAAGGGAGAGCCTGGCAGGATTCAGAACCCAGACGTTGGCAGCCCAGAATCTGAAATATTCCAAATGAGTGGGAGGGGGATAGAAAAGAATTGCTACAACTTCTAATTGTAGAAAATAAACGCATAGTGAGACAAATGACAAGAAAATGAAACAGTCTCGTAACTTCCAGCCGAATCAAGAACTAAAAGTTCAGCTTTCCTGGAAGCTCTGGCTTTGCCCTGTTCCTCCACCGCCCTCTTCTCTGTCTACGAGTCACCCCTTCATCACAACATTTTCCTTCCTTTCTTTATAACATTACAAGTTCCTGTGCACATCCTTTAGCACTGTGGTTTAGTTTCACTTTGTAGGGTCTGTGCATGCCAGGCAAGCATTGTATCAATGAGCTAGAATATCAGTCTTTTTTTTTTTTTTAATGTGTACACATGTTTTGTCTGTCTGTCTGTGTATGTACCATATGTGAATCTGTTGCCTTCAGAGGTCAAGAGGGTGTTGGATTCTCTGGAATTGAATTTATGGATGGTCATGAGCTATCACGTAGGTACTAGGAACTAATCTTGGGTCCTCTGCAAAATCAAGAAGTGATCTTAGCCACTGAGTCGTACTTCCTACCCAGACCAGCTCATGTTTTGTTTTTGAGATCAGGGTCTTATTTAGTTGCATAGACAGGCCTTGAACTTATGATCCTCCTGTGTCTTTGAGCATTTATTTTCTTCCCACATAGCCAAGATTGTAGGCCCTGCTGTGCCAGGTGCTGTCTGTCCCCTGCCTCTTTCTCCATCCCTTTCTCCCTTCCTCTTTCCCTCCCTTTCTTTGTCCCTCCCTTCCTCTCTCCCTCCTTCTCTGAGTGTGTGTGTGTGTGTTTGTGTGTGTGTGTGTGTGTGTGTGTGTGTGTGTGTGTAGGTGTGCACATGAAGGCAGCTTAGATTTTGGTCCCCTTGTGCCATCACCCTATTTTTAAGACAAAGCCTTTCATTGGCCCTCAGCTCACCAAATGCTTGAGCCCCAGGGATCCACCTGTCTCCCCTTCTCCAGTGCTTGGATTAGATGTGAAGGCCATCGCGGCCTGCTCCATCCCCACTGTGGAGACTAAATTCATACCCTAATTACACCCCAGCCCACCAAGACTTGTCCTTAAAAATCATTTTAGTACCCGCTTATGGTATCTCTGCTTCTCTCCGCTGTGTTTGTTACTTATTTGGGGGTCATCTGTAAAGCTTCTCACAATGAAAACATCACAGCTTGCATCTCGAGCTGCTATTGGTGTGTTTTACTTCCTGTTCTTGGCTCACTGGATCTGTAGGTCAAGTTTAGATCTGATCGTTTTGGGCAGAATGACTTCATAAAGGGTGAGGTACATAATCATCTACAACACACACATGCACACATGCACTTACATGTGTGCACACACTCACACGCACACGCACATGCACACACACGCACACACACACACACACTGTAACACTCACCAATCTTTAATTATAAAATTGTGCCTAGATTCACTCATTTCTTGGGCTTTCCAAATGGTGAGTTCAGATACAAAGAATGTTCTGTTGTATTTGATTCGCTGTTACAGTTGGTCCAGGAAAAGTAGGATGAATGTCTGACTTTCTGGCCTTGAGCTCCAAGCTCTGTCATACTCGGGTAAGTTTCTGAAGTCTGAATTTGGTAAAATAATGTAATCAAGGCCAAAATGTTTCCATTAGCCCAACCTCCTGTCTCTAAGTCCTCTGACCCCTTAGAGGCTATGCCCAGTCCTGTGTACCTTCAGGCTTTTCCTACCGCTGTCCTTACAGGAGTCTGAAAACTAAGGCTCCTTTCTCAAACATTCCCTCATGCTATCCTTTTGGGTTACAAACAAGTTGCCTCAAGCCCAAACCCACCCTGCAGGAATGTCTGACTTGGGCCAGCACAGAGTGCTTTTGCTTGCTGATTCGCTTTGTTTTTAAACTCAACAAGACTGCAATTAGGTAGGGGCCATAATCTCCAGAGAGAGCTAAGAGACCCCAGCCTCCCTGTGCATTCTGTCTGCCCCGTCTCTCCAGCCAGTGCTGCTCAGACTGAAGCCTACATTCCTTTTTCTTTTATTTCACAAGGACCACTCAAGAAGCATGATAAAACAAAGCCTAAGATAATATTTGGTTGAAGGGGGTTATTATTTTTTGTGGCCTGTTTTCATTACCTGTCAGGCAAAGAGGTAAAGAAAGATAGATCCACATGGCAGGCAGGAGAAGCTCGCGTCTAATGCTGAGAGCTGGAAATGTAAGTGATTTTTGTTACACCCCCTTTCAGGAGAGATTTCTTCTTTCCTTTACCTGAGGCACTCCAAAGGAGGAGAGATAGGTGGAAAGGTGCAGGGGAAATCCAGGAAGTTACACAGGCCCGATGGGGCTTACTTGCCTTTGCTGCTCCTAGAATGACAACTCAGCAGGGAGGAAAGGATTTATTTCAGCTTCCACTTTGGGTAAGAGTCCATCCCTGGGGGAAGTCAGGACAGGAACCTGGAGGCAGATCTGCTCCTCAGGGCTTCCTCAGGCTGCTTTCTTATAGAACCCAGGACTATCAACCTAGGGATAGCACCACCTACAATAGGCTGGACCCTCCTCCATCAATAGCTAATTAAGAAAATGCTTGACGGGCTTGCCTGCAGCCTGATCTGATGAAGGCATTTTCTTAATGAGGCTCCTTCTTCCTGATGATTCTAGCCTGTGTCAGGTTGACATATGAGTAGCCAGCATAGGCACTTTTATTTTACTGTGGGATACATGCCACAGCACCACACAGGAGTCCAAGGGCAGCTTGGGAGAAGTTAACTGTGCCCTTCAAACATGTGGTTGCTGGGGTTTAAACTCAGGTCACCAGAGTTGGTGACAAGGACCTTTACCCACCATCCCGCCCCCGCCCCCCAGCCTTGATTTGACTTCTGTGTGGTTCTCTTTCTCTTCCCTGCCAGCATACACGTCCACAGTTAGCAGATGACTCACTGCAGATGAAGAAGCAGAAGGTTGAGAATGTGGGCTCCAGTTGTGCATTCTGGGTTTTCAGGTGACAAGCCAGCTCTGGCACTGACTGAGTTAGCTGCCACGGACCGGGGTTTCTCACGGGGGCCCCTTGTTCCGCGGGACGAGGGATTCTGGCCAGGTGGACACGGGATAAGGCTTTTGCAAACCGACTACACACACGGGTGGTGTAAAATCTGAGTGTATTTCTTTAAATATTACATGAGGCTTTTACAATC
>NW_022196912.1:7510053-7527908 GCF_008632895.1 Mastomys coucha | reverse complement strand
CAGGAGGCTGACTTTCCTTGAAGTTTTCGCCTCAAATACCGCCATCACGCAAGTGTGCGTGGCAGTTAGCCTGGGCTAATTCTTCATGACTTGATATCCTCCCTTGTAAAATGGAGAAACAATAATCTCCTGTGGACTGTTGAAAGGATTCCGCGGAAGAAATGCTTAGGAAGCTAGTGTGCACTGTCAGTAAATGCTGTTTCCGAGATCTCAAGGTTTCTGAGTTCATCCATTTACTACATGCTACTCCGCAGCAATCACCTGTGTTCATCAAAACAGACATATAAAGAATGAAAATACAATCCTCTTTTACGTGCCACACTGCACTCTGCCTGTCCTCTCTTCCAGTTAGTTTCTACGCAGCTTCACGGGCAACCTGTCCTTCCCTCCCAAACACACCCTACCTTACAAGGCACCAAACCCAGGCTGCCCTCTTCGTTCACCTACATCTCCTCAGATCTAGTTCAAGGCCTGCCTTGCAACAAGATGTTTTCTGTTTTAAGAAGACCGCCCAAACTCTCATGAAAACAAGTGAATTGTATTAACTACATAATGGAAAAGTCCAAGGGATAGAACTGGCTCTTGGCTTCATGTACGGTCTCGCTGGAAGTCCTGAGGACCTGCTTTCATCTACTAGTCCAGCCTGGTCTCTTTCAGCCTCACGCTTAGAATCTTGCCCTTGTGGCAAGAGTTTTCTATTCAAAATGGACTGAAAGAGAGAGAGAGAGCAAGAGTGAGAGACAGAGAGAGAGAAAGAGAGTGAGAGTGAGAGAGAGTGAAAGCAAGAGAGAGAGGGAGGGAGAGGGAGAGTGTGCGTTTAACCCTTTCCTGGCTACTTGAGCAGGCACGAGTGTGCTCCATGGTGGTGACTAGGTCACAAGCCCATGCATGGGCCAATCTTACACTTTGAGATTTGGAAGAGAATGTGGTGTCTTCACCTATAATCCTGTATATAGTCTATGGGCTAATGAGAGAAGAAGGCATGGAAGGGAAGGGGTAAGGGGAAAAATGCCCAGTAAATGCCCACATGCACACATATTTCCATTGTCTATTCCTAACTCTTCCAGCCAGTTTCCTTCCTGAGACTCCTGACCAACCATGGGCCAACCATTGGCCACTGGCAACTTTATTTACCAATCAAAACTAACAGGGGACAGAGACCCTCACAGCCTTACATTAGGGTTCTCCTGCAATTTTGGCAACCCATTAGCATAATATGAGCATTAAACCAAATTTCCACTGTAAGAGCCTAGAGATGGCTCAGTGGTTTAGAGAGAATATTGCTTGGCTCCCAAAAGGGCTGCTCACAAGTGTTTGTAACTCCAGGTCCAGGAGATCCAGCTGGTCTCCAAAGACAAGTACCCTTAAGTACATAAATCATACACAGACACACATACATACATATAATTTAAAAATAAAAACAAATCTTCTAGAAAAATAAAAAGTGACTATAAGCATCTAAATCAGAAAGTAGGCAGATAGATACATAATCTGACATGTACAAAACATGAACTATTACATACAAAAACCGGTTACATAACAAGTTCAAGGCCAGCCTTGGCAACTTCTTGAGGCTCTGTTTAAGATTTTTTAAAAACATGTGGTTGGACAGATGGTTCAGCAGTGAAGTGCACTCACTGCTATCCCCAGAGGAACTAGATTTGATTCTCAGAACTAATATGATAGCTCACAACTGTCTGTAACTACAGTTTCAGTAATCCGATGCCCTTACTTGGCCTCCAACACGGACTGCAGGCACATCGTGCATCGTGTAGGTAAAACTCACAGATACATAAAATCAAAATGAGGGAAATATTTTCTGAAAAAGTTTTTAATGGTAAAAAAAAATGCTGGAGATATAGCTCAATGGAAGGGTACTTTGCCAAGGTTATACGAGGCCATAGATTTAATCTATTATACCAAAACCAACAAAAATTCAGCAAGGTTTGTAGGATATAAGATCAGTAGTCAAAATTCAAAAATATGTTCATAGCAAATATCCAGAGGAAATTCAAAAAGCTATTCGATTTACTGTAGCATTGAAAAATGTGATATTTAAGAATAAGCCTAAAGACTGCTAAAGACTGAGAAGAGGGAAGGAGGGGAAGCTGTGGTCGGATGTTATGTATGAGAGAAGACTATATGTAATATAGGAATATATAGAGTGAAAAGTGCAAAATGCTGCTAAAAGGAGTAAAAGAAAACATAGACACTATACATTCATGGATTCAAAGAATTAATATTATTTAAATGTCTGTAAACCCAAAGTGATTTGCAGATGTAATGCTTTATTATGTGCTTATGTAGAGCATGTGCATAGAGGTCAACCCACAGGGTTTTTCCTCAGGAGCTATATCCACTTTTTTTTGTGAGACAGAGTCTCTCATTGGCCTGGAGCTCTCTGATTAAGGTAGACTGGTTAGCCAGTGAGCACCAGGAATCTGCCTGCCCCTGGCTTTCAGTGCTGGGATTACAAGCATGTGTCCCATGCCATGCTTTTTAAATGTCAGCCCTGGGATTTGAACTCAGATCCTTATGCTTGCACAGCAGGTGCTTTACTGACAGCTACTTTACTAGCCCTTCATATAATATTTTTTAAATCCTAACGGAATTTTGCCATAATAAACAATCCTAAAATTCATGTGGAACCAAAAAGGCCTCTGAATAGCAAACAAGAGACAATCTAAGGAGACTGAAGCTTTATTCTCACACTTGACCTCAAAACATTTTAAAGCCACAGAAATCTAAACGTTATGGCACAGACGCAGGGACGTGTATAGCCCAATGGAGCAGAACAGAGAACCCAGAGCGGAACTCATGCCCTGACAGGTGATCTTCAATTATGAGCCAGAAGACTGCACTGTGACAAAAGTAACCACTTCCTAGATAGTGTAGGAAAGCCTCACTATTCATCCAAAGTGTGCGACAGGACCTCTATGCTACCCTGTGCACAAAGGCCAACCCAAACTAGTTTAAAGCATTAAACATAGACCCAAACCCAAGAATCTTCTAGAAGGGAACATTAACAAGCAAACAAAAATCACTTCATGACATTGGGCAATGAGGCAGTCCATACAACAGCAGAAAATACCCTCAAACTATGCATCTAATAAGAGGTTAATTTGTTGCAGCATTTTCTCTGTCCAATCACATTAGGGCAGTGACAGGCCTGTGATTGGGCAGGAATGGAGAGGTGGAGCTAGAAGTGGAGGAGGAGAGAGGTCAGAGAGCAGGAGAGGAAGATGATGATTCGGACCCTGAGTGGTTATAACAACCAACTTAAGGTTTTTACAAGGTTAGGATAATTGGGTCAAAACATTGTCTTTATCATTAGGCTCAGAAATTATTGTATTGGCATCTTGTAAATTGCCATTTTATTATTATATAAAACCTGACTAGATAATTAAGCCTCAAGAGTCATGTTTTACCGGGCTCTAGGCTTTAGATGAATGATTGTGGAGGTGTGTAAAGAGTTGCATGTGAGTGAGATGTTGCTGCTAGCTGGGAGAAAAATAACAAGAATCTGCCAGGTCTTAGTGTTATGGCTGGACAGTACCAGCACTAGAACGTTACTGGTGGGAAAGAACGTTTGCATGGTGGATTCATTTTTTTTTTTTAATATTCCTGAAACATTAATTAATCCAAGATATGTAAGGAAGTCCTGAAACTCAACAGTAATATGCTGATTTTGCAAGGCACTTCACTCTTTCTCCAAAGAAAGCATACAAATAGCTAAGGTTAAAAGCCCTGTGAGCACGAGACATTGGGGAAATCAGAACCACATGAGACATCTTGTCATATTGCCTGTTAAGATGGCGATTGTCTAAAACGCACAATCATAAAACCAGAATCGCAGTGTTGGTGAAAATGTGGCACAGTTAGAGCCCAGGAGCCCAGTGGATGAGCATAAGCCCAGCTGCTGTAACAAAAGGTACATCTGCTCAAAAGAGTTAGACACAGGACTACCATAGAATCCAGCAACACCCTTCTGGTGCTTATCCAAAAGAAATCATAACCTCAAAGATATCTCTTCATCCCCATGGTCACTGTAGCACTGTTCCCAGAAGAGAGGAGAGGGAATAGCTCTGTGTCCACAGACAGAAAAGCTGCTCATCCATACAGAAGGAGGGGGCTACATCACATACTACAGCATGGATGAAGGTTCTTCACACGTGAAGACATAAGGCATGGCCTCTGCATCAGCTCCTGTCTTAACTTCCTTGGTGATGAGCTATGATATCTAAGCATACCTTCCAACTTCCTTTTTGCTCATAGTGTTTCACCATAGCAACAGAAATCCTAACTAAGACAACATAAATACTGATTTTGTTTAAAATGTAGATTTTATATTATATGTTTTACCACAAAAATTAATTAATAAGAAAAAGTGGGGGCTGAAGAAGGCATACGCACACACACACACACACACACACACAAGGCAGTGGTGGCACACGCCTTTAATCTCAGCACTTGGGAGCAGAGGCAGGCGGATTTCTGAGTTCGAGGTCAGCCTGGTCTACCGAGTGAGTGAGTTCCAGGACAGCCAGGGCTACACAGAGAAACCCTGTCTCGAAAAACTGGGGGTGGGAGGGGAAGTGTATCCACCTTGTGTTTTCTGGTGCCACATAGGGTTCTTAGACATGTAGTGACACCTATTCTGGATCAGAAATTGTCCCCCTTCTGTAATTACACAAGGACAAAACTGTGGGTGGGCCTCCTATTCTAAAGCTAACATGTTCTTCTGCCTTGGTCTAACCCAGTCTACCAGTATTGTTGATAGGCTGTGGCCAGAAGGTAGATTAGCCAGACCCAGTGAAGAAGACAAGTTTGGTCCCTAAACCAACCCACCAACTAGCCTTTCACTTTTCAGGGATCAGAAGCTGAGCAGAGCAGTTCCTTAACAGGAAAATAAAAGAAACTCCCAGAAAGAAACTAAAGGATAGCACATGATCCAGCCCCTTCCTAAGTCACTTCCTGACAGAGTGTTTTCAGGTTCAGGAAGGAACCTTGGCCAGGCCCAACTCTCCTCAAGGGATCCCTGCTGGTCATGTGGGCCCATCCAGCCCAAGTATGCCAGGTAAGGCCAAAAGTGAGCCCTCCCTCATAACATCTCCTGGCCAAAAGCTTTAACCCCTCAGCTCAGGGAGGACACAAGGTCTCTCCAGCTCTCCTCAAACTCCTTTATCAGGTGGACACAAGCATCCAGGAAGCAAACTCAGGGCAGGGACTGGGGACCCAGTCAACAGAGTCCTTTTTCACACAGGAAAACCTCAGTAGGCAACATGTCACCCACTACCAGCATAAGCTGCCGTGGGAGCAGGGAGAATGTAGCCATAGCCTTATTTTTCTAGAGGAAGAGAAAAAAAAAAACACAAACCAGTTGAAAAGATTAGGTCAGGAGACTGTAGACCACACTCCTGTTAGGCTCTTTCCCAGCTGTGTGTCCCTGAGTAGTCTCTCCAGACACTACCCCCATTAACCTTCCATTTGAGGGCTGTCAGGTCACTTCTGAGGACCTGCTGACAGCACCTCCGCGGAACCCGTACACACACATCTCTATCAGACCACTGTGCTTCCCTCAGTGGGCAATGTAGATCAAAGCCCTACTCTGGCTACTGCTACAGAGAAAAATGAAGTGTGTCAGAAGTGAGGGATGCCACCCACTGTGGCGAGACTTCTGTGCTTGCCTCGTAGCTCTGCCCCCTCTGTGTCTCAGTTTCCCCATCTGCGAAATACACATAATTCCTGTCTTGTCTGGTGTAGCTGTGTGCAGATTCAATGAAATGAGTTAGACACAGGTTCTCAGAACAGGGCCTGGTACTTGCTAAGTACAGCCACTGTTGGCTGTTGGTTCTAATGCTTAAGGGCCCACAGAGCTCTCAAAAGCAATGTCTGAGATAGCAGAAAGTCCAGGCTGCAGCTCCCGACGGTGTTAGCTTGGGAGAAGATGCATTTCTGGCCAACCTGGGGCCAGGCAGAGGTGGCTTTTTATGTTCTTACCTTCATCCTAGAAGTTGAGTACTGGCCCCAGGGTGGAGATTGGACTCTACTTTATCTTCAAACTCCAGGGGTTTGTGAACTGTTAGTCCTGAAGTGTCGCAGCCTACATTTCCCGGGTGTGTCCTGACAGGCCGGATGTGGCCTCGTTCTCCAGCGAGCTCATGCCAGGCACAGCTCGATTACAGTGGGTCTGTTACAGGCTTTCTCACCTTTATCAGCTTCTCACTTTCAGAGGCCAGATGAAGCAGGAACCTTCCTTCGCTCCCTCATCCCCTCAATCTGGTGTTTGCTTTCAGGATAACCTACCCTGTGGAGGCAAGTCATCCATCTCCTGTCCTCCGGAAGGTCCTGCTCAGACACACCCAGACACCAACCCTTACCCTCATCCCCAAAGTTAGACTCCCTCCTCCCCCAATTGACATAAGAATCTAGCTTAAACAGGCACATTGGGAGCTGAGGCTACAACAGTTTAAGGCTCTGAAGAAAAACATATTTTCCTGACTAACGCAATAGAGAATCAATGGACTTAATAGAAAAATAAAAAACAGGTTAGAGACATTAGACTTAGCAGCTGGCCACCTTCTGCTCAGCCAGGGTGTGGTCCCCTCTCCTCTCTTCATGCCCTCCTTAGCTGCTTCTTCCACCATCCTCCCCAGGTGCAGCAGGGGACCTAAATTCTCTCCCTACTACTCCTAGGGCAGAAAAACTCCTTTTGCCAGATTAGTGTCTTAGCGTAGGCCCAGGGAAACTTCATCTCTGAATAAACAAATCATTCTTTCACTCACTAAAGGGCTCCAGCAAGGCCTTCCAGGGGGAGGAGACCTTTGGAGAGTTGATCCCTTCCCTCCCCTGGAGCTTTCTGCTCCTCATGACACTGCTCTGCTTTCTCCATGCCACCAGACTTGTCTGCCTTGCTCTCCTGCCCAGGTGTTGGCTGCACCCCTGCTGTCCCCATTAACAGAGGCTAGACAAGCTGGAATTCTCCAAAAATAACCTCAGAGAAAAACCAATGAAATGAACAAAGAGAATAGAAAAACAACAGACCTTCAGGATGCTTACCCAGCTTAGGTACCTAATCCTAAAACAACCAAGAGTCCCGCCAATAGGCTAGTTCTGGGTCCCTCCTGCCCACTCACTGCCCCTGCCAGAAAGAACAACGGCAATGTGATCGTTTGTAAAACTGTCCCTTGAGCAGTCACCGGTGGGTATAAGTGAGGTGGGAGGTACGCAGAGCTCAGTAAGTAGCTGGCCTGTGTATGAGCCGAAGCCAAAGGGTAAAGAGCTCTCTTCCCACTTTGCTTTCTATTGCTTGTGACCAAAGACAACCTGGAGGACGAAAGAGCTTATTTTACCTTACAATGTCCAGGCCTCAGTCCATCTCAAGGGAAAGTCACAGCATAGACTCAGGCAAAAGCCAAGGCAGAGGCCATTGGCTTGTTCCTCATGGCTCGCTAACTTTGCGTTCTTACAGACCTTAGGACTACCTGCCCAGAGGTGGCACTGCCCACTGTGGGCTGAGTCCTTCAACGTCAGAAAATGCCCTACAGACTTGCCTACAGGCCAATCTTAGGGAGGAATTGTCCCCATTAATGTTCCCTATTCCCAGATGACCCAATTTTATGTCAAGTTGACAAAATCCTCACCAGCGCAGGCCCCCAGATTGCCTAAAGGGGAAAGAAGGCATTGAGCGTGTCTTCTCAGGAAGGCTGGTGGAGGAGAAGAAGGTGTGAGACCAGGCTTCAAGCTGAGGCTATTGGACATCTGGGCTCAGATGCTCCACCTCTGTTATTCTAGTCCCTCTCCCTCAGGCCTCAGTTTCCCTACTTATGAAAGGAGGAAGTTTGAATGGTGGCCTCCAATGACTTTTCTATTCTTCCTGTTTCTGTTTTCTTTGTGCTCCATCTTCAGCCACGGGTTCTCAGAGGTTAGAAATTCCAGCCTCAGGCTGGGTGGTGGTGGCGCACTCCTTTAATCCCAGCACTTGGGAGGCAGAGGCAAGCGGATTTCTGAGTTCAAGGCCAGCCTGGTCTACAGAGTGAGTTTGAGGACAGCCAGGGCTACACAGAGAAACCCTGTCTCAAAAAACCGAAAAAAAAAATCCAGCCTCAGTGCTCATGGTAGGTCAGAGAGTCAGAGAAAAGCTCCCGACACAATGGGAAGTCTTCCTGAATGCTGAGCAAGCCCAGAAGCTGTTGGGACTACCTCCAGCATACTGAGACATCTCCTTCTTGGCACAGCCTAAAACCTGACATCCCCATCACAGGTGTGAGACAGAAGCTTGCCTGGGGCTAGCTGAAAGGACAAGGCCTGAGGCAGTGTGGCTCCAGGGAGCGAGCTCTGACCTCCCTCAGACTCAGGGACAGGGAGGAGAGGCTGGGACAGTTAGTGTTGAGTAGCAACAGTGATTCTGTTTGGAATGATGAAAATGGCTTACAAATGGATCACGGAGAAGCTACATGTTATAAATGCCACTGGGTTAGGCAATTAAGGTTAGATATAATAGGAAGGCCAGACGTACTTATTAAGCACCTAATAAAGACACTATTACACTGAGTGCTTTGTAGGTCAGTTTATTTAACCTTTACCACAAGTCCAAAGGGCAGCCACCATGTCCCTGAACCTACACTTCAGTCAAGGGGACAGAGGCTCAGGGAATCAAATCTCTAAGGCTCGCAAGCAGTGAGTGACAGAGCTGCTACCTAAGTGCAGGTAACAAGGACAGTGAACCCTGAGAAGAGGGTGGGGTGAAATCTGAGAGATCTGAGAAGCCTCACAACAAGCTGAGACGAACCAGGCTGGGGCCCCCTATACCCACCCACCCCTACCCATGCATGCCAGGCACCCCGAATCCCACATTTGTCTCTTCTCACATTTCACCCTGCATTTCTGCCTTTGTTTTACATCTAATCAACACCTCCCTGCCCATTTCTCACTAATGCCATCATCACCTGTTCCTTCCATCCCTCCTTCCCTCTCCCCATGCCATCCAGCCTCTCAGGGCACTCTGGTTGGAGGTTGCTGGAGGGTTCAGGATCTGTGGGGGCTCATTCTGTGCTGATGGAGAGGGGCTCAGCTACAATGGGAGACTTAGAACAAGCAGGCCCACCAAGGTCCTACAGGGATCTGGTAATTATTGACAATCCCCAAGTTGTTCTATGGGATGCCTTCACAGCCACAGTGGGTTCCCAGTCCAACCCTATATCAGCTCACTATTCATGACGGCAAGTCAAGACAGCAAGTCTCCCTAGCCTCTTTAAGAGTTGAGGGGTGTTGGCTACCCTGAGACAGGACAGGCGCATCCACATCTAAGTTTGAATACAACGCATATCAGAATCACCCTGTCCAGGTGCAGCTGCTGAGACTCTGGAGGCGATCTTTAGAAACTTTTCCCAGGGATCACAGCAGGTGAAATCGTCAAACGCCACCATGTTTTCTACCTGTGCCAGGCATGCTCTCTCTGGCCTTGCTTCCTGGGCATTTTGATCCCCGGTGCCTGAGCCCAGATGCTGCTTGTAACTCTCCAGAAGATGCCCACTGATGAGCTGTGAGTCCTTTCACAGGACCCTGAGCAACTGACACCAACCCCCAAAATGAAGCCCATGGGGGTTGCAACCACAGGCATAGTGAAGGGGAGAGATTTTTAAGTGAACACCCCTTTAATCATGTCCAGGAAACATGATCGCTACCAGATGGTGGGTTCAAAGCACAAGCCCCGTGCTCCAGGGAGTCGCTACTGCCTAACAGGGAGGACTATGGTGTCTGATCCTGCTACTAGCTGACTCTGCCAGCTGTGTGATCTTAAGCAAACTGTGGCTGAGCTCCCTCACTGAGAGTGGAGATGACAGCGACACCCACCTCCATGTCAACCATGGCTATGTTTTTCTTAGCTTGGCATTTGGTGCCCCCTCCCAAGCTGGGGCCCTGGACTTCTCTACTTTGGTACCTTATTCACTTCATAGTGAATAAGATGCCAGCACACTTGGGATTCAGAACTGGCCCCTAATTTCCCCATGCATGATTTTAAAACAGCTTTACTGGGATAGGACTCCACTGCATTATTTACACCCACTATAAGTGCATAGTTCAATGACATTCAACGTATTCAGAATCCATCACCATCAACTTTAGACGAGCATTTTTATAATCCTCCAAATTAAGACACCGTTTGGCCCTCTCCCCTGCCACCAATTTCCCACTCTTCACCCCTCTAGGCAACCATGCCTCTATGCTTAATTTAAGTAGCCATACAACACATGGCCATTTGTGAGTGGTTTCTTCCACTTATAATGTGGGACATATACTGTTTTCCAGTTTCACCATGCCACACCTCGAGGCAGGACAGTTATTTTTATTGCTGAACGATATCCCATCGTGCAAGTATAGTACATTATATGTATCAGTTCATCAGCTGGTGGACTTTTGAATTATGACCAATAATGTTACCCATTTTATTTTTGCTTCTGGACAGTCTCCTCACAGAATCCCATCTAGTTTTGCTAAGTAACCCAGCCTGACCTCAAACTCTCTATCATCTTGCCATAGCCTCCCAAGTGCCAGGATTATGCATGCTCACCACCACACAAAGCACTATGCAAATTTATGTTCAAGGGTTCATCTCAACACATGTTCTAACTTCTCTCAGGTAGACAGCTATGGATTGTGGTCAAATAGGGTAACTCTTGTTTAGATATTTGAGAAATATCAGAAGGGTTTCCAAACCAACAGTTCTATTTAATATACTGCCAGCAGCATGTGACAGTTTGATTTTTCAACATTTTGCCTATGTTAGCTCTTTCCTGTGGTTTTGATTATACAGGTATGAAATAATATCTCATTATGGTTTTGACTTGCATTTTCCTGATGGCCAAGGATACTGATGTATGAATGACAATGACACTCTCAACATATGCCAACTGGTCAGTTACATATCCTCTGAAGAATACCATCTATTTGAATCTTTTGTTTAATTTTCATTTTTATTGGGCATTTTACTCATTCTAGATTCATATATCTAGATTAAACACATTGTTTTCAATTTTTTCTCCCTTTCACCTTAAAATTAAAAAATGTTAATTATTGTACGTGTCTGTCTATACAAGTATGCATGACTATGGATACTTACAAAGACCAGGAGAGGGCCAGAGATCTCCTGCAGCTGCAGTGACAGGCAGCTGGGAGCTGTCCAACCTGGGTGCTGGGAACTTAACTCCAGCCCAGCAAAGCACTCTTAACCACTGAACCATCTCCCTAACCTTCAAAATGTTTTAAAATTTCATGTCGTTGTGAGTGGCTTTTATATGTGATAAAAGTGTCAGAGACAAGACTCTTACGGGTTAAAAGTAGCGTGATTTCATATCTTGAAATCCCAAGAGAACCTGCTAAAACCTGTTGTATGTAAGGAAGCCCAACAATAGTTTTAAGTGACTGTTATAAACAAAACCCTTTATACACATGTGTGAATAAGGACGTTAGAAGGCACAGTAAAGGGCTTAGAATTGACAGCTACTGAAACATGAAATGGCTGACCATAAGCCTGATAATGCATAAGGGAATGTATGAAGGAAACATTAAAACACTCCCAGGCCAGAGTAGGACTGGGGGAAAGGAACGGAATCGTTTAGACAGGGATTGCATGAGGACTAGATGTAGCTAAGAGTGTCTCCCAGGTTCAATGGTGGATCCGGCAGGATTTACCACTGGAGGGTTTAGATTTAATAAGGCTTACAAGACTAGGATTTTAGTTGCTGCGCCCAACAATTGAATTACCGGGTTTGTTTGTTTTTTCTGAACTAAGTTTAGGTTGTATTTTCCTTCACACAGTGGCTCGCAAGAGAGAAAGGAACATGACACCAATGAAGAAAGAAGGACGGAACCAACTCCAAGAGAAAAGACACTCTGGGACAGCAAAGAGCAAAGGGAGCAGGCCTCTCGGCTGAGAGCCATCGCTGGGAAGCTGAAAGAGATCAATGAACAGCTAAACTCCCATCACGTCTTTCTGAGGAACAGAGGAAGTGTCCTCTAGATGAGTGTGTATCCAAACAGAAATGCATTGCTCTTGGTCTTTCTTCTGAAAGAGAAAACAAAGATGCTGATACAGCGCTCGGGTCCCCACAGCTTTGCCCATCCACCCTCTGTGAGTTACCAGAGGAGTCAGAAGCCAAGGTCCAGAAAACCCAGCCGGACGATGCAAACAGGCTTGAGAATGAGGGATGTGCATATTCTGCAGACTCCTATGTTACCAAAGCCTTGGCCGGGCACTACACATCAGAAGCTCTCCTTGTCGAAGAGACCGTGAAACACCTCCAGTTCTCCAAGGAGGAGTCTATCAATGATGCAGCAGACTATTTCATGCCAAAGGCCGTTGGCATTGGGAGATTGAAAAAGCCCCCTTTCTTGGGTGATCCCCTGGATAACATCAACATGAACTCCTCAGATGACCAACAGCCAAACATCAGCCTTGCAGAGAAATCAGTAGTAGATGAACAGGAGACTGGGGATGCTGCGAATGAACCAGGAGAATGTGAAGCATGAATTTCTAGGGTTTAAGCTTAAGAAAGATGAAAATTAACTTGCATCATATTTTTTTTTCTGAGTTCTTTGTATTCACTGAATGTAACATAGAGACTATTCCTCAAATGGCTTCAACATTTGAATTCCCTTCTTTGCTGATTGTATTTCTTGGATGTTTTTGAAACTTGGCATATAAATGTAAGATTTTTTTATCATTGATATTCCTAGGAAATTTGTTTACAACTGTATCACTAATCTTACAATCTCAAGGATACTTTGTAAAAACCAACATTGTAACATATGCCTGCTGTGTTAAAAAAAAAAAAAAAGGAAAGGTATATCATATTTCAGACTGGAAGAGTCATCACCATGGAAATGTCGATTCATATCTCACTGGAGAAACCCATAGGACCCTTTCTCTGTAACTAGAAGAGCTGCTTCTAAAGTTCATATAGCAGCCAGATGTAGTGGCAAGCAGCTGTGACCCCAGTACCTGGGAGGGAGAGACAGAAGAACCACCGTGAGTTCCAGTGAGCTGCATATACACAGCAAAAGCTACATGGTGAGGCTCTGTCTCAAATACCCAAAACACTAAATTAAATAATATAAAGAAAATTTACTAAGAAAAACAAACAGTGGGCCTGAGAAATGGGTAAACCAATAAGTGGCTGCTCTTCCAGAGGACCCAGGCTTTGATTCCCAACACCCACATGGCTGCTCATAACCATTTCTAATTCTAGCTGTAGGGGATCTGATATGCTCTTTTGGCCTCTGGGAGCAATGTATGCATGTGATGATGCTCAGGCATATATGCAGGCAAAACATCCCCCACCCACAGAAGATGAGAGGAAGGAAGAGGGAAGAGAAGGAGGAGAAGGAAGAGGAAGAGAAAGAGGAAAAAGACATGATGATGATGATGAAGAGCAAGAATATCACCATATCAACTGAGGTAAGAAGAGTATTAAACATGGTGTTTTAGAGAATCAAGAACTCAGGCCTTAGCAAGCTGAAGGAACACTCATCATTCCTACAGGGGCTTGAGTGCCTTCTCAGTCCTGGGAGGCACACAGGCTAGGTGATGTCTACTTAACTTTTGGTTCTAGAATGTTCTGATTTAGAAGACTCTTTCTTCCAATATTCTATACTTAGTTAGTGCCAGTACTCTAAATAAGTCCAGGGCAGCTCAGTGTAACAAGGCTTCTAACATAGGGTGTGGGAACATAGGTGACATTCTGGGGGGGGGGTCTTGAACAGTTCTTTCCCAAAGAGTAGTTTGGTTAGCCTGTCTCTGCTCAGTATGAGCAAATAGCTGAGAAGAGCAACATGAGAGAGTGTATCAGCTACTTTTTCTTATTGCTGTAATCAAACACCTGACACCAGGCAACTTGAGGAAAGGAGGACTTATTTTGGCTCACAGTTAGAAGACTTACAGTCCTTTATAGTGGGGAAGGCATGGAAGGGACATGAACACTGAGTCACACTGGTCTGCAGTCAGGAAGAAAAGAAGAAATGAGATGCAATTACAAATCCTCAAGGCCTACCCCACATCTTCCCACAAGACTACTGCCTAAAGGTTCCACAACCTATGAAAATAGTGTCCCCACCTTGGGAGCAAGTGTTTAAACACACAAGGCTTGGGGACAGTTTACATTTAAGCTGCAACAGAGGAAGGGTATTTTTGGGTCATGGTGTCAGAGGTTTTGGTCCTTCATGGCAGGAAGTGGTGGAACGGAGACACTCACGTGGGTACCTGGGACGAAAGGAGAGAATATCAGAGGGAGCTTTCCTCTGGTCTTCTTTGTTCTGCCCAGAACACTCAACTTGTGACATACGCCCATGTCATATTTCTGGTGTCTTCGCAGATCCCCCAAGGGGTATATTACTAATTTCTTCTCAATGTAATCAAGTTGACAATGAGGATTAATCATTAGAGTGGAAGAGGAATGATGTATTCTGTATTAGGAGCCAATCTAGATGGGAGATGGAAGAAGCCAGTGACCAAGAGATCCACAAAAAGGTGAAGCACACAGGGCAAACAGAACGGAAAACAAGAGTCACACAGCAAACACTACAGATCTCTGTTAGTGCTGACTGCTCAGAGAGGGTCAACCTCATTTAGCTAATATAAAAAAAAAAAAAAAGCATATATTTAAGCCGAGAATCCAGAAGAAGGTTCGAGACAACCAGACCAGCTTGGAGGTAAATGATCCAAGAGTTTCCTCTTTGGAAGTAAGTGCATTAGAGCCTTATGGACTGGATTCAGATTTGGTACGTTTTATAGGGGAAAAATCATTTTCACAAGAAGAGGAGAGGGCTTGGTGGTTAAGGATGCTTCCTGCCCTTCAGGAGGACCTGAGTTCAGTTCCCAGCATCTAAAGGCAGCTCATAAGCACCTGCAATTCTGTATCCCAGAGAGATCATAAGCACATAAGCACACACATACATATACATACACATACTGACAAATAAAAATAAAAATTTAATCACAAAAAAGAAGACGAGAAGAGGGAAAACCAGCTCTGCTCTACCTAGCCAGGAAAGATTTTTCTGGAATGGCAAGAAAGAATCCCTTCAAGGAAAGGGAAGAGGATGCTTGGAAAAAGCTGTTAGAATGTTCTGTCCCCCAAACTCACTAAAGACATGAGTGGGAGAGGCAGGAGGAACCGTTAGAGAATTAGCTTCCATGTAAGGGTAGGAAAGAATGGGAAACTAGAAAAGAAATACTGGCCAAGCACGGGGATGTCCCAGCAACGCAGGGGACACTGAAGACTTCTCAGAGTGAGTGGGGCAGTTCATCCTTTAGTACAAGCTCCCGTTGGAAACTTTGGAGGTAACATCTGGATAGTAGTATAATTCCCTATAATAGGATGGATATATTAGGCATCTGGAGGCCTTTTAATCTAACCACCTCCCATCATGCTTCACCTACCTAACTTCAGAAGTGAACATTTGGGGTTGAAACTAAGGTTCTGTGGTTAAGAGCAAAGTCTGCTCTTCCTGAAGACCTGGGTTTGGTTCTCAGCATCCATTTTGTCTGGTGGCTCAGAATCCCATGTAACTCCAGTTCCAGTTGACTAAATGCCTCTGGCCACTGATGGCAACTGCATGCAGGCGCCCAAACCCTCACTAGCGGTGGGGTAACACCTTATGTGGAGGGCAATCCATATCTTCTCCAACTTCTGCTAACAGCAACAGTGTACGGAAGACACGTGTGGGGATTGCCCTTACTGCGGGGAAGTCTATATATGCAAAGGAATTCCATATTGGAAATTGTATGGCTTATATCACTCACCCAAGTCTAGAATTTAACGTAAACACATGCAGAAGAGCAAAGGAAACTGGAGTTTGGAGGGACAGGGAAGGCATCATGGGGAATGTGGAGCTTGGCCCCACTATGTACTTATGAGTGAGGGCTCCCTCCCTGCCCCCAACCCCCACCCCCGCCCAGGCACTGGAGGTTGAACCTAGAGGCCTAGGACTAGAAAAAGCTGTTGTCTTCTACAAGCTTAGAGATAGGGCTTCCCCCAGGCCTACCTTTCCCAGTGCAGTTTGTTTGGAAAGGTTTTTTTTCCTATGATAACAGCCAAAAACCAGAAAATAAATCAAAAAAGGAGTGGTACAGATGGACCTGGAAATGAAGTTAAAGTAGTTAAGCTTTTTAAAGACAGCAGGGAAGCGAAGCATTCTTCTCTCCTCCCAGGGGCCGCTGGCCTAGGGGGTGGGGTCCGGCAGGTCCGGGTTCTTCGCCCTGACAAGCCCACCCTTCCCTTTTCCCACCGGTTCTCCAAAACCCTTTTGCAGATGGAGTACTTCAGTTCCCAGAACCAGTCTGGAGCAACGATTAAAAGACCAGAATTCCAAGAACCTGTTTTTTCCTTCTTTGCACTTTGGCAAAAATGCTACAGAAAGACTCAGTTAATCATTTAAGAGCAGCAGACACGATGCCTGAGGAGAAGGGAGGGCTTCGCCGGGAACGAGGCCAGTCCTCAGAAATGTGGTGATTTGCAGGAGAAAGATGGGATTCTGGAACATTCTCTTTGGGGACGTTTTATCCCTGTAGGTGCTCAGGCCTCCCTCCTGCCTTACTGTTCTCTCTTGTGTTCTCCATTTCTGTAGACAGGAACCGCATAGTACAGAGATACGATGCCATACAGAAAAAAAAAAAAAATGAAGGCTTCAGACCTGGAGAGCTGGCCCCTTGAGAGCTGGACGGCCCGATGAGCCCACAACGCACACTGTCCCACCAACAGAATGCTCCGGATCTTTTGTCATTTCAGTTTTTATGCTTTTTTAAAAATTATTATTTTTATTTAAAAATAAGTAAATATTGTTTTTAGACTTTTCTGACTGAAAGTTGCTCTGATTTTGGCCATCAACCTTGACAGTAGGTTTTGGAATGACTAAGCTAGATAAAAGGTTAGCAGAATTCACCCCCCAAAAAGGAACTTAATTTATAATTCCAATAGTGTGTATTTAAATACACACATACACATAGAAACACATGTACAGAAACATGTAAATACACTCAGAGAGAGACATGCACACACACACACACACACACACACACACACACTTTAGTTAAGAGAATTCTGGGGCCAATAAGATGTCTCATCAGTTAAAGACATCAGCACCAGCCACTGGCTGGGTTTGATCCCCAGGACTCATGCGAGTGGGAGGAGAGAGAAATAGCCTGCAAGGCAGCCTCCAGCCCCCCACACACATCATGCCACACAGACACAAAATAAGCAAACAAATGGAAAAATTTTTTAAAAAAATCTTTGGAAGTCGGATCGTTGAGGGATTCCTGAGCGTTTGGTTGCCTTGGAGAGCGGGGTGGGGTGCTGCTGAGTGGACGCTCGAGGCCTGTCCAGTGCGTCCGGCTGGAAGATCTTAAAAATTGTACAGAATTTCAAGATGAGTGATACTTCTGAAGTGATCCAATTTTTGAAGAGATGTTTGCAAGCAGATTCACATAAGATGACAAAGAATATCAGGAATACTTAAAACGCCCTCCTGAATCCCCTCCAATTGTTGAGGAATGGAATAGCAGAGCTGGTGGTAACCAAAGAAATAGAGGCAACTGGCTGCAAGACAACAGACAGTTTAGTAGGGATAATAGACGAGGATGGCCAAGTGACAATTGGTCAAATCAGTGGCATGGACGGCCATGGGGTAACAACTACCCACAGCAGAGACCAGAGCCCTACTATCAACGACAGTACACACAGTATGGCCACAACCAGCAGCCTCCATATGGTTACTACTGACAGAATTGTTGGCAGCTTTTAACAAAGACCTTTTATTTTGACAACATGCTAAATCCTTGTGTGTCTTCTGTTGGTCAC
>NW_022196912.1:7483204-7509066 GCF_008632895.1 Mastomys coucha | reverse complement strand
TATATTATGTGTATACCAACTTGTGAAAGAATGAATAAATAAATTGCATAAAAATATAGGCAACTTTAAAAAAAATCTTTGTATTTGCAAGATACATTAACAATATTTTGATTTTTTAACTTTTTCAGAGCACATTAGGTAGCAATTAGGAGTGCTTTTTTGTTGTTTTTGTTTTTGTTTTTCTTTTTCGAAACAGGATTTCTCTGTATAGCCCTGGCTGGCTGGCCTGGAACTCACTCTGTAGACCAGGTTGGCCTCGAACTCAGAAATCCACCTGCCTCTGCCTCCCAAGTGCTGAGATTAAAGGTGTGTGCCAACACTGCCGGGCTCAATAAAGTACTTTTATATGAGAATAAGATGATCAGACATAATTAAGTTTCAGACAAGTCTCTTTCTTGGAACTTTCAAATACAAGTGTGTGCAGTGACTACAAATAATTTTTCTTAGTCATCCAGCCAGTTTTGCATTCAACCAATTGGTCTAATTGAATCTGCTCCAGGTCATTAGCCATGATGTTTGAAGTGATTTGTTATACAGTTGCGAAGGGTTGAGGCAGAAGGAACTGAAGAAGAGAGAGTTGAGCATCCCTGCTACATCTTTTTTTATGTCTTCCTTGTATCTCATGAACACAGTTTCTCAGTCTGTATGTTACTTAGGAGACAATAGAACAGAGGCATGACACCATCTCAGGCAGAGGCCAGGTAATACTGGAATGTAGTCAGGTTGACAAACTGGCAAAAGAAAGCCCTCCTGTGTGAAAGCAAGTATATTTCTAGTGCCATTGTATTTGAATTATTTATTTAAATTTCTTTTATATTTATAGAATTTTGATCAGTTGCAAAAAATTGTCTTATTTGATATTTAATAAAATGTTTAACACAGAGAACTTTGGATCACAACATATTTGTCAAATTAATTTCACTAAATATACATATTTTTATTGCAAAGACTATAAAAATCATCAACATGTTGCAATGAAACTGTGGGAGTGGCTATGCAGATTAGGAAGAAGGGAGGGACTATGTAGATTAGGGAGGATAGGAGTGGCTATGTAGATTGTGGAGGATAGGAGTGGCTATGCAGATTAGGGAGGGAGGGAAATACTGTGAGCTGAAGATGAAAGGACTTGCTTGTCCCAGTGTTTAAAGAGGTCGTGGTGGATTAATACTCAATCACTGCTGCTCATAGCCCACTGGCCACATTCAAAAAGAAATACTACAGTTTTAGTTCATAACTGAATTTTCAATAAACCAGAAATTCTACTGCTTGCAATTACTATTTATGTTTATGATAAACAAACAAACAAAAATTCCCAAAGCCAAAACCACACAGCAGTCTATGCATCTGTGTTGTGCTTAGCTTAGCCCTTCCCTTTACCTACAGTATCGTACAGGGAGGCCCAGGGGCCCAACGCTGAGAACAGGATGCACAAGCTATGACGGAGGCTGAGAGACAGTATCCCAGCGCTTACAGTCCAGCTCTCATCCCAGTGTTGGCCAAGAGCCAACTGGAGCAAGAACCCCCACCTTCCCTCAGTATAGCAACAGGCAGTGTCCAAGCACAGGAAAAGTCCCCGTGTCTTTCAGGTCCCAGGCCCCTCTGGTGGACTCTGCCTTTATCAGCAACGCTGGGATCCTTTAGAGAAGTGGGATGAACAGGGCTGGGCTAGCCATAGGCACTACATACCACACCCAACATCTACCGTCTCAGACATCCCTGTGTCCATCCGTCTACTCCCTGCGGGGCTTGCCTGTTCCCTCGGTGAGCATTGGATATGTATTCTGATGAGAATGGCAAGACTGAAGCTCTCATGCTGCTAGAGGGGACTGTCCCTGCCCAGAGCCTAGGAGTGGACACTAGAATCTACTATCATCCCTGTGCAAAGAGTAGAACTGAGACTTGGAAGAGCCCGGCTTCTGAGCTCTTCCCAGAGTTCTGCAGAGTCGGCTAGCACAGAAGGAGCTAACCACATAAGCTGCAAGCGCAAGTCCGTGAGAAAGCAAGCAGCATGTTAGGGAACAGCCACCCTGGAAGGCTGCCTGAAAGAGCCATATTCAGCTTAGTTTTAAAAGACGATCTGAATCTCACAAGGTGGAACTCAGTGATACTTTCAACATTTACTGTCTCTATGGTAAAGACTCCGAACCTTGAAATGTCAAAGGTCAGCTGGAAACAAAAGCTGAAGTTTGGAAAGAGGAGGTGAGAGACAGGGGTCAGGGAAGGACAGAAAGAGGAGAGTCCTATCTCAAACCCATCCACACTGGCCTGCTCCATTTCATTACCTAGAACGGGGCTTATAAATGACAACACTCTAAGCTGAAAGGTGATCCCCTGGGAACAGCATATCAGCTGCCTCCGTAATTACAGACCCGCTTCCTGCCTGCCTTCAATGCCCATCTTTGTCAGCTCTGTGACCAGAGGCTGATGGCCTCTGGCTGTGAACGGTGTCAGGCTGCACAGCACTTGGCCTCATTTGGCAGCCCTGGCATGGGACTTCACCAGAGAACCATAGTCCTTGGTTCCACCAGATCTCAATGGCAAGGCAGAGGGGACATAGCAAGGCCTACAGCTCACATTCCCCTCCTTGCTCAAGTTGTTAGCCTCCACCAACTCTCCGGTCCAATTTGGCCTCTTCTGTCCAGGTACTGGATGCTAAATGAAGCCAGACTCGGCTGCTTGCTCTTTCTCCGTAGCTCCCCATTCTGTGCTCTGCCTGGGCTGCTCCAGATGAACGTATCTTTAGCAGAATACAGGCCAGAAGGGAGTGACCATGTGGTCCAGCAAATGGCATTCAGCATTCAGTCCCTGAACATAAAGAAAGGTGAGCATACCTGTATTTTATCTATCTTGAGGCCTGAGAGGTCCTCTGGAAGCCAAGATTTCTGGTGGCCCCAAGCAAATACACACACACACACACACACACACACACACACACACACACACACCATTCTATTTATAAGCAACAGGTGGCTCTGAACTTTCTGAGAAGCCAATGGAAGTTCTAGATGTTCTCTGTAAAACTACACAAAGATACATACAATAGAGTCCAGTTTGGGGAGGCCCCGTGGTCTCAGAAGCCCATCATGAAACCTGTACAACAGCTTTATCTAAACGAAGGACCCTTCTATGAGGCTGCTGGGGAAGAGTCTAGAAAAGCGGTTCACTGACTGTGTGTATAATGAATGGTGGCCTTGAGTCCAGGCCATGGTTCTCCTGATGTTTACTGACAGCTGCTGCTTCTACTCTCTGACAGAGTCAGAAGGGGCCAGAGCCTACCCAGTGTTCTTTGCTCCTGCATAATGGCCCCCTTTGGTTTCACTACGCCTGAAACTCTAGAATGAACACAACCATCTCCGAAACACTCCCCAGGGGTTAAAGACAAGTATGAGGGGGGTGGGGGGGGGACAAGGAATGATGGCACAGAGAGAATGGCAGAGAGACTATCCCACTGGGCCTTACCTCCCCAGAAGAGACATTCCACTGTGAAGACATGCCAGGTCCTCAGAACGATGTCGAGTCAGATGCAGCCTCAGGACCACAGACGCACAGAAAAATTCCCTGGAAAATCTTTGGAGACATAATGAGAACTGGAAAAAAAAAATCCCTCGGCTCCTGGTATGTCTTGATTTATCCAAACAGAAAAGGGCTTCCCAAGAGGGGTGCACAGGGACAAGGAGGGACATTTGTTGTGTTCTGTCCATATACAGACAGTTTATGCAGGCCTCATTAAGTCCTCACAAGGCCTGGGAAAGAAAGCACCAGTTTCCTTACTAACAGGTGAAGAAACTTAAGGCAGGGATGCTTAAAATTACAGCTGGTCACAGGCTCAACTTCAAGATTGTGAGGTCTCAAGCCCATGAGTGTTCTTGACGTCCAGTGAGTGGAGGGTGTTCACTCTGCTTTACTCCGGGGCAGGACACACATCAGGCCCTGGCTGCTTCTGCTGAGTCCAAACTGTTCAGAATCCCAGATGATGCAGGACAGACACCTGTAGAAATGCTCCATCTGGGATGCAAGAGGTCCAGCTGCTGAGATTTCCAGGTGAGTGACCAAGGACACTATGAGCTACAAACTTTATGGTTAAACAATATGCAGTCTTGGGAAAGTACTTTATCTCCAGCACATGTACCATCTCAGTAATTTTCACAGAACAGGGGTGCTCCCATAAACATGAAAACTGTTGGTGGAGCCGCTGCTACTCAGGACTTCTGCAGCCATCTTCTTTAGATGGCCATCATTGTGGGCCTCAAGGCAGCCAGTGCTGAGGGAAACACCATTATTTCTTAATAATAAACAAGTTTAATGTGTTTACTATGTTTCATTCTTGGATCCTAGACATTCTCTCTCATAAATAAATTTGTGTTTAACGATGTTTTTGAACAAATTATTCTCCTATTGACCCAATTAGACAAGGAAATATGAACCAACCAAGGTATTTAATGCAGATAAATATTTTTGCACACCAAGATGATAAATTTGAGGACAACTTGGAAAGATTTCCCAGGTAAAAGCCATGTGGATGAACTTAAAAGAAACAATTCTTTTCTCACTTAGTAGAAGGTTTTGTAGAAAACATTTTAGCACCTTAAGTTGTCTTGTTGCTAATCAGCTATTATTATAGGAGTTTACACCAGTCTGTGTGCCAGAAATTCTTTGTCTCAGTTACATAAGCAGAATGGTATTTCAAAACCTCGTTTTTAAAAGGCATTAGTCACCACTATAACAAAACACATGCTCTCGATCTATAAAATTTAATGTCAAATAAAAAATGCTTGTTTACATGCATTTTATTTGCCTTTCTATAAAAGAAACAGTGTTCTCCTAAGACATTCTCCTAGATCACTGGATGTTGTCTCCCACTTCTCCACTGAATGTGAAACCCACCTGTGCCTCTTTTCCCTGGAGAGAAGGCTGGCTTCCTGGGGGGCAACACTAACTCAGGACTGAAAACATTACACTCCGAAGCTTAGTGCTTAACTCTGATGCAGTCAGTGGAAGAAACGTTCTACACATAGGCTGCAGGAATGATGTTTCTCAAATCTCTACCCAAAGATCTACCCACTTGTGGATTGTGGGAGTCTACTGTGCAAGAGGGTCCATCCCTCTACAGCAGCTATGAGACAGATGCACAAGAAGAGTAAGGAGGGGTTGAGGCCCCTCACCTTACCCTCCTCCCACCATCTCACCCCATCCCCACCCATCCTCAGCCCTACCTCCCCCTCCACACCCTCACCTCACCTACTGTGGTGATTTGAATATGGTTGGCCCACAGGAAATGGTACTATTAGGAGGTATGGCCTTGGGGCTGAAGAGATGGCTCAGCGGTTAAGAGAACTGACTGCTCTTCCAAAGGTCCTGAGTTCAAATCCCAGCAACCACATGGTGACTCACAACCATCTTTAATGAGATCTGACACCCTCTTCTGGGGTGTCTGAAGACAGCTACAGTGTACTCACATATAATAAATAAATCTTTAAAAAAAAAAAAAAAAAAAAGGACGTGTGGCCTTGTTGCAGGAGGTGCAGCCTTGTTAGAGGAAGTGTCACTGTGAGGTGTGCTTTGAGCCTCCTTTGCTCAGGCTCTACCCAATGTGGAAAAGACCCTCCTCTTGCAGAAGACAGTATCCTCCTGGCTGCCTTCAGATCAAGATATAGAACTCTCAACTCGCCAGCACCATGTCTGCCTGCACGCTGCCCTGCTTCCCACCATGATGATAATGAGCTGAACCTCTGAAACCATAAGCCAGCTCCAATTAAATGTTGTCTTGTACAAAGAGTTGCCTTGGTCATGGTGTCTCTTCACAGCAGTAAAACCTTAACTAAAACACCAACCCATCCACTCCCACTCCACCCCATCCCTACCACACATCTCACCCTACCCCTCCACAATTCCCCCAAATCCTCTCCACCCACTCGACTCCATACCCCCACCTCTCTCTCTTCAGAAAACAACCCTCCTACCCCGCAACTAGAATCGAACCCAGGGACTTGTGCTTGTTTACAGTTTACCACTGAACTTTGTACTCAGACATTTCCCCCAATTCCTTTTCTAATGTCAAGGCCAGAAGAGCTCTCCACCAGAACAATCACTGCAAGGTCATGCCATCTAAAGTTTGCAGCATGGACTAGCTGGGGAGCTGTTAGCAGCTGATTGATGCTAGTTGACAAAGAATCCTTTTCTTCAGGAGTGTGGAACTTTAGTAAGTTCCCCGCACCCCCAGTGGGTGACCCCACACCCGTGCAAACATGGACAGTGCTAATTGGCCTCAATGGGTTAAAGGAATAAATAAGAGAGAGTACAGTGTTGGAAGGGGGATGGGAAGTGGAAGGAGGAAGGGAAGAGGAGTGGATGTGATGGAGCTGTGCCTTTGGTTGTTTTTTTCTGCTCTGTTGTTGTTTGTTTTCTGGAGAAAGAGAGAGACAGAGAGAGAGAGAGAGAGAGAGAGGAGTCCAGTGGTTGGAGAGGTGAAGAGGATCTTGGGTGGGGACTGTAATCAGAATATACTGAAAGAATTTTCAATAAAAAGATACACTGTATATATGTATGGAATTTTCAAAGAATAAATAAAAGTTCAAAAGAAAGAAACAAAACATTGCTCATTAAATTTTAAATTTAACTTTTTACTTCATCCCAAGAATAAAGAAATCCTCAGGGTAGAGCTGGTTCACTTTAAGACCCAGTAGCTCTATCTAGTGTCTTCAGGGTCAACACCCCTCCTTCCATCTAATTTAACCTTCCTGCTGAGAGCCATGGGCTCACATTCTCAGATTCTCCATCTGATACTGGGTTTGCCTTGTTGCTCAAATGCTCACAACATAACACTGTAAACATAAAACCGGGTCTCTCATAGATTAATGTGCTCAACAACAGTTTCTTGTGGGTAGCATTTTTCTTCTGGGTATTATAAAAAAATAATTAGGAGCTTAACATTTCATTCGATAGCAGTTTAAATAATTTATTAGGTTTATTAAGTAGACACCAAAACCTTAAAAAAATAAAATGAATTAAGCTTCACAGTATAAGAGAAGGGCTCCAACGAGCCCTGGAAGCTCTCTTTGTGGGAGCAAACAAGTATAGCCGCCACTAATTCTTTTCCTTGCCTAGAAGCCTTGCACTTTCTAGGCAACCGCCAACTTCTCTGTCAGGGTTCAAAAAGTGAATGAAAAAAATAAAACTAACCTGACACCATTTTTTGCCCATGATGTCATTTTCTGTCTCCCACAGCCCGTGGGACTGATTTTGATGTCAGGGTGCGTAACTCCTCGGTGACAGCCACAAACGTATTTGAAGAGGAAAATAACCATTCAGCTCTACTGCGCTCGTTTTCCCTCCACAAAGACAAATATAGCTTCGGCTGAAATCACTTAGTGTCACTCAAGGTAACCAGATCAGCTCAGCGTTAATAATGAATTTGATCACGTGCCCCTGTGGAGCGGAACCTGTGAGCTAGCCGAGCGCTGCTTCCATGTGACACCCATGGTTTTTCCAGCCCAGCTGGGAAGCAACAGGGTAATTTAACCTGCCACCCACTCTAATTGCTAAACTGAGAGAATTATCAGGGTTGCCAGAAAAGGGCCTTCAGAGCAAAGGGTCCAGGCTTGATAGCTAGCTGCAAACTGTAAACTGAGTCATTGTAAGGGGTACACTCGTGACTTTTAGGGTCTAAAGCTTGCACAAATTAAAATTTCTCTTTAAGGTGAAAAAAAAAAAAAGGCAGAACAGAACACGAGAAGCAGGAACTTGAAGTGGCTCCATGCAAGAAGACACCTGCAAGCTTAAACCCTGGTGTATCAGGGGAAGCCACCGCTGGTTGTCATGGAAACCAGGAGACTATTAATCTCCTGCCTGCGTCCTGGATTCTGGATTGTCTGACCCCATGGCAGCGTATGTTCTCCGTTCTTGTGGAACTGCTTGGACTTTTCTACGATTTCTCAGTCAGAATGAATTGTTATATTATATTGCATTGTATTATATTAATTATATCACATTACATTATTTTGGATCATAAGGCAAGCTACTACCAATTGCTCTACCCATCTGGTTTCAGACTGGCACCAATCTCCAGTTAGCATGCTCCCGTTAGCCTTCTAGAATACCAACTTTTGAAAGTTAAGGGTACATTCCAAATACCTTTATATCTTCCTATAGCCTTCCACAAACCTCTGAGGAGAACAGCCGTGGGCCCGATAACCCAAAGGCACGCAAGCAGACAGCAGAGCTAGCAGAGGCCAGCACAGTGCTTAGCCTCTAGGCAGCTCGAATCCTGCCTGTCTGATTTGGGACTTATAAGCAAACTAAAATCACTCTCAACACAAATGAGAAAACCCGAACGGAATGTATTTCCTGGATGTCATATTGGTTCAACATTTCAAAACAGGGTTCAATTAACAAACCAAAAAGAGAGAGAAAAAAATCTATTCTCATCTCCACAGAAGCAGAAAAACCATTTCATGAAACATAACACACACAGCAAACCAACTCCTACAAACTGGAAAGACTTTCCCCCTCGAGACAGAATGTCAGCTAGAAACTTGAGCACACGTCACACTCAGCGGTGAAATCTGTAATTACTGCTTCTGGCATCCACAATAAGAAAGTACACCCATTACGATGAAGTCATGCTGACCTGGATGGAAGTCCTAGACACGTCGAAGCAGAGAAAAAGAAGTAAAATACAAAGATGTGAACCTAGACTGCTAGTGTTGGCGTATAACAAAGTCATGTTCCTAGAAAGCTAGGGAGACGAATCTGGAATAAAGCCCAGAGCAGAGTTGATTCAGTTGGATGGACGGTCAGATGCAATATTAACATCTGAACATACCAGCTTGCTTCTCTTCTACAATAACTGATGCAAAACATCACGAAAAGGACCCACTGTGAAAAGGCCACAGCTGCAAAACACTTCAAGATGCTCAGGATCCAACTGAAGAAAAATGATAAAAAGTTTTATCAAAAAGGAAAACCCAAATAGTGAAGGAAGTGTCTGTGTACCGCTTTAAAAGAGGTCCGTTGTCCTTAAGCACTCTGTAAATTCAAGATCAAGATCAGCTCACAGCAGGACTTTTCAAAGGACTTATAAACAGGGTCTAACGTTCCTCTAGACAGGGAATGGCAGACTATGTAAGCACGCTTGGGAGGCGCTATAACAGAGAACATGCTGTTCCCAGATTCTAAAACAGCCCGGGGGAAACTGGCTCAAGGCTGGGTAAGAAAGACACACAGAACACACACTCTATGACCTTAAATAACATGGATGCCACGAGACATGGAAGCATAGCTCTTTGGTTTTCCCTAACTCCACCGTAAGAACCGAGCTTGAGTGGCAGCCATGATGAGCAGTCAGGGGAAGCCTCCAGGAGATAGAAAGTCCTCAACAGTGTTTGCCAGCATAGACATCCCCAGGCACAATGCTGCCAAATTCCAGGATGGCTTTACAAGCCACATTACCCAGACCACTATCAAGTTCAATTTCTGCTATGTTGCTATCATGCCCAATGCTGCACTAAACACAAAGAAAATGACGATGAGCAGACACAACACGCCTGGCACTAAATCCACACAAACAGGCCATGTGGGATGCCTGGCTATCATCATCGATCATCCTCACGGCCGTCTCGTGCTGGACCGCTTGAGAAAAGCAAGAGAGCATGCTCTCTCCTTTTGAGTCTGTTTTTCAAAATGTCAGACACTTGTATTCATCCACTCAGAGGAGCAGAGCAAGACAAACCTGGCCACTGTCTGCCACCCTATCAAAACAAGAACACAACATGGAATCAAACATCACTGCCAAGGAGGCTACCCTCATGATGCCCAGCATGTGTGAGTAGATGGGACCATGTACCTGAGCAACAGCATATCTCCAGCCAGTCTCAGCCTGTGACTGTGGGGCAGACACTGCGAAATGTACAGAGTATTACAAAACAACAACACAAACCAAACCAAACCAAAACATCTTAAACTTCCCATCTCAACCTTACAGACAGGAGTCTTAGAAACAAAAGGGAAGGGGAGGGAGAGAGGCCTGTAGAGAATTCTTTCTGATCAAATAGGACTGTGGCTGCTGTGGAGGCTGCAAAGAAACTCAGATTTTGCAACGGCAAGTGCCAGGGCCATCCACGGCCTGAAGCTGGCTTGCAAGATGATTTTCTTGTTAAAACCTTTCTTTCTAACTACAAGGTCAAAACTACAGCAAAGTTGGCTGAGTGAAGTTTTCAACAAGAGTATCTTTTAAACGGAAGCAAGTGGGGAGATCTGCAAGCAGGACTCTTTCTGCACTCGGCGGTACTTTAATTACGGTAACAGTATGACAATTCGCAACACCTTTCATGTGAAGTGATCAAAAGCCATTTTGCCACACTCATGCTTTTATTTATATGAAGAAAATCTCTTCAGATTTCAGTGAAGAGGTGAGATTTTATTACATATTTGCATCAAAGCTACCAACTCATATACCTGACAGCAAGTCATATTTTACTAAAAATGAAGCCTTAAAATTTTACTGTCATAGGCACCCCCATCCCCAGCTGGATTTTAACATTCCTGCCAAGCTTGCCAAGAGGGACGGCGCCTTGAACTTTCCTGACCCGATTGTGTCAAACGCATCTTCCATGTGCTTCATACCTTGCCTTGGTTCTTTTTGACAGTCGTGTCTGAAGTTTAAGAAATTCTCCACAGGAAAAAAATCCTCTCAGTTTAACACATGCCTTCCACTCACATCTGGAGGCAGAAACAGAAGCCGACCTCCCAACTTGGCTGCCTTTTCCTGACGGAATGCCAGGGAATGCTCATCTCCCTCACCTAGAGCTCGCTCTCCTAGGTCCTAGTCATTCCTTTGTTCTTACTCTAACCCTTGTCTGACGTTTAGAGGTCTCTTATCCCTTTTGAGGTTCAGAGTCCTTGAATACACTAGAGACCCCCCCCAGATATAGCAAGAACCCACAAATATTTTATCAACCAACTAGTTTCCCAGCAGGGTTCAGGGCACAGTGACCCACACCTTCAGGTCTCTCCTTATTGAAGGCAGATGGCACCATCAAGAAAGAATAGGAATATGCTAAATGCTAGAGCCCAGAGATACGTGCAATTCTCAAAGCATCCCAGTGTCTTAGTTAGGATTTCTTTTTTTGGTTGCTGGGATTCAAACTCTGGACCTTCGGAAGAGCAGTCAGTGCTCTTAACCGCTCAGCCATCTCTCCGGCCCCTCTTAATTAGGATTTCTATTGCTATGAGGAGAGACTGTGACCATGGCAATTGGGGCTGGCTTACAGTTTCAAAAGTTTAGTCCATTATCATCATGGTGGAAAACATGGTAGTATGAAGGAGACATGGTGCTGAAGAAGGAGCTGAGAGTTCTACATCTTGATCTACAGGCAGGAGAAGTGAACTGACTTGAGCTTCTGAGATTTCAAAGTCCCCACAGAGACAAACCTCCTCCAGCAAAGTTGCAGCTACTCCAACAAGGTCACACCTCCTCATAGTGCCACTCCACCAGCAGTGTACTCCATGAACAACAGGGAGACAGGCATTGGGGACAACCCTCAACCCACTCTAAGACAAGAAGGAGACCCCACAGGAAGAGATTCAGGCACGGATACAGAGCAGTCCTTCTGGTCAAGTGGACAGGATTGTTCAAAAGACATCTAGCTCTCCTCTTTTTCAAGTGTGACTAGCTCTAGAGGTTCCAAGATTTTTTTCCTTTCTCATGTATGACACCAGAGTTAAGACCCAAGTGACAGAAGGGTAGGGCTGGGATTGGTCGGCTGGTTTGTCCCTTCAGCAAGTTAGCTCAGATTCATCAGTTGATAGTTGAGGTGCTCAGAACAGAAAAACCAAAGCTTCAGCTCTTACTGGGGTCTCTTAAAAGAGACTTCTCTAAGCAATAGCAAGTAGCGACGGTGGCCAGGCTCAATGGGAGGAGTAGACACTGCTCCTTAAAGTGAGTGAGTGTGTGTGTGTGTGTATGTGTGTGTGCAGCCAGGCTCAATGGGAGGAGTAGACACTGCTCCTTAAAGTGAGTGTGTGTGTGTGTGTGTGTGTGTGTGTGTGTGTGTGTGTGTGCAGCCAGGCTCAATGGGAGGAGTAGACACTGCTCCTTAAAGTGAGTGTGTGTGTGTGTATGTGTATGTGTGTGTGCAGCCAGGCTCAATGGGAGGAGTAGACACTGCTTCTTAAAGTGAGCGTGTGTGTGTGTGTGTGTGTGTGTGTGTGTGTGTATACAGAATTACAGTTACAAAATAACTTTATGGCTGGGGCCCCACAGTGTGAACTGTATTAAAGGGCCACAGCATTAGGCAGCATGAGAATCTCCGCCTTATGGGTTTGCTCACTTGTCCAAATCTTTTGCACACAGGACACGGTTTTGTTCCACTTGGTTGGTGGGAAGGATTTTTTTTTTCTTTTTTTCCTTTTTCATGCACTTTTCAAGGAGAAGCCAGCCCCCACCCCCGTTCTTGAAACAGTGTCAACAACAGTGTGCCTGGGCCCTCAGCTCAGTGTCGACCTCCATGCCAGTCAAGCTCACTGGTTGCGTCCTGCCATGTTCACAGCATACTATTTTGCTCCAGTCCTCTCTGCCCGCAGGCCCTGACACGCTTCCAACCTCCTCTCCCTCCATGGCCCCCGAGTCTTGTGTGTGTGGATGACACAGAAGTCACTCATCTATGAGTGAGCATCCTTCTGACACTCAGTACCTTGATCGGTTATGAGCTTTATGCTCGGGGAGCTCACAGGCCCCGGGAGCAAACCCACTGCTACCATTCTGTGAAATGGACACAGTGTCAGACTGCCATCTAACTCAGATCTCTATACCCACAGGCCAGTCCACCTCTCAGACCTCATTGGAGAGGTTTCTGTGTGCAGTGGATGGTGGCTAGTGAACAAACGCCTCTTTATTTTTAAAACCACAAGACCATCCATGGGATGGCCACCAAGCAACAGAGAGCAGATTGCTTGTCATGAGCATTTTACTGAGGGGAGGCAATATGAATGAAATCACACATACCACATCACAGACTTCTCTCGACATGACACCAGTCATTATTCATTATTCCAGCACATGTGTACTAAGATCATACTGTGTCCCTGACATGTGTAAATCACGGAGAAAAGGGCACAATAGGACACATCTCGATCTGTACGTCCAGATAGGGAAGGCAGATAAACAATCTACTATATCACACTACATCTTCCCCGGCAAGCTCTAACACATGGAAAGAACAAACAATATTCATGTCTCGCTTACAAATAAGATATTGTCCCAAAGCTCCATCTGATGCTACCTGCTCAGAATAACGGCATGACACAGACTCCCTCGTGGTGTGTGTTTTGTCAACAAGGAAACTGAAACACAGAGAGGCTACAGGCTGGGATTGCCACTTTCCTGGTCTGGCTCTAGATATCCTTTTAATAATTATGATATGGCACAGAAAGCAATTTATCAGTGTGGGTGGAGTCAGTAATGTTGCTATTTGCAAGGATTGGGGGCGGGGCACCAACTGGTGAACTTGAGGTCAGGGAACTCCGGAGGGCAGGTGAGTCAGCTAAGCTGTGATAGGACAGTCAGAGGGTACTGAGGGTCAAAAGCCCTGTGTCTTTTGATGCCACCCATTAGGGACAGCCAGCTTCCTCTATTAAGAGACCTCCCACCTAACTCAGATCATGACACAAATGGAATCTGGAAAAGTGGGATGGGAAATCACAGCCATAAAATCTCCATGCTGTCACTTTCTGTGCCCTTACCTCAGTGTCCCCCATGTTTTACAATAATGAGGACAGAGGGTCACTGGACTGGAGATCTCTCACTCAAAAAAAAAAAAAAGAAAAAAAAAAAAAGCTGACGAAGCAGAAGAACCCGGTTCAGATCTGCAGCACCCACCCAGAAAGCTAGGAGCTCTAGCAAGGCAGAGGCAAAATCTCTGGAGCTCAGAGAGTAAGTAGCCTTGCTTAATTGGTGAGATTTAGGTTCAATGAGAAACCCTGTCTCAAAAACTACAATGAAGAAATGAAGAGCAGCAGAGGAAGGCAGACAACATGATCGCTGGCCTCCATGTTCCTGAACACAGGTGTATATAAACACACCTGTATGCACATGTGCATGCATGAAAATGCATATACCATAGAGGGGGAGAGAGGGAAGGATAGAGAGAGGGAGGGAAGGAGAAAGAGAGAGAGAGAGGAAGAAAAAGAGGAAGAGAGGAAGAGAGAGAGAGCCCAGTAAGTATGCCAGAGGCCCAGACCCAATATCTGAAAGAATCACGGTCTATCCTCATCAGTGAACCCTCAAAAATGTCCCACTGCCCACCCTGCTAGTCCTGGGTCCACAATGAAACTGTCATACACAGAGGACAGGAAAGCACATCTAGAACTCTGGACTGTAGAACCCTGGTCTCTAGAAATGGCAAACATGCATTCATTATCCAAATGACACTGGAGTGAGAGTCACAGAACTGAAGCTAAGCCTCCCTGTTGCCTCCAAGCCACCAGTGGGCATTGGTGCCATCACCTATAAAATAGTCAAGATGAGCTCCAAACAGCCCCTTCCAGCTGGGACCTCCCACCACCAACAGTGTACACAGTGAGCTCATTCCATTCAAAATGGAGCTGAGCTGCCAGGCCCTGCCATTGAAGCTGGAAGCTGGGAATCTGGTACCCAAGTCAGACATGCCTGCTTGGAGCTCCTCTTTTCTGTTTAATCATTTCCATGCCTCGCTGTAGGATCTGCTTTGTAGCCTGAAATAAGATACCCGTCTCCCTATTAATATCCTCACACCGTCCGAATTCATTTTCAAAGAGTACGGAGCTTGGCAACTGTGGGTCTAGTTTTGTTGTTGTAGGTTAGAGTCTTGCATATTTGACTTAAGAATTAGCACCGAATGTGGACTTACCTGATCAAGAAAGCATGAAATAGAAAAAATGGGTAAATTTCCTTTGTAAAACAGACAACCTTTAATATGTTGTTCAGGCTGGAGATTTGCATGAACTTGAATGAACAGCACCATAGTTCTCAGCAGGCAAAGTGAATAGCAATGAGGTCTCAGGGAGGGCAGCATAG
The DNA here is from genome assembly GCF_008632895.1 of Mastomys coucha. Classification (NCBI taxonomy): domain Eukaryota; kingdom Metazoa; phylum Chordata; class Mammalia; order Rodentia; family Muridae; genus Mastomys; species Mastomys coucha. The sequence continues at coordinate 7,494,017 of NW_022196912.1, read as the reverse complement.
GAAAGGAGCATGGGGTGATGGCCACATCGCTTAGGTCCCTTGATCACTTCTCACCTCTACATGACTCTTCAGTTTTTAGATCTCCTCATTACTGATTTCAGTCTATCACCACAGTGCTGGGTAGATGAATAGAGCATAGACAATTTGTAACGACAGGAAGCAGAAGATTTAGAAGGGCAAAGCTCTCCTGCATTTCTCCTCTGCCCCCCCTCCGCCCCAGCTGGAGCCCCTCCCTCTTGCTGAAGCCCCTCCCCCTTGCTGCAGCTCCTCCCTCCCGCTGATGTCCCTCCCTTTGACTGAAGCCCCTCCCTCCTCCTGGAGCCCCCTCCCTTGCTGAAGCCCCTCCCTCTTGCTAACGCCCATGCCAGTATTTAAACCTGAACTTATAAGGACAGGCCGCTTTACTCATCCATGTGGCCTTGGAACTTGGCATACAGATCCAAAAATACGTGCTGAATTTCTTAAATTCTAGCTTGACTTATGAAAGACACTGACCTTTAACAGTGTACTCAAGTAGGAACAGAAAAAGAAAAGTCAAAGTCCTCTTGGCACCCAAGGGTCCCATACAGTTTGTTTCCTGCTAGATTTCTCTCTCAACACATTGACCTTCTTCTTCTTCTTCAGATGCTAGACACACTCCTACCTCAGGACCTTTGCTCTGGCTACTTTTTTTCCCTAAGACTTTTTTCTCTCAAGCACTCTGGACTTTCTCCTTGCCCTCGAGTCTTGTAAGCAGCTATTGCTTTCTGTCCAAGGCTTGCTTCCACATTCTGTGTATGTGAGCATATCAGCCCCTCTTTATGCCAACATTTACAGTTCTTGCCTTCTCTGTTTTACACGGTGACCTTTTGGCCTTTTGTACATACTTACGTCGTATGGTGCTCTCTATCATTCATTTATATCTGTTACAAGGTAAAGTCTATGATAGCATAAGTTTTTAATTCACTGATATATTCTTAGGACTTAGCACAGTGCCTGACATAAACCAGACAATAATATATAAATGTTACTGAGTGAATGGATGAGTTAGTGAATGGATGAATGGATGGATGGGTTGATTTTCAAAACTATAGCAAACTCCTATCTCATAGAGATTTTTTTCCTCATCTCTCCGATGTATGTAAGGTAAGCTGAAACCAGACCACTTGTTGCTCCTGGGCCACTGAGGTCAGGAACTGGGCTGCTTGGTCCAGCGGAGAAGTTGCGGCTTGGTTCACTGATACAGTGTTGTCTCACAATGGGCACAGGACCTTTGCGTCCATGTGTGCTTCTTAGATTCTAGAATGGAGGGCAGAGGGCAAAAACAGAGAGACTATTTTCCCGTGATGGATCTTCAGAGGGGCTTCCTCCCACCAGAGTCAGTGTGCTAGAGACAGCAATGTGAGTGTCAAGGAAGAGTTAGGCTGTGTCCCCACCCCGGAGCTGGTGAAGGAGCAACATAGAGACCAAGTGGGGATACTGGAACCTGAATGGCAGGTGTGGCTTCTTCTGAACCCAAGAAAGGAAGCACCGAGCAGGAGACAGTGGGCAGGATAGGAGAAATTCCCCCGACGTGTGGAGTGTCATCCATTTTGCTGAGCCCAAATGCACACAAACTGTGGACAGTTGCTTGGAGCCAACCTTGGCTAATGGGAGCTGCTGGTCAGCTGGCAGCATCTATGAGAAAGCTGAGTCAGGACCAGCATCTCCTGCCTAGGCCTGTACTGGGAAGTGAGCACAGGCTACCCTGGATGAAAGAGGAGGGGCCAAGGAGGAGAGTAGATGACCAAGTCCATCTCAGCTGTGGCAAGGCATTGCGGAGAGCTTGACCACAGGATCTCGTAGCCGATAACTTAACGCTGGGCAAGTCACTACTGCAGTAATTTTGATATCATTCCAGCATTTTCTCATGGAGTCCTTGAGTCCTGGAGAAACTGACAGGGGTTGGGGGCAGCGCTTCAGCTGATGCATGCCCTATGGAGATTGCCGCAGGCAGACACGGAGGCTGCAGCTCCCTCCCTCCTGCCCCATGCCCAGTCATACTGGTTGGTTGGAACTAAGCTTCGAAAATGAGAATGCAGCAGCTCTCCCTTCTCCTTCCACGGAGCTGGGGGGGGGGGCTGTGTCCACCCATCAGCTGCAGCAAGAGTGCCCTGTGTACAGAGATCCTATCAGGCCCGAAGAAAGCAGAAATATTAGACGCGGCTAAATAAGAAAACACAGATTACTGCTGCAGACCCCTAAGGCCTACTTTGTCTGTGCAATGGTTTGTTTTACTTTTCACAGAATTTATTTTGGCTGCAGCCAGATTGATGGTGATTATATCTGAAATCCCTCCCACATATCTGTCACATAAACACTTCGTTTAATTTAGGTTTGTAAAAATCTACAGGCCAACTGGGAGCTGGCTTTTGGATTAATTAGCAGACATTAATGCTGGGCATCTTGTCACCGAGGCCTGACCTGGTGACTTTCTCAGGAGATTCAGCCTGTGGCCGGATAAGGAAAACCAAGGTGGGAATAGAAAGGGAGGGAAAAGCCAGGTTCTGTCTGGCCTGAGTAGGAAAACAGATCCCACCTTCAGAGTGAACCTGAATTGTCCAGCCCAGCCTGGCCAGAGGAGGGGTCTCCATAGGTGTTTTGAAGTATCTAGATCCAAAATAAAGCCCTGCTTCTGCAAGTTTCTGTTGATACCACCACTAGATCCAACACCTTCCGGAGGGGGAAGGGCTGTAGAGGCCAGTGCTGGGAGGGAGACCCCTACTCCAGCAGCTGAAGGGAGTTTAGGAAACCAGGACCCCTAACCCAGCCCCTCTGAACACAGAGCCCCAGACCCCAGTCCCTTGTGGATACCCTGGATCTGCTGGCTCTGGGCAGGATTTCCTTCTGTCTGAAGGGAGCTTGAGCCTAACAGGCCGCATATGCCTGCCAGCTGCTGCTTTCTTTCTCCCAGTGCAGGCCAAGACAAGAAAAGCATTATTTCCCACTGGCCTTCTAATCTGCAGGCCCCTGACTCCACAGGCCTGCTCTGGGCATGGTAACTTAGGGCCTCTGGGGCCCGAATCCCCCTTGGCTTAGAAAGGGCTCCTTTCTTCTCCCCATTCCATTTGCTTTCTGTTTAGGGCGGTGCTCCTCCACCAAGGGGCTGTGCTGAAAGCCTGTGGGACTTCAGCAGGGCTGTATGCTCCTCAAAGGCTTTCCTATATCCTCTCTGCTTTGGGAAGGTTGTACCCTCTGTGTAGATAGCACTGGGAGAAAATGAGCATTGTGCATGTGTGCACTCATGCGTGTATTCATATTCACGTGTTGTGGGTACACATGCATGTGTGTGCAATGTTGGGTTTCTTTGTTGATTGCTCCCCACCCTCATTGTCTGAGACAGGTTCTCTCACTGAACCTAGAGCTCATTGCCTGGCTAGGCTGGCTGGCCAGTGAGCTCGGGGGTGGGGGGGTCTGGTCGCTGGCCAGTGAACCCCCAGGACTCTGCTTCTCTTGCCTCTCTCCAGCTTGGGCTTATTCACTGATGCTGCTACGCCTGTTTTCAAGTGTGTTCTGGGGATCTGAACTCAAGTCCTTGTGCTTGTGCACAGGTACTCAAGCAAGCCCCCAACTCCATCCATCTCCTCAGCCAAGAATAAAAATTACTGAGGGCTGAACCCTCTGAACTTTATGTGCAGTGTCTGAACCCCAAATCCCAGCTATGGGGCTCTGTGTGGGCCCATTTTACAGAGGAGAGTTAAAAAATGGTGAGGTTAAAATGGTCTATAGGTCCATTCCAGCCTGGAAGGATCCAAATCAGGTGAGCCCCACCATTTCTAGGGCCAGCTTCTAAACCCCAACCCTGCTTTCCAGAAGAGGCATGGGGGAGGAGAGACCACCTGTCACTCACCCTTGTTTTGGCTGTGTCACTAGGACAATCTGATCAGAATCTCTCCAGCTCTCTCTCCGTCTGTGTAAAAGAGTGTGCAGCCCCGTGCTTGCCCCTGTTCCACCTTCAAACAACCACAAGAAGTAGGCCATCTCCAAATGTTCAACCTGCAGAGGGACCGGAGGCCGGGAATCCACTCTAGCCCTATCCAGTTACTAAGCAAACACTTGTCTTTCTTCCTGGCTGAAACTGAACGTGCCTGACTCTTGCTTGCAGCTCTTGACTAAGAAAGCTCAATTTTAACCCCTTCCCTGCAACATGATTTTCCTTCCACAGCACACAAAACACAAGGTACTAATTTATCTGGCTGACTCTCTGCTTGCAGCTCACCCTGCAAGGAAAGAGGCCCTCAGGAGCCCAAGCAGAACACACCACTTTTTAGCTTAGTCTGGCTTCATTTTTCACTCTTCTTTTTTTTTTTTGTATGTGTTGCTTTGGATGTGAAATTATTTCACCTCCTTTTAAAACAAAGGATGCCATTGTCTAGTGGGCAGGGAACGAGCAGCTGGTTTGGAGGTAAGAGGAAGGTGAGGCAGGACTCAGCGTCTGGTGTCACCCTTGGTACAACATAGATATTCCCCAAGGTGGATACTCCAAGTGTGTGGCTGATCCCCTCTAAATTTTCCTTCTGTTAACCCTTCCTCTCAGACTCCTGTCTATGGAGGAGACCGGCTTATCATTTTGTTCTTCTGACCAAAAAGATTTTTAAAAGCCATCCCACCACCCAAACCAAGCCAAATAAAAAAAGCAGCCTCAGCAATACTGTGGAAAGAGTGAGGATTCAAATTCTCCCCACCCCAGGGTGGAGAGGATCAGTGAAAGCGAACCTGAGAGCTGAGCTTGAGCCTCTGTTCAGAGCCCCAGTTGTCAGACCATACTGCCAGATGCAAGTTTTCTGCCTTCAGCACAGACTTTTTCTATAACAAACCCACTTTGGGGTCATCCATCAATACATAAGTACACACCTGGGAGATGGGGGAAAGTCTCCATTTTTCTGTCTTTGTAAATACGGAACTCCTGTTTCTACAATTCATGTTTGCAGAGGAATGATCCATTAGAGTACCTTTCCTCCCGGGGCAATTTCCAAAAACTGGTGCAGACTCCTGCACCCCATGCTCTGCAGAGGTAACAAGCCTTCCCTGCCAGCATCTTCCTCCTCCGAAGCCTGAGCTGCTCTGGCTTCAAGCTTTTTACCCTGTGTAGCAAGGAAAGGAGGGCACAGTGGCCTGTGGGTCACTACAGAGTGACTGAAACTATGTGAGTTGGGCACCACCAAGCTGAGCTTGGAGCAGACAGGACCAGACTGCTGGTGGCTCTGTCTGATGGGCTGGTCCACAGCTGCCACCTTTACCTGCCCAAGTTCCTGGCTGGGTACCTCTGTTACCTTTCATTTGTGGCTGACAGAAAAGCTCATTCTGGAATAGCCCTGCTGTGGCAGGCCTGACATCCACCCCCACTTCTGTTCACCCACCCAGCACCTCAGGCAAGCAGCACACTTCCAGCGTGACAGACAGTTACAGCCTCCCACTTAATTATATTGTCACACAAGCTTCCAGAGATGGCTGAAGAGAGTTTTCTGAACGAAACTTAATTCTCCTCCCAGACCATTCACTGGCTGTGGTCGCACTCCCCCTAACACCCACACTCTTAAAAGCTCCGGAGAAAGTTCCTGGAGTCTAAACTGCCTGCTTGGTGTTGAAAGAGGGTGATGCCCCCCCCCATCGTCCCCACCCCTCTGTTTTTCAGTCACTAAAGGCTCAAGTTTCTATTTTCTGGGGCTGTACAAATGACAGAGGTGGAGAAGCCACCATCAGCAAAGTTCTAGAGAGGAGCAGTTGGGGGAAGGGTGTAGACGGAGGTAAAGGCTGGTTGAGGCTAGGATCACTTCTATTCACAGGCTTCCGCGCTTACCCATTAGGTATCAATACCCCGGGCCTTTTAATCTATATGAGCCCCTGAGGTTTTGAGGATCCCACCGAATATGATCGACTACATGACCTTCCCAAAGTCCACAGGCTCCCCTTCCCCAATGCTTCTCCAGATTGTCTAGGTAAAGTTTTCATTTTTAGTTCAACCCAAACTTGTTTTGGGGAAAGGCTCCATTTATACTCAACCCCTCCTGACATGCAGAGACGAACAGCTCTATTGAAGGTGCCCGCTGGGCTCCCGTTTCAATTCCACCCGAATCCACCGGTGGTGCTGCATTTGTCCCAGTTCTCTAGCTGGCCACTACCTCCTCCCAGGACACCTTCTCACCCCCAGATCCCCCTCCTCCCAGCCTACTTCTGTCTCCACCACTCCCACCGCCTTCTCACCTTCTCATCCTTCCCCAAGTTCACCCCCCCCTGATTCACCTTCCTGGACCATCACCCCGCAACTGTTCAGGGCTCTAACCTTGACCAAGCCTTCATTTGCAAAGCACTGAGCAGTAGCGGTGGTGCCCCTTAAATAAATGCCGTTACCGTCTGCTACAGACACCAACTCACGCGTGTAGAGATAAATATATGTATGTTCTGGCTCCAAGTCATCTTAAGTAAAAACTACCACAACACAGCTCAGCTATGTAGACCTTTTTTTTATTTCAATCAATATTGCCTCCAGCTAGCAAATGAGGAAGGAAATCACTGGGAAATGCATTATTCATGAGCTCGCCAGAGCGCTGATGACTGGCAGCGATAAGAGCCCCAGCGTGAGCTGAGCGCCGGCTGATAGCTCCCTATCAAGTCAATCTATCCAGCTTGCTTCCTGTTTTCTGAGCAGGAGATCGGCTCTCATCACTTCTCCTCTCCTTCCTTCATTTACGAGAGTGGTCCTTGCACCTGTGGGAACTGAACTTGTCTACTGCCGGGGTCATGACACGTGGGGGGGAGGTGGGAGCAAGATGGAACTGGGGAAAGAGCCACAGATTTCCTTCAGGGGACAAGCTGATGAGAGCTAATTAGAGTTCTGCCTTACAGCTCTTTAACTTGGTCTTTAACACAAGCCTTCTTGTGAGCGCGAAAGATTCCCTCCCTCTCAGCTTCTGAGAAGTCCCACAAAGAGACAAAATCTCGAGGTACTCATCAATTTGGAGGGAGCCTTTCCCCCCAGTAGACTTTTAGGAAGGGGCCCAGAAGCCTGAACACAGAGCAAAGTGTGGACGTTCTGTTCCTCGGGGTCCCAACTCACCAGCTGCCAGAGGAAAGAGGACGACGAAAAAGAGAACTGTGGGGCAAGGATGCCTGGGGTTACCCAAGATCTCCTGCTAGCTAGGTTCCCTGGGACAGGGTGCTCTACTACACCTTTCCCCTAGTAAGATAGAATGTCAGAGGCCACAAGAAAAGAGACCTGGATTATTTCTGAAGTGCCATATGCCTTCCAGTGGAAAGTGGGTAATGGAGGAATAAGAACATTTGTTGGTTTCATATTCAATTCCAGATCAGCCTCATGCATATATACCCAAGAAATGTGTTATGTAAATGAGCACAATGTTCCAAAAAGTGCATCAGTCAACACCACACACACACACACACACACACACACACACACACACACACACACACACAGGTCAGGGACAGAGATGTGTGGTAGATCCTTTCCAACCCTGCTGAAGAAACAGCACTATTCCTTTGCTAGAATCTCATTTGCTCTTGAACTTGAAGCAGGCTGGGTAGTTTCGTATTGTGAACAGAGAATTCACATCAGAGATCCTTAGGTAGAGTTCCAAAGTTAGGGGGCTGGACAGGAGGACCACGGGAATTACAAGGGAGCCCAAGTGCTATCCTCACCTTTTAGCCCTGGGGAAACAAAGATTCTCAGGTGTGGGCAAGTCAGAGAACAGCCAAAGCAACACAGGGCCAGCAGCACTCAGAACACTGTGGAAATGGAGGACCAAAGATACGCTCAGTCCAGCCACCGCCGGGAGAAGCCCAACCTCTCCATTCTTCATAGTCACATCCTGCTAATATTTCACTTACACATAAGGCTTGGAACAAGGACCGAGAAGCAGAAACGTTATCCTGCTTACCAAATAGAGGAATTCCTCATCAAGGATCCTCCCTCAAGCTTGACAAGGGCCCTCTTGTTTGAGTTATATATCAGTCTGTAACTTATTCATACCACAGCAGTTACCCAAAGGGAAGCCCTGCAGGATTCTTAAGTACAAAAAAAGAACCAGGGTCCTTTCCAGTGGGCAGTGACTATCAGAGGGACAAATGACTCCTGCACGGTGCTCTTCAGAGGCTGTCCTCTAGCTCTTGTCCACACCTGGCATCTAAGACACAGAGCCTGGCAGCGTGCAGGACCAAGGCAGCTGGGACTCATGACAGCCCATGGCCCGGGACGTCCCTTGAAACAGTTCTGTTGTCTATTTCCTTTGTGGGTCACAAAGTGGGTATATTTTGTGTTGGAATGGAAAACAATGACCCAAAGCCTCTCCTTCCCCAGGCAGTCCCGGGATACATGCTCTGCTACAAAATAGCACAGAGCAAGAGAAGTGAGCCTAAATCCATCTGCTCCAGCCTACACATGGCTTTCTCAGGACAGTTCTTTCCTAAAAACTGTTCATTAGCAGGACGCACAAAAAGATTCTCATTTTCAAGTAAAGCTGAAAAATACATAATATTCTTCACATTTATTCAATGCACAATGAAATATTGAAGGTACTGGGTCCTGTGATAAATGAACCTTAACTTTGATATACTTAGCAGCTAACAATTACTAAGACTGGAACATTTTTTTCCAGTTGGAAAGCCCGCAGACTGAGATTATTTTAGTTAAAGGAATACCACTTTTCCCCTCCCTACTTGATCCCTTAAACTTTCTTTTCTCGACCTCACCCAGATAAAAGTAAGACCCTCAGAATGCCTGTTTGACTAAGGTCTAGTGACCCTAGTTCATCCCTTAGCCATGGACCAAGCCATTCCGTCATAACCTTCTTACTGCAGGTTTCTTATTGCATGGCTTGCAGAGGCCTACCTCAAGGACTTAGGTATCTCCAGCAGAGATGATGGGGAGCCAGTTTCTAAGCTGAGCCTCAAGGAGTGATTGGTGGTTCCTCTCTCTCTTCTACTCTCAGGGTGGCCTGTTGACAAATGCAATGATGGGCAGAGCAGAAGTGATTGGATCATCCTTGTTGATCCAAATGAGGCCAGCCTGGACCAGCCAGTGACCATCAGCCTACCACGAGACATATAAAAGAGAGTTGCTGGTGACCCTCAGTGGACCCCAAGGGATGGCCCATATTGTCATCCTCGTGAAGCTTTATGGAGGTGATGGGCAACTGATACTTCCTAATAGAAATAACAAGGGCCGTGTTTTAACCTGGCTGCCTTGCCTGTCCACTGCACGCACTGTATACTATGTATGCTACTTCCTTTAGCCCAAGCATCTTCCTCTATTGAACAAGAATGACCTCTGAGCATGAGCATCAGGACTAGTTAAGACAAATATAGGAATCAAGCACCGGAATAGGGCCTGTCACACAGCAGACGATTGGCTCCCCTTGTCTGGAACCCTGTTTAGCAGAGTGCAGCTTTGGGATGTGGCTGCATTACTTTGGGTTCTTCATTGACAGATGTGAAGAACCTGAGGTTTGCTGTACAAACCTGGTGACCAGATTTCGGTTCTTGTGATCCATGTAAAGGTAGGAAGAGAGGACCAGTTCCGCAGAGGCGTCCTCTTACCTCTGCACATAAGCTGTGGCACATGTGTCCCATCCTACCCCATATCATACATACACATCAATAATAATTATTATAACTAAAAAATATTGCAATGCATTCTGGAAGTCAGTGCCCACCTAGATTTACCATGGGAAGAGGCCGTCCTAGTGCTTCCAGTTTCAATACTTCTTCTGTGTCGTTTCTAACAGTCATGGAAAGGCCCACTGAGTGAGTGCATTTATATCATTCAGATAAGGAAAAATGATATACATACTAAGATAGATAGGCTGACAGTGTTCCCTAACTTGTCTTGTCACTGAACTAAAATACTAGACAGAAACAACTTAAGAGAGGAAGGTTTATCTTGATGCACAGCTCAGAGGGGAACCATCCCTATAATGGCTGGGGTTCCATCCGTGACGGCAAAGTCATGAAATGGCAGATCAGAAAGTGGGAGGGTTTGTAATGGCCAAGGCCTTCCTTTATAAGCCTATACCCACCAGCTAAGCCCCTGGTGTTCTATAACTTACCTCAAGAGCACCACTAGCTGGGGACCAAGTATTGAAACTTGTAGGGGACTTTCCACATCTGGACTGCAGCGATGATGTCACTGTAAAATAGCATACAGTGAAGAAATGTCTAGTGAAGGCAGCCTCTGCTGTGGCTGCTGACAAGAAAACACAAGTAAAACCTTCTTAAAAAACTGCAGCTCTCCAGTGACTAAAAGAGCTTTGTTGCTTAAAGAAAAAAGGTGTCTGTTGTCTGAGAAATTTCATTTCTGAGGTGTGCCAAAGTTAGAAGGTTCAAATTTATCTACAGACTCCAGACAGTCAGCATGCAGGCCAGTCTTTCAAGGCTACAAGGGATCTGGACTGGTGACACTGTCCTCCTTCATGCCCCCACCCCAACCTATTTCTTATTCCTGCTACTAAAGGGTATCAAAGGAGAGCTCAGGGCTCGCTGCCTGGCGTCCCTCAGCACCACTGTAAGCCCAAGGCAGCTCTGGTCCCTCTGCACTTTCTCTGGTGAAAACAATAAGGTTCTGAAACAGCCTGGCCAACAATCCTGAGGTGGCCACATGTAATCAGCACCTCTCATACAGGAAGTCATAGGGTCCTACAGCGGAAGTCCATTTCCAGTTATTACCACTAGACAAATGGCTTTTAAATTACACCCCAAAAGGTGAACAGGCCATTTATCTTTGCAAGTAATGGCACAGAAATACAGTGCCACTGCTGTCCTCGCCTTGTGAAGGGGACAGGGT
>NW_022196912.1:7464563-7482961 GCF_008632895.1 Mastomys coucha | reverse complement strand
AAAGAAAAAAAAAGAAAAAGAAAAAGAAAAGCTTGGTTGCTTTTCTGGAGCTAGACTGGGGCACATTGAGTAGGGACTAAACCTCTGAGAAGGTGGAACTGAGGAGCCAGAACTTTGGAGAACTGGACCCAAACCCTCGGATGGGGCAGAGAACTGGGCTATAGAGCATTGCAGTGTTGAAGTGTAGACAAGAAAAAGCCATATGGTAACCATGGTGGCCCTCAAGCAAGTACACAACCTGGACTTTAGCCTCAACGATTCAACCCTGAGGGCCAAGAACTTCCAAAGAGGTGGCCAGCTCCCTGGCCAGCAGAGGGAGCTGTCTGGATTTCCAGCTCAGCCTCTCTCCTCAGGAGATACTAAAAGCTAGGAACTGCTACCCTCCTGAGTGAGACCAGGCGTTAGCGCTGTGGCATGTTATGAATCGGGAAACATTAAAGGAAGAATTTCTGCATTCCTCCTCTCAGCTCTAAAGCCTTTGTTTGTCTTATTAGTCGAGGCCTGTCAGCTCCTCAAGAGCTGAAAGGTCCAGAAGGTGAAGGAAGCTGTCACTACATGGTTTCCACACTGACAGTCTGTCTCTATGCCATTTCAGCACACAGCAAGCATGGAGGCATCAAGTCACGTTCCATCTCTCAGGTCCTGGCCTCCCCAGGGCCCAGCAGGCCCAGAGCCTCTAGTCTGGAGTCCAGAGGGTCATACTGAGAAGATCCTCTGAGCACAAAAGCCACCAATTTTCAAGGACAAAGTCACCATTGCCTCATATTGCTGGCTTCACCTCCTTCCTTGAAGGTGGGGAGGGTAGGGGGATGAGAGGGGTGGGAGAAGACTACTGGAAGGATCCCATAGGAGCAGCCAACAAGACACTCCAATCTGCTAACTTCAAGCAAAGCAGACTTCCACACTCATGGACATGCTTAGCATACAATGGACCATTACTGTTACTGTTAGGAGTTACTGTTAGGGAAGACACAGACATTGAAAAACAACAAAAAAAAAATGAATGCAAAGTACATTTGCCAAGGTAGTCAAGTGTTCTGGAAGAAGCCAGATCCCTAGGTTCTTGTGGATCTGATTCCACTCCTCTCGGTTTTTAGGGACACCTCAGTCAAAGTACAAGAAATACTTTTCCAAAAAGACAAGTGCTAACAGATTTTGCAAGTCTACAGAATAAGTTTCTCAAATTCTTTATGACAATAAAAAACATAAACATGGCATTGTTGTATTTGGCTTCATCTTAAGCCCTTCATTTGGGTTATCTCTGTAAGCATGACAACTGCCCAGTGAACCAAAGACCATTATTCCAGACTGTATCATCTATTCAGATGAACATGCTCTCAGAGAGCATGCACAAGGAGCAGAGAGAAATCATTTCAAATAAAGATAAATCCAACATGAGGCATCTTAGCTATTCAAGTATGGTATGTTTATAGGCTGGAATTTTGAGCCAAGTTTCCTATGAGAATCAAGTTAAGCACAACGGAGTCTGAAAAGAGTTCTGGCAGGAAGCTCTTGGTGTAGCATCAGAGAGCATGGATCTCATGGGCTTTGCCAAGCTGACACAGTGCTGTGGTAGGCCCCATTTCTATAGAGGCAAGTGGCTTCTTGGTAGGTAGCAAATGAAAGAGATGACATCAAGTAACAAACGTGATTTAAAATGAGGTATGCAGTTGACGAATGGACTCAAGAGAAATCCTATTTTCCCATGGATTCCTAATAGGCTCTTGACAAAGTGTCCAATCTCATTTCTAAAAGCTATTTCCTAGTTCAGTATGTTAGTCTGCCTCAGAACTGCCTTTATATGAAGCAAATAGATGGTGGTTTGATCCACAGAATCAAGGGGAAGGTAACATCCATGCAGGAGGTGTAAGAGAAGACAGTGGGAGGATCATGATGCAAGATCCTGTGGCTTTGGTGGAAACTGTACGTACGTAGTAGGGAGAGACCCTACCTGCCCATGGTCCATGAACTGCTATGGACAGCAACAGGCAGGATCAGAAGTCCCTGGCTGGATCCCTGAGAATATGAGACTTTTTATTAGCATTGACCTGAGCTTTCTTTGTCTACCTGTGGCTGAATGCTCACCACTTGTGGTTTGAATGTTTGGCCCATGGGAAGTGGCACTATTAGGAGATGTGGCATTGTTGGAATAGGTGTGGTCTTGTTGGAGCAAGTGTGTCATTGTATAGGCAGACTTTGAGGGTTCCTAGTACTCAAGCTCTGCCTGCCTTTGTATCAGGATGTAGAACTCTCAGCTCCTTGTCTAGCACCATGCCTGCCTGGACACTGGCATGCTTTCTGCCATGATGATAATGGACTGAAAGTCTGAAACAGAAAGCCATCTCCAATTAAATGTTGTCCTTTATAAGAGTTTCATGGATCATGGTGTCTCTTCACAGCAATGAAACCCCAAGACACTACGCTACCAGCAATCATGTCTTCTTTCTTTTCCTCAAAACTCCCCAAAATCCATGTCTTAGAATGAAGCCCTCAAGTCCGAGATACTAGTTAGCCAAGGATGTGGAGAAGGAAGATTTTTTTAAATATGTGAACTTGGGTGCACCAACCAATCAGAACAGGGCTCCATCACACCTAATCACTTCAAGCTTTCCATTTTAACCTTACGTTTGTCCCACGTCGGACAAAGTCATTCTCAGACATCTGCTAGGAAGGCAGCACCAGCCTTTCACCCTTCAATCCCTCCTCATGCCTCATGCACTTTTCCCAATGCCTACATCCTCCAGAACAGGCCACCAAAGAACATACTAAGGAATCACTCCTTCTGGCCTCCAAGATACAGTTCCATCCTTTGCCTTTGAGTGCCTCTCTTCCCTCCATCACTGGCCTCTCCCCTAACATCAACTCCAACAATGCTTCCCTCTGTCCATCAGTGTTTGCATCTCTCCTGGGATCAGCACTGATGTTGCAGAGTGCCCGCCTGCACATTGGTGACTACCTTAGCCATTAGTTCTACCTGGCCACTCCTCTGAGGCTGGATGCTTATTAACAGCAAGCTCTTCTTACAAGCAGGGAAGGGCTGAACACTCAGTCGGCATTCAAACCAATCCTCAAGTGTTTGGTTTGGGGTTATGTCCAGACACTGGCGGTCTCCTCTAAAGACGGGCCTCAGCTTCCTCATCTACACAGTGAGAAGCAGAACGATAGTCATCTGTCCATGAGAATCACCAGGGAATGTAGCCTCGTCACTGAGGGATGCTCCAGGGATTCTAGTTGGTTAGCAGTGGGTCAGACTCAACATTGATTTTCATCTACTGGGTTTGGTTTTGTTGTTGTTGTTGTTGTTATTGTTGTTTTCTTTTATTACCTTAAGCATTCCAAGTGATTTCAATGAGCAGACAAGGCTTTGAACCCGCTGGGTTAGCTCATCTAAACAGTCCTGTGGAATCCCATGGCAGAAATGAATAGGATGCCATGTCCCCAGGAAGTCTTCTTCGAAGGAAAGTCTAGTTCAGAGCCCTAGTGACACACAGGCATGTGAGGGCTGCGGTGGATTCTGTGTCTGTCAGCACTCAGTCCTGGTTGTCACCAGTACCTGTGGCAGGTCCTCCCTGGGCTCTGTTCTCAAGGAAGGTCTATCTGCAAAGGAGTCTTAGACCTAAATGAAAGGGTAAGGCTTCCCACCAAACCGGCCATCCCCACCCCTCAGCACATTACGTGCTCTTTAAAGTGTCAAGGAAAGTTCAGAATCGCTCTTGGCAGGTTGTGCCAAAATTCTTGCCTGAACATATTGGATTATAAAATATGTGGGTACAACAAGCATATCTGACAGATCAAATGCCTAACACTGAGATGATGTGTAAAAGCAAGACATGGTTTTTCACTGTTGTGGTTTAGAGTTTGGGTTGCTTCATGTGTTTCCCAAGTGTTTTCATTCTTAGCTCCTTCTTAAAATACACTCCTGACTTTGAGTTGTGACATCAATTAAAAACTAAGCTAATAAAAACCCTAAACCCACAGGAACACATTAAAGGCCACTTAAGAAAGCTGGTTCCGGCTCCTTTTCAAAGTCAGACCTCAGACACCAGAATATTCAGAGCTCCAGGCCTGCTTGTATTCTTCCCTGGGTCTAGAGTCTTTTTTTTTTTTTTTTTTTTTTTTTTTTTTTTTTTTTTTTGGTAACCCTCACTCATTGTGGGGTTCATAAATGGGGCAAATTCACATTCTCTCTTTTTTTTTCTTTTTCCCCTCTTGCCCTCTCCCCAACGTGTTGAAACAAGCTCAGTAATTGCATTACCAGATTTCCAGGGTTAGCTTTGGGTTCAAGGGAAAGAGCTGGGTTTGACTCAGATCTGTAATTAGTGTGGGAGGGTAATTAGTGGCACACGGCGAGCAAAGCTGCTGTCTACCAGGGGCCCACAAGACACATCTATTTGTTCTGTTTCATCAAACAATTTAATCAAACACCGAGTGCTTTACTCAGAGGCTTCACAAAACAAATATTTGCTGACTGATTGAGTCATCAAACAACTGGTCAATTCAGTTAAACCAGCTCTTTTGCTGTCCAGCAAGCCAAGGAAAGAAAAAGGCTTGAGGTAAGTTTTTACATTTCAGATGACTGCTTTACTGCAGAGGGGATCCAGGGAAGGTGCTGGGACACTCTTTTCTTTCCTCTTCATGCCTTTCCAAAGTAAATAGCATTTAACAAACAATGGGCCACAAAATGGAGCCCAGAAGACAGATCTACAAGAGCTGTTCATCTCTCAGCTGCACAAAGGCACACATCCTCAAGCAGTGTGTTCCCTGGGGGGGGGGGGGGTCTCCCTCATAAGAGGTATGAAGACCAAGCGCCCCTGTAGTGGAGCAGCCACAGAACCCGAGGTACACTCTAAGTGCCAAGGCAAAGAAGAAGTGACCTCCCAGGTGTGGACAAGATGCCAACATGCATCCATGGACAGCAAGTCCAGGCGCTGGGGCCCTGCCCTCTCTGTTGTCTTTGCCATAGTTAGTGGAGAGCCAGTGCCTGGCTGGAGGCCCTGCTCTACCCACAGCAGAGTTGCCCAGTGGGGAGCAAAGTGTGCCAACACACTTTATTTTCCATTCTGGAGCCTCTGAACAAGAATATTTGTGTCTGTTGGGGTCAGAAGAAAGCAGCTTGCCCCAAAGCAAAGCAGGACTCCAGCTGAGCTCAGAACACCTGCCTGGAGGCTCGCCACCCTGCCTGAGGAATGGCAGGGTCACAGCTTTCCATAAAGAGCACCTTACAGTGACATGATGTCAAAGTCCAGGAGTCTAGGAAACGGCAAACAGCCCGGCACCTGGGAGTGATCCCCTCAGCCGGCACATTGTTGAAAAATCCATCTCATACATAGCCTAGGGTTTGACTTGAGTCCATTTGTTAATTTGGTAAACACGGACATGATGCTGACAATAGTTCCTTAATCCGGGCAGGAAGGAAGTATCTAGTGACAGGCGACTCCAGAGCCTCCCTGGTCCCCCTCACCTGAGGGCTGGCTGGGGTGCACCTGGGGGTGACGGGGAGGGAGAGTGTCAGCTTAGACAGAGGAAAGAACAAGGATCAGTCCAGGGGCTGCTGAGCTCTCACTGTGTACCAGCACTCTTGCCTGGGGGTACAAGGACAGACCACAGAGTCCCTCATTGTGGGAGAGGAGCTTTCAGAGCGGAGAGGACTTCTCTTATTTCCTGACTAATTAGATCTCCAAGCCTGCCCCCTGGGACCAGCTGTGATGATTAATTTTATATGTCAATGTGGCTAAGTAGGAGAGTGCTTAGATATTTGGTCTAATATTCAAGATGTCAGATGACATTAAAATGTATACCAGTAGACAGAGTAAAGAAGTATATATTCCAGGACCGGGGGTAGCCTTGTCCAATCAGCTGAGGGCCTCATAAGAGCAAAGACTCATCCCCCAAGAGCAGGGAACTCAACAAGCAGCCTGCTTTTAGACCAGACGGAACTCTTTTCTGCGTCTTTGCCTCCTGGTCTACTCTGCACACATACTACTGGCTCTAGCTTTTTGGAAAACTGTGAGAAATAGTTGGTGTTTGCAATCTGATTTTACAGATGAGAAAATAGTCTTGTGAGATTGGCTGCCAAGACTGGGCCACAGTGACACACATTGATCCTAATCTTCTTACCCACTCTTATGCATGGGACGTGAGTGTCCCCCAAAAGCTCCTGCACTGAAAGCTTGATCCTCAGTGTAGCTAGCAGTGGGATCAACCCATTGGTGTCTTCAAATTTTGATGGCATTCTTGAAAAGTGGTACAGACTTTAGGATGTGGGCCTTATTGGAGAAAGTCGGTCCTTCAGGGGGACTCCTTAGAGCATGCCCTTAAGCACTGTGTACTGAGCCTGGCGGTGGTGGCACATGCCTTTAGTCCTAGTACAGGAAACAGAGGCAAGCATATCTCTGAGTTGGAGGCCAGGCTGGTCTATAGAGCATGTTCCAGGACAGCTAGGACTACCCAGAGATACCCTGAACAAAAAGAAAGGAAGGAAGGAAGGAAGGAAGGAAGGAAGGAAGGAAGGAAGGAAAGGAGGGAGAAAGAAAGAAAGAAAGGAAGGAAGAAAGAAAGGAAGAAAGAAAGGAAGAAAGAAAGAAAGAAAGGAAGGAAGGAAGACAGACAGACAGGAAGGAAGTAAGGGAAGGAGGAAGGAAGGAAGAAACAAAGAAAGAATGAAGAAAGAAAGAGAACCGAAGAGTTACATATTGTCTCCAGCCTCTAATTCTTCCCTCTGCTCAATATCCTGGCTGCTGAAAACTGGGTAGCTTTGCTCTACCATGGTCTCCTTCTATAATGTTCTGCCACCCCACCTACAATGAGAGCCAACAACAAACTGTACCCCAAAGTGGCCCTCTCCTGCTTGGGGGCTGACTCCTTACTGTAGCAATGAAGCTTGCCAATGATACGTTCTTTAAACTACAGCCTTGAGGTCTTCTTTTAATTTTTTTATTTAAAAAAAATATATCTATACTATACTATACTATACCATACTATACCATACTACACCATACTATACCATTCCCTACCTTTGCAACAGCCTCCATTGTCTTGCCTTTCCAAGGCATTCTATACCTCCCGCCTTCAGTTTCTGTGAGACCCAAACTACCATGCTTCACCTACCTTGAATTCATTGTTGACTTCTCACAACCAAAACAGTCCTTCTAAACGGAGCAGATGAAATTAGGTATTTGCTATGAAAATTTACACACACACACACACACACACACACACACAAACATACACACCATGGCACACACGTCACAGGACAGCGTCCAGGAGTCAGCTCTCTCTTTTCACTATGGTGTTAGGGACTGGATTCATACCATGCTTGTGAACCAAGCAGTTTTACCTGCTGAGCCATCTTGTAGCCCCAAAGTTTTATAGTAAATACATAATTTCCTCTTCTCTGGTGAGGACTATTTTGGTTGCTTTTCTTTCTCTCCAGTGGATTTATTTTTGTCTCCCTGATGACTCAGTGCACACAGTAGTCTAAAGTCTCCTCATTTAGACCTTCCTTTGTTCAAGACTCTAGCCAAAAACAAAGTTGCTAGATTCTCCCCCCCCCAAAACAGGGTTTCTCTGTGTAGCTCTGGCTGTCCTGAAACTTGCTTTGGCTTTAAACTCAGAGATTTACCTGCCTCTGAGTGCTAGAATTGAAGGCGTGCGCCACCAGCACATGGAGCTACATTCTTATTATAGACTTGAAAGCAAATAATTCTGATGGTGGGTATTTAATCCAGGTGACAACATTTTATTCAGTCACGGGGTGGAGGTGACATCGGTCTATGAACATGATGGCAGGTAGAGGCTTACCCTTATGGCCAGCGGCTGTAGAATGGAAGATGTGTCAATCACAAATTGACAGGAACACTTCTGTTTCTCAAATCTCTGCTACAGAAATCACACAAAAGCCTCAGAAAATATACAAGCTCCCTTCAAGGCCCTAGACCAAGAGCCTCATTTGTCTCTTTTCCCTGGAATGGCCTAGGGACACAACTAGACAATTTGTGTACTTAGCAATAACCTTCCCCACTCTTCTACAGCCACCCCTCCCTTCTGTGTGCTGTGCTTAAAGACCCTTTCTTATGAAATCAGTTGTGGTTTGGACATGCAGTGTCCTTGATAAGATCTGTGAATTGAAAAGTTGGCTTTCAGATGGTAGCCAGTCACTGAAAGGATCAGGAAGTGTCTGATCTAAGGAATGGATTCATCCCTTGATAGATTGAAAATCTAATGGTATAATTGGAAGGCAGGATCTTGGAAGAAGTAGGTCATAGGGGCATGCCTTTGGGGTTGTCTTGTTCTGTAGTTTTCTCTGGCTTGCTCGCTGCCTCCTGGCTGTCACTCAGCAAGCATCCCTTCATCTCTACCGTGTCATCTCTACCATGTCATCTCTATCGTGCCATGTCTACCGTGTCCTGTCTGCTATAACACTCTGCCTCACAACAGGCCCACAACAACAGGGCCAAGCGGACCCTCTAAAACTATTAGCCAACACAATTCTTCCTTCTTTTCTTTCCTTTTCTTTTCTTGGTGAAGTTTTTCTTTGGAGGAAGTTGGGGTTCTAGGAGTTGAGCCCATGGCCTCACACTTGCCACCAAACTCCTTTCCCAACTATTTTCTTTTGTTTTGAGATAGGGTCTTACCAAGTTTCCCAGCTAGCTCTGAACCTATTCTTCAGCTTAGGTATGATTTTTCAGCTTAGGTTTGATTTAACTGATGATGCTCTTGCCTCTGCTCCCCCAATTCCCGGGAATTATTAGCCTGCCCTACATCAGGCTTCTCATTCATTTACATCAAGTACATACAGCACTGGGAAAGGTAACACATTATTGTTAATATCAACAACCAATGCACGTACAGAACGAGGAATAGCAATCTAATGACCTTGTATGACCCTTTCCCTACATAGCACATGCTTTCCTGTTTGCATCCTGACTACTAGCTGGCTACTGCGCTGACTAGGTGACAAGCGTCACCTCATTCCACCCTATACAAGTGCCTGTGTGTATTTCCTTTAGTTCCCCTAGGTCAGAGAAGACGTGTACCTGTTTGTGCTCATCCCAGTATGAGATAGGTGGCTCAATAGTCTGCACAGTGAATGTTATGTAGATGAATAATGAGCTGATGGTCTCCAGGTTAGACTGTCCCATATATGTCTGGATATCTACTCAGCCAGCCTGAACATCTTTGCAGGCCCTGGTGGGTGGAATATATAACATATCCTCTGAGCCTCTGAAGCAACCAGGACCCTGGACCAATTACATCCTCTGCCTTCTTTCAGAGATGTAGTCCTTTTTCCCTAGGATGGATGCCAAGCAATTAACATTAAAGAGCAAAAATTCTTCCTGTTAATCAGAAACCCCGAAGGTGGGCTGTACCCTTACCATAAGCCATGTTGTTTATCCAAGCCCTGTCTGTGATATTTGTAAAAGTGCCCCCTGCCCTCTGTCTCGGGAGAATAATTACACGAGTCCTCATGAGCCAGTGTTTTCCTCTCTTCAGCAGAGAACCCCAAGGCTTGCTTCCTCTTTGTCCAGATTTAGACTCAGGTTGGAGGTAGATGTTTCCTCTGGTGCTAAGCAAAGAGAAGGCCTAGGCTGACAGCATCTGGCATTCCTCACATGAAACCTAGGGGCTCTATGCCTGATGCCAGGACTCTGCAATGCCTTTCCTGCCAGGGGATTATGTTCATTTGCACAGGATCTTAGACAGAAATTCCAAAGAGATGATACTGGAAACTAAAGGCCTATAGCATATTAATAATACAGACAGGAAGGCTCCCTCGGCAGCTGGTAGCAAACGTATATTAAATAACGGAAGGAACCTGGCTCTAGCCCAAGACGGAGCAATCCGGCCAGGTCATTTTAGATTACAAATAGAAACAATTAAACCTTATTGGGTTTATTATAGACTTTGTCTCTGGTTAGCTATTAGGTTTCTGCACTTACATGCTAATTTCTGCGTCAAGGAATCAGAAATCTCCCCAGATTAGGTATCTACCACAACTCAGCAGGCTGCACAAATCAAGTGGTATTTACACTTTCCTGAATGCTCCCTGCTCATGTGGGCTGCAGCACTGAGAGGAAGCCAGTCAAATGAGTGCCAGGTTACAAGAGTAGAGGAGAAACTTCCATGCTGGATTCACAAGGGACTGCAGCTGGGAGCCATGAGAGAGGCAGAACTTACATCCAACCAATTCTAATAGCAGTCTGCCTCAGCATTCACCTTCCCTGACTCCAAATCCCCCTTTCTATACCCACCACTGCTCAGCCAGCAACCAGCTCATTATGTTAATGTCAAAAGCAATCACATGGTTCAGTCATGTGGGCTCCGACAAACACAAGCAGACCTTGAGGTCTTTCATCTATAAACTAAGATGATTGACCCATCTGGGTTCCTCTTCGAGCTCAGATCTCAAGTCGTGAAGTTTTAGCTTCTTAGCCTGGGCTGCCCCATCTGTAAAATGGGGACTTCCTTCTGAAGAGAGGTGATAAGGGGGTCTGACAACCTCTCCTGAACACTGCACACTATTGTCCTATGCCCACTTTTATTTGGGCAATTTATTTTCCACTCAGGATGTAGGAAGAGAGTGCCTGTCTGAAAACTGTACAGAGCAATAGCATAATTACTGCACTCTCTTACCAGGTCCTCAGAGTGGCTCTCACATGGGTCCAAGGCAGGCATCTCTCGGTCATTCACATAAAGAGAAATGGAAGCTCTGAAGTTTTGTTTTCTTTTAAAAATACTAGATAAGTTGAACATGGTGGCACATGCCTTTAATCCTAGCACTGGGGTGGAGGTGGGGTGGTGGGGAGGCAGAGGAAGGCAGATCTTTGTGAGTCTGAGGCCAGGCTGGTCTACCTAGTGAGTTCTAGACCAGGGACACAGAGTGAGACCCTATCTAAAAAACAATACAAACAAAACACTAGACAAAACCAGGGCAAAGATCTGGGCTCCTGATTGCTTTCAAAGCTACACATTCGCTAATTACATACTGAAGCCCACCTCATGCTGGGCCGTTGGCTATGAATCTGTTCCAGCCCCAGTTCCAGGTGCTCTTGGGGTTCCTCCACCCCTAGTTTGCCCAGTAGACCCTAAAATTTCTGAAACCAGAGTCTCAAGCTGAAAGGACCCTGGCCTCAGTGGCACATCTTGGGGTTTTGAAAATATCCCTGTATCACATGTCTAAGACAACAGAACATTGGTCTGTGGCCACTTCAACCAAATAGCTGGTTTCAACAGCTCTCCCCCCACCCAACCCCCATGAAGTCTCAGCCTATAGGCCCCAGAGAATCCTCAGTTCATCTGATAGTTTAAGAGGCTTGTGCGTCTATGAAATACCTTTGGTTTCACTGCCCCATTTGAAACCGCTTCTATATTTTAGCTCCTGCTTACTCAGCAAGACAAACATAGTTTGGGTTAGCACCAGCAAGGAGGAAGATACTCTTTCCTTAAATCCAGTTCACTGGCAGCCAAAGCTGGTGTGCTCTATCTATCATCTATCTATCTATCTATCTATCTATCTATCTATCTATCTATCTATCTATCTATCTACCTACCTACCTATCTTCATTCTTCCCATAAGTTCTTTGTTCCATGCATATTTATCCACTCATACCCATTTGTACAAGCACCTACCCGACTACAGGGACTATTGAGCAGTCGGTACAGTGGTGAGGCCACAGAGGCATAAGACATAATGAGGGCCAGCAGCTGCATGGAGCTCAGTGCTCTAGACCCATGCATCTACCTTGGCATCATTGCCCCAGGAACTCCTTTATAAGAAAGAGCTCCTAATCATTGGCTCTGTAGTCACTAAGCTCAGACACCGGATCGGATGTCTAGAGGTCCCCACAGTAAACTGTAGGTCACGCAATTCATCATGATCCCTCACTCCAGCCTACACTTTATGTGCTTCAGGGGACACCCAGCCGATGGTGAGAGAGATAAGTCCCTGCCAGGGTCTGGGAGGTGAAGAATTGCTTTAAAATGGAAAAAGTTACTCAAGTCCAAAGAGAAGCAGCTGGTTCAAAACCTCAGGGAGGAGAGGGAGCCACCCCAGGGGGACTCCACTTTAAGTCTCCATTTCTCTCCTCCTCAGAACCCCATGAGGAAGATGAACATGGCCCTTCTCCATATTTCAGGCAGGCTCCTCAGAAGAGTGTATGGGGTCTTGACTCTGAGTTCTCATTTATAACATGAGAACCACTCTCAACTGAGGAATAAGACACAGGGTCAGCATGTACCATCCCCTTGAAAGGATGACCCTTGAAAGAGGGAGAAGGTAAATTTATTTTTTAATCCAACGGACTCTGCACCTACAGAAAATGCTTCATTTTATGCCCAGGTGGTGACATCTACTTGAAAGAGATGGTGGTACAGAAGGATTTAAAAAAAAAAAGAAAGAAAGAAAAGTGTGTAATAGCTCTTTAAGAAGGCAGAGCTCTGCATGGAGCTAGCTATTCAGAGAGGGGCTGATCCCTAGCTCCCAGTTTGAAGGAGAAGTCAAGACGAATGACCTAAAAACTAACAAGCAAGTCCCCCGCATGGAGCTGGCTCCTTGCTAACAACCCCAGGGCCTGGGCCTTTAAGAAGGAGGCTCATCCTTCTTGCTGTGTCCTCAGGCCTCAGGTTCATTTGTCCCCACGGGCACCATTCACAGTCACCATGAAGCCTTGCACACAGGCACACCCAGACAAGCCAATAGTAGGGCCACTGCACAGCAACATCTAGACACATCACTAAATGTTTCCAGCTGTCCCGAGGACCCTGTACTATATGAGGTGAGACCCTGCAAGGTTTCGCTGTGGAGGCGAGGACAGCCAAAGGGCATTCCCTAAGCTTTTTTCTATTGTCCCCCACTTGATGAAAGACTTGTGGTTAAACCTTTATCTTCCATAAACATTGAAAATGTGGTTACCTTGATTTCCATGTCTCATTTTCATTTTATTAAAAAAATGGCTTCCTTGCAGTAAAACATCTGATACTCTGGATGTTCTGCTGAAAACAGATGTTTCTCCATGTAATAGACGTCGGCGGGCCTCTGTGTGCCCACCCGCCTCACACTCACACTCAGACACACATGCACACACGTGTGTCTCATGAAGAGTGAGGGCAGAGTTGGCCCCCGAAGGGCTGTATTATCTGCATAGCCACAAAGGCCCGGGGCTGGAGCTCCTACAGGCAGAACACCTATAAGTCAAGAGGCCAGACAAAACACAAAAACACCAACCAAGGGGGTCCGGAGGCCTGAGACAGCAGTTAGCGCTCATGACTTCTAAGTTCCTGCTCTAAATGTGTCTCCTACAGCTTGGTGCCCTGCTGAGTCCTGTCAGACCACAAGGGAGGATGGGCCACATCTGAGCACTCTGTTCTTTCTGTTTCTGTGGGAGACAGGACAAGGTTTAAAACCAGGCAGGCACAGTAAAACCCCATAAAACCCCCACAACTATTTTCACCAAAGCTTCAAACAGGTCTTTGTCCATCTTTCCTCCCTTCCTTCCACATCACAGTCTTAAGCTGAATAGAGGCTTTACAGGGGCCCAGGACCTTCGGGAAAGCCCAGCTCTCTTCCCCTCACCCCCCCACTGTCCACCGGCTTTTTATTTTAGACATCGTTCAGTCTTTTCCCCGGAAATCTAGCTCCCCATTCCTTCTGAAGGCTTCCCAAGAACTTGCCAGATCACCTCAAGCTCATTTCCTTACTTTCAGTGAGACTCTGAAAAATGAAGAATTATAAACACACAAGAGAATCACTCACCAACTGCCCTGAGTGTTGTGAGAGCTGCTTCTGGTGGAAAGGACTCTTTCCACCTACACTGTGTCCTGTCAGACACCTGGTTTCTCCTCAGCCTGCTTCTTTCTATTACCTGTCCTCTCTTCCTCTCAGGCTCACTTAGGATGCTGCTCATTGCTCCGTCTGAGCCATGTTTCCTACAGGCTGATGCCCCATGCAAGGGCTTTCCTGAAATAACCTTTGTTTATGCCCATAAAACCTCATTCTCAATAGGGTTTGTGAAAGTTTCAGTAGTTCAGATAAGGTGGGGGGGGGGATGGAAGGGCAGGGGGGCAGTAAGGGGAAGAGCTGTTAAAGCAAATGAAAGAAAACCAGGTAGAAATATAAGATGACACATGAATCCTTGCTAAGAAGAACTATAAATTTGACTCTGAGCTTCCAAATGCTCCAGAAAAGAAGTAATTCTACCAGTTATAGAACTTACTGTAATGCTAAGGTAAAATACAAACCATGCCTCAGAAAAATTACAGCTATTCCAGGGGTTGGCAGGGGATGAGGAGACTACAAAGCAGTTTTCACATGGATTTGCAAAAGGAAACCCAAGGGTTGTGGTATGCCAGTGGTTTCCATCTTGAAAACCAAAACTAAAAGGCTCAACTAGATAAGTCTTCAGACTATATTCATTTTAGAATGTAAAGAAATGTACTACACAAAACAAGTTTTCCTGGTTGAAGGGCTCCATCCTGTGTTCTGGTGCCATCAAATGGCCCAGGCAGAACCACTAGGGACCACAGGAGTCACTGTTTTGCAGTCTTTCCAGAGGCATGAGTCCCCAGAGGGCTGATGACGTCAGGACCCCACAGCCTGAAGCAAACAGACTCCTGCAGAATCTTAAGGGCAGAGCTGGAATCTGGTGTGTGGCCCTAGATGATTTCATGTCCAGACAAACTTGGGAAACCAGGCCACACACCAGCACCTCACTCATTTAGCTGAGTTGTGTGGTAAAACCTCATCCTGGGTATATGACCTTCACTGAAAGTGGAAGCCCCTGTGAATAGCTCTGACAAGAGAAACAGTTGGGGAACAATAAACTCTCTGCTGTAATTTGGGAGTGGGACAGAGAATTCCTCTGCCTCCTTCCCAGAAACATGCCTTCTACCCCAGGCTATCCCAGCTTATCTTGTCCTCCCTGACATTGGGGAAGTAGATCTTTTCCTTGAAAAGAAGCAGAGGTAAGTGACAACCCCACCAGGGAGCAGAAGGTGAAGTGCAGACAACTGGTCTACCACAGTGCACTGTCTCCTAGTCCAGTCCTCCCCTCACACATAGGCCAGCACAAGCTCCCACAGACCTGAAGGAACTCCCATGGACCCAGCAGTTTGTCAGACATCTCATGTGTAAGAGCTTGGGAGCCTGATCCTGATTCAGAGCCTCTTGCTCCCACTTAAAGCCTATGTGTCCTTGGGAAGTTCTTGACTTAACCAGAGGCCTGTTTTCTTCTTTTGTAAAATGAGGTGGAGCTCCTGTCAAGGGTTCTACCAGGCAACATATGCTTCATTGTATTGCAATAATAAGAACCCCAAGTGTCGGAAGATTAAAACAAAGCTTTATTGTTTTTATTCAGGCAAAGTCAGGTCCTGATCCAAAGATTTCCCCAGGGCGAAATCTTCCCCTTCCTCTGAAGGAAACCTCCACTGAGTAAGTTGTTTCAGGCATTTGTCTGTCACCCTCTCAATTGCTCGCTTCCCAGAGGCCATTCAATACATCAGCCCAGACACATCACTTCCACACATCAGTTATTGGACAAACTAACCACAGGGTCCTGCCACCAATGAGGGTGTATCCAAGGACAATCATAGAAAAGACCCAGCTGTAAGGAAGCATTAAATATGGTGATGTTGAAAGAGGTACTAAGAATAAAGAAAAATAATAAAGATAAGAAAGTGATAAATATTTTAATAAAGACAATAATGAAAGATAGTAAAATAACAAAAATAATTTTAAAAGATAACAAAAATAAATTAATTAAAATGAAGATAATAAATAATAAAATAATGAAGAAAAATAATGTAAATCTATAGTCTGGTTTTTGCCAGAATGGTCATCTCTTGCCTATTCTTTTGTTCTGTTCTGGTTTTCTAAGCCTTGGCCCCCACTTCTTAGCCCATGGCTTCTCTCACTCTCTAGGCTTGGGCTTATCATTTCTCCTTTTATGATGTTCAATATTCATCATGAGACACACATCAGCCACTGCAAGAACTCTGGATGCTACAATGGCAAGAGGCTAAGTCTGAGTCCTCACCTGGTACATAATCACATACACATAGCACACTTACACTTGTTAGAGGTTGGCCATTGATGTTTTATCAACACCATCATCATTGAACGGAGATGCAGGCGGTAGGTAACACTAAACACAGAGAAAAAGAACATTCTTCAGGAGATGAAGTGATGGATCTTGATCCCAAATCTTCACTATCTTACATGTGTGAAATGGCGCTGATACTCTTGTCAAGCTCACTGGGCTCTGGATAGACCCCTGAAGAAGGGCAGTATCTTGGCCCTTTGTGCTGTGACATCATAAATGCAGTGTTTTAGGCTTTGGCTAAACGTTGACAGGTGCCAGATCCTTTGGTGTGTGTGTCTAGGAAAATTCATCAGCAGATTCCTTTGAAGATCTCTATCCCTCAGGGTTTCTCTCTTCAGAAGTCTGTCTGTCTTCCACCCCCTAATTCTCATTACAAGGATAATGGACATACCAGCAGATACACAAACCAATATCCTCCAGCTTCCAGCTTACTGGAAAGAAGCTGTCAGATGCATTTGAGGTATGCACAGATTCTCTGGCCTTTCCCACTGAAGCCAGAAGGCTGGGGAACTGCTCATGGCCACACTAAACGTAACAAGGCTCCACCATTACTTCTACCATTACTCCACATTAATGCCAGCTTTTATGCAGGCATCTGGGGATGTGTGTGCTTACGAGCAATTTGTAATGAAAAAAAGACTGATCTGCAATGGAGCTGGGAAGAGAGGGACCCAGAACACCAGGAAAGAAGGGCCCCTTCACAGAAGCCGCCCCAGGCTCTGGGGACAGGGCAGCTGCCCTGAGATGTTTAAGATACCATTTGATCTCTTGTTAAGTCCCACATGGCTTCAATTTCCATGTGCTCTGAAAGAGAATGGAATTAAGAGTCAACAGATCCATTGTGTCTTTCATTAAAGATGGGCTCTTAATCTAAAAGGAGAAGAAGGGGAATTCCATTCATATAAACCCTACTATGTGCCAAGACCATGCTGAGAGCTATACCATCTCATACAAACTTCACAGTAACTTACAGAATTGAGTTTTGTTATTATCTACTATGCTAGATTACAAAAAAAAAAGTTTAAAATAGTCAGTGTTTTGTATCATGTCCCATTAAAAACTGGAGTCAGCTTCTCCATCCTTTGGATCAGGTTTGATGATTTTTTTCCCTCTGGCATTCAGCAACATTATGCAAATGGGGCTTTGAACACTTGGCCACTATATAAGTACAGGCTGGCTTCATACAGAACTAGTGGCCAAAGAGGAGAGTCAGCTAAGTCGAACCATCACAGCTAGGGCCACAGGCATAGGAGTAGGCTATCTTGGACCACCAAGACCCATAGAAAGATAGGCCAGGACTAAAACATTGCCTACTCAACCTACAGAATCATAAGAAATACTCAATATTTATTGTCTTAAGTCACTGTATTTGGGAGAATTGGTTTTTCATCAAAAGCCACTTGACATAGCCTTTGTGGTTCAAATAGCTTGAGTCACTTCTCCTAGCTCCATCAGTTAGGAAAGCATCAAAATGGGGACTTGAACATGGGTTATAGGCCATGCATGGGACGGCTTGTCTCCTCCCAACATCAGTGGCTGGTTCTTAACCTTCCTGGTGCTGTGACTCTTTCACACAGTTCCTCATGCTGTGGTGACCCCCAACCATGACATTATTTCACTGCTACTTCATAACTAGTTTGCTACTTTTATGAATTGTAATGAAAATATCTGTATTTTCCAGTGGTCTTGGATGATCCCTGTGAAAGGGTCCTTTGACCCTTAAAGGGGTCATGACCCACAGGTTGAGAACCACTGCCCTAGAACATACTAGCAATGAAGGGAATTCCTGGGAGAAATTTTCCCTGAAAAAAAAAATGCTCTCCTCAATAATATGGTGACCATTCCATACGGAGGGACACAGGATCTCTCACTCTCTGAGGCTTTCTGCCTGAGTAGACTTTCCTTCCTACACAGAGCACAGCACAGATCTCAAACTTCTCCGGGTAGAATTTTCATAATCAGCAATGAATGTCTTCTCCACTTCTCCTTTAAGAATTCTCTGTCCTCATCTTGGAACATTCTTCAAAGGGAAGTGGCAACCCTACTGGGGTCTCTGGTCCTCAAGTTAAGAGACCAACCTCTGGTCATGTGCTAAGTAGCTCAACTAACCTTCCAGTGAGTCTGGGATCCTCCTTGCTTAACAGTTATTTTGAGGGGAATCATTTTGGATCTATACATTCACCTCCTGAGAAAATCATTTCCTAGCCTGACATCTTGTCCTAAGTAAAGCTAGTAGGAGCCAGGTGATGGTGGCGCACGCCTTTAATCCCAGCACTTGGGAGGCAGAGGCAGGCGGATTTCTGA
>NW_022196912.1:7439683-7464439 GCF_008632895.1 Mastomys coucha | reverse complement strand
AGAAAGAAAGAAAGAAAGAAAGAAAGAAGGAAAGAAAGAAAAGAAAAGCTAATAGGAGCATATATTCACCAAGGCTCAAAGACCCCAGTGGCAAGTTGACTATGTCCCAGCAGTAAGATCATGGGCACAGACACCCACAGAAAATTCCTGTTATGCTTGCTGGCATGGCTTTAGATAGCATACACATTCTAATACATGCTCCAGATATAGGGCCAACATAGCCTTTATCCTGAAGTGAGGGTCTTCTTAAGCAGAACTGGAAAATATGTCTGTTATGTGTCAGCAGGTCTGGGTTCCCTTTCAAGCTCCCGATTTCCCCACCTTTGAATGGGCTCTAACCCTTTTCTCATGTTCCCCCAAGGGCTTCATGTCCTGAAATCATTTTCCCATTGCATGTTGTCCCCTTTCCTCTTCCGTTCTCCTCATCATCTATGTGGGAAAGACCTCTCTGTGGCTTCCCTTAGCTGCTCTTATTTTGGGGGTTAGTGAGACAGGGTCTCATTGTAGTCCAGGCTGATGTAGACCTAGTTGCCCATGACTCCAAATTCACAGAGAGCCTCCTATCTCCACCGCCTGAGTGCTGGGATTACAGATGTAAGCCAGCATACCCTGATTTGTTCTGTTTTAATTACTTCTCATCCTCCATTAGACTAGTCTAGGCTCAATGTTAGATTGGACTCTAATCACATGTGGAGTTTTAGATCTAAATTCTATCTGCAGTGAGGAGGAGATTGTACATTAGTCTACTTCATTGCTTAAAAGCCAAAGTCTGAACCTGTTTTAAAATGCATAAGGAGAAAGAAATCTTTTGATATGATTAATGGGATACATATGGAGCCTGGGATTTATGCTTGAAAGCAATTGTGTGCAAAGAAATTAGCAGATACTAATTGCTTTCGGGAGAAAATTGCATCTTATTACAAACTATTGGATTTTTAAAATGAGCTTCTTCCCGGCAGTGGGAACATCTGGATTCCCAGGAGCCAGAGGCACTGCCAGGCTTCTGCAGGTTCTTGATATGCTTTGTACTGCAGATGGAGACCTGTCTAATGTTTGATTTTGCATCACAGAGCGGGTCCACAGAGAGCCTGGGGAACAGGCAGTACTAGTCTGAACTCAGCATGGCAGTCCAACCTTCTAAAGCCTGGGCCTTGGAACCTCTTTTCTCACTGCTTTCTATCAGACCCCATCTTTCTTTCCATCAGACCTGCACCAGTTCACAATGAAGTCCTCTACCTGGAACCACTTCCTCCCCATTCTTTTCAGATCTAATTCCTCAGCTTTCACAGCCTACCCACAAAGCAACTTCTTCCCTACTCGTTGCAACTCTCAATCAATAGGACCAGGGCCCCTTCCCTAGCACCAGCATAGAAGAACTGTATCTCCTAGGGCCTGCCTCCTGCTCACCCTAAGGAAGGAGGTGGTGGGGCTAGAAAAGTCCTCATAAGCTTGGACACCTACACAGACAGACCCTCTTTGCCTCAGTCTAAAGACTGATGTGTCAGGTTAAAGCAGTAGGGCTTCTGGAACTTCTGGGCTCTGCAGCATAGCAGGAAGCTGCATGGTGGGAGCCTCCGAGTAGTCTCTTTAGTAACACTAAATGGCCTGTAACAAGGAGTGCTCTCTGAACTGTACGCAAGGGCTCAGCTGTGCAACCTGGGTTTACTGACAGAGGAGTGTGAATTGCTGTCTGGCAGAGCAGATCTCAAGCAGAGAAGCTGCGGTTGTGATGGCGGGGTCTCGTCTGCCACAGCGCCCCACCTCTCTTCCTACTGAGAAGGAGCAGACACAGCACCAGTGTTGTCAGATGAGGTACCTACCTTCTAACTTGGGCACTGCTGACACAAAAGAAGACGCTTTTCTCCCCAGCCCTGAAAAATGAGTAGGCATCCCCAGCCTCTCTCTTCTGTTCATGGAAAGGATATAGGTTGTCCACACTCAAGAGTTCCGCCCTCAAGCACACACCTCACCAGAAACGCAGTCATTCGGGCCATCCACAGTCCTAATCCAGGCAGTGGGCAGAGCTCCCTAGCACCAGGGGTCACATTCTATCTTGTTCCTGGAAGTTTATGAGGCCCGGGTCACACACTGAAAGGCCAAGCTCCAGCCCCATCCTGGACAGCTCTGGGTTATCTGACAGCTCCTGGTAACAGCAGAGGAAGACAGGCTGGCCCTACACCAAGACCCTGCCCGAGCCCTGCCTGAGGCTCATCTGACTCTCAAGCAGTCACTGAGGAAATGTAAAGATTGAGGGAAGGCCCCTTTCCCTTGCTGACTCACTCCTAAGAATAAGTAAGTTCCCTGGGGAATGCCAATGGGTCTACCTTCTGCTCTGTGGTGTGTCTTCTGTGCCTAGTGGCCTACCTACAAGCCTGGACCTCACAGAGAATGAATCAGTCTGGACCCATTTCCCAAGAGGCCACCACAACCAACTGGAAGCAGTTTACTTACTACATGCACCAATACCAATCTTCCCCTAAATACTATCAGCCCCCTGCTCCTTGGAAGCCTCTGCTGTGGGCTTCATGCTCACATCTTATTCTTGTCACCAAGGCCAGACTCCTCACAATATTCCCCACCAATTAATGATTGTAATTTAAAAAGCCAATTTCTTAAATATTGTTAAAGGTTAAAAAGTTCTGTGTAACACACATATGTGGTATATATGCATATATGTAGGCAAACACTCATAAACATAAAATATAGATAAATAATAAATATTTAGAAAAATCCGTATGTTAAAAGACAGAAAAAATGATAACTCCAGAATAGGAGATACATTTTTAAATCACAAATTTGATAACTGAATAATATCCAGGATGTATAATTAATTCAACAGTAAGAAAACAACTTTTAAAATGGACAAAGGGCTTGAAAGGCCTTTCTGAATAAGGAGCTATAGAAATGACCAACAAGCACATACAAAGATGGCCAATGTCATTGTAAGATACCACCTCACAACCATTCAGGTGGATGCTACTAAAAATAAGTAGACAAGTAGCCAGTGTAAGTGAAGGCACATAGTAATCAGACCCTTGTCCCTTGCCGATGAGGACACAAATGATGGAGCCTGAATGGTCCAACACACAATCTGAAGAAGTTACCACATGATCTTGGCATACATGCAAAAGAACTGAATGCGGATCTCAAAGGGATATCTAGATGCCCATGGTTACAGGACTGTCATGCTCAGTGGTCAAAGGGTGGGAGCAACCAAGTGCTCTCACCTAGAGTCAAAGACACTGTCACTGTGGGGTTAGACTCCCCAAACTCTGAAGCTTGGAGAAATACATTTTTGTTATTTGTAAACAATGTATTGTATTTTGTCATAGTGGCCCGACAGATTAAGATGGGTCTGCATACACAACGGAATATTACTCAGCTTTAAAGGAAAGGAATTCTGGCACCTGCCACTACACAGATAATTCTAAAGACATTATGAAAAAGTCAAACATTACATGATTCCATTTATCTGAGGAACCTAGAGCAGTAAAACTAAGAGACAAAAAGGTGTGTTTTCAGGGTATGAAGGCAGAGCTGAGAGGAAGAGGAAATACAAGATTTCTGTTTAATGATCATGAAATTTCAGTCCTAGATTGCATGAACAGTAATGTGAGCATACCTCATGCGCTACAGTGGAAATGGCTATAAATAATAAATAATCCTATGAGAAGTCTTTAGATTTGAGTCTCCATGTCACAGCTTCCTAAGAGCCACGCCTCAGGCAGCACAGCGCATCTGCCTGCCGTCCAGCCATCTTCTTTCCAGGGTAGCACCTATAGAAACACAGGCTCAGCACCAAATGTGGCCATCAACTAGAGTAGAGAATGCCTGACCACATTGTATGTGAGGACTTTGCACCTGCAATCCTGTCAGCTCTACCTTGGAAATCCCCATTTTATGCATGATTTAGCATAGGCTTTGGATTTTAAATGACAGTTCCACCAAAAGGCCTCACATTTGGATTTGTTTAATTTCAGGTAAAGCATGAGTAATTTTCAGTGTAATAATGTCCCCAGTGTCTCACAGGACAGCACTAACGCTGAGACACTCTCATGAACTCAAAGATGTTGTAGAATACTGGCTGAGAGCTGCTGTCTTCTGAGACACATTCATTTCAAGGATTCTCTGATTTCTTACCACAAATGCAACAAGGGAGGACACAGAATACAGGCCAGTTGTGGACCCAACATCAGCTTCTGATTCATCTCCTACCCCCAGCCCTGGCCTCCTATGACCCCAACTGTGGAATTGTCAGCTCAGAAGCCTGAAGCCTTGATCTTGCTCCCTCCTCAACACTGCCTCCTAGCCAGGCATTTTCAGGGTGGCCACCAGCTCTGGATGCTGGCCTATCACCTGCTCTCAAGGGTGGAGCCATCCCTATTTTCTAGAGACATCATCTGATGCCTCTGGTAATCATTGTGCATCCAAGGCTCTGCCAGGACTTCAGGCTTCCCTCAGAGCAGCACAGACCTTGACTTGTAGCAACAAAGCCTCAGACCCTCCAAAACCAAGATGTCTGTCTGAAGAGGAAAAGGGGGAACCCATGAGTAAGGGGCTGAGATCACCTCAGTAAGTGAGGCCCAGCAGACACAACCTGGCAAGTATCTACAGGCTCTGTAAGATACAAACCACAGACCTGGGCCAGAGACCCTCAGAGTCAGGGTATGATGGAAGAAAGGAAATAGAGTCTGAAATGCAGGAATGTTCTTCAGTTCTACATGGCAGAACTTTCTGAAATAGGCACGCAGATAGAAAGACAAATACAAGCTCTTCTTACTCTCAAACCTGGAAAGAAAAAAAAAAGAAAAAGAAAAAAGAAAAAGGAAGAGAGAAAAGAAGAAGAAGTAGAAGAAGAAGAAGAAGAAGAAGAAGAAGAAGAAGAAGAAGAAGAAGAAGAAGAAGAAGAAGAAGAAGAAGAAGAAGAAGAAGAAGAAGAAGAAGAAAAAGAAAGAAAAAAGAAGAAAAAGAAAGGAAAAAGAAAACAAATAGAAACAAGTCACATAATCCTTTCCACTTAAGGCAGAGGAGGAGGATGTCTCATTAGCAGCCAGTGCACAGCATCCACTCTGTTAACACACAGCTGCATAAAAATGGATGAAGGTGGGGGTGACTGCCCTATTAGAACTCCCTCTTCACTTGGAGCCGAAACAATGGCTCAGGTCCTAGCACTGTTCCTGTTTGTGTTCTGCCCTTGAGCAGGTGTTTGCTTTCCCTAGAACCTCAGTCTCCGCTGTGCAATAATGCCCATAATTACCAGCCTTGCCAAGCAAGAGACACTGAATGGCCTGATAGAAGATCCAGCTCATAGACCAAGCTAATGTCAGCCATTAAATGGCAGAAAATGCAATCAAACAACTCATCCCATTGCAGCC
The DNA here is from genome assembly GCF_008632895.1 of Mastomys coucha. NCBI lineage: Eukaryota > Metazoa > Chordata > Mammalia > Rodentia > Muridae > Mastomys > Mastomys coucha. The sequence goes on along the minus strand of NW_022196912.1, from coordinate 7,459,064 downwards.
GCCACCAGCTACACATCACTATTGAGTGCCTGAGATACGGCTGCTATGAAAGATACCTGTGCTGAGTACAAAACACATACTAGGGCCTGGGCAAATGGCTCAATTGGAAATGTTCTTGCCAGAAGCATGAGAACTCGAGCCTGGATCCCTAGCACCCAGGTATGCTCCTGTAACCCCAGAGTAGGCAGAGGCAGTCAGACCACAGGAGCTTGTTGGACAGTGTAGTGGCTATTCCTGGTTGTCAACTTGACTCTATCTGAAATGAACTACAATCCAGAATTAGAAGGCTCACCTGTGGCCCTAATCTGGAGGCTGAGAGATACAAGTTTCCGACCTGGATCTTGGCATGGAGATCTTGAGGCATAGTGGCTATGAATCCCAGGAGATTAAGATAGGAAGATCTATGAGTTCAGGGTCATCTGGGATTAAAGGTGTGGTGGCACACACCTTTAATATGGGCCACACCTTTTGCTGGAGATCTATATAAGGACATTGGGAAAAGGAAGGCAGCTCTGCTTTACCTGCTTGCCTTGTGGGACTGAGCAACTGCTAGATCCTTGGACTTCCATTCACAGCTGCTGCGGACTTTTGTTGGGAGTTGGACTACAGACTGTAAGTCATCAATAAGTTCCTTTACTACATAGAGACTACCATAAGTTCTGTGTCTCTAGATAACCCTGACTAATACAGACAGCAAGTCTAGCCAATGAGCAAACTCCAGGTTCAATAAGAAACCCCCATCTCAAAAAGTAAGGTAGCTGGGTAATGATGGCATAAGCCTTTAATCCCAGAACTCAGGAAGCAGAGGCAGGTGGATCTCCAGGTTCGAGGCCAGCCTGGTCTACAGAGTGAGTTCCAGGACAGCCAGGGCTACACAGAGAAACCCTGTCTTAAAAAAGAAAAAAAAAAAAAAAAGAAAAGAAAAAAGAAAAGAAAAAGTGGAGAGCCATAGAGGAAGTAAGATACCTGACAATGGGAACCTCTGGCCTCTACATGCACATTTGGCTCAACACACATGTGCTTGCACACAAATACACACACACACACACACATGCACACAAAAACACACACACCACACACACACCACACATACAAAACACACATACACCACACACACACATATTTATACACACACACACACACACACACACACACACACACATATATATATATATATATATATATATATATATATATATATATGCGTGTGTAGGTTTTTAATAAAACCAAAAAAGACCTCTTGTTACTATGTTTTAAAACAGTGTGGAAACTGTATTGAATATTGCATTACTACATTATTAAAATGTCTCAAGTTCTTTTTGCATCTCTTAGTGTGGCTAGTGGGACATTTTAAATTGCATACTATGTATGGTTTTGTTTCCAGTCAGTGTTGGTCTAGATGAACCACAAGACACAGGAAATCAGTAACAAACACAAAAGTGTCACAAAACACAAAGTCATGAGCAGGTTGTAGCACTTCATGACTGAGGATTTATTAGCACTTCATTGCTGGCTGAGGATTTATTAGCACACAAATCCTGGCAAGCCTTGAAAGGCAAACTAGCTGTGCTCCGCAAGGCTCTTTTCATCAGAAGAGACAGCAAGCATTCAGCATTGTGCACAGCTCTCAGGAAAATCCAATCAATCACTTCTGCATCGTTTTTGTTTTTTCAAAAGAAGAATTTAAGGTTCAGAGAGGGTCGGGACTCAGCCAAGATCACACAGCACATCAAACATTATTCAGTGTTTCCCATTGCATTTTAGACCCTGTCAAAGCTTTTTATAAAGATTCCCAAATCAACTTCCGTAACATTTCTGACATAAATCAGACAGTTGAAAAACTGAGACCCTGACATGACAAAAAGGCTAATGTATGGCATCCGTGGGACAGTCATAACCCTGTCCTCTTGTCCCCTGCTTTCCTCCCAGCCCAAGTTTCCTCCCCAGATTGGATGCCCTGCCCTGCTTGTGTATCCTCCCAGTCTTGTTGGGGAAGAATTGCCCATGAGCGTTCTTCCACCTAATTAAATAATGGAACCACACCGATCCTTCCTTCAAGGTCCAGGGACAGTTTCCTCTCTGCCCCAGATCTGCTTGGAAATGTTGATTTTGGAAAACAGAATGAAAAACACCTCTGCTGCAATTTTCAAATCAGCTGCAATTTTCAAATCAGAAACAACCCCCAAATCCTCATTTAATGCAGAGGAAGAGGCCTTCGGGGGTCAGGGAGCCTCAGGCCACTCCTCCCTTGACAAGTGGAGCTTAGAGAGTTACAGAGATCACCAATCTAGTCGGTCTGTAAATGGCTATCAGGCCAGGATCCCATGATTCAGATGAATGAGGTCCAGCCTACTTACTGTTATCCTGTCTAACACGGGAGCTGTGAGAGGATGGATAGCCAGGCAGGAGAGCACATGTACCACACCAGGGACTCAGGGGAGAAAATCACAATCCAAGTAGGCTTCCTAGAGGAGCAATCCAACTGAGGTCTCAGAAAATGATAGAAGCATTCTATAGGTTACTCCTGGCAGGAAAGCAAGGTCATACCAACCTCTGAGGACATGAGACCTACCTGGATGCTCCTTCCTGAGGCTCGCCCAGGCTCTCCTTAAGCCCAGCTGTTTCAGCAGCCTTGGTAACTCCCTACCTCTTGTGGAATTTTCAACCAATAATGCAAGCACCCCAGGAGATAGGCTAGGCAAACATCACCACATTCTCTCTGCAGATCAGGAATGCCACCCTTGGGCAACTTAGTGTCCTGATTGATGTCATCCAGCAATATCAGGAACACTATCCAAACTGAACAAAGGGCTCTGTGTTCTGCAATTCAGCTCTGCCTGGTCCACACAGCTCAGCAGCCCAGCACGTAAGGCCATGATTTTCTGTACCACCCTTAGCTAGTACCAGATACCATGGGGTACTTTATATATGTGACTGTGTCCCGTGGCTCTGTTCTCAGGACCTTTTACTTATCTGCATAGAACTTGTCTTCCCTCTCACAATGTGAACCCCAGTGCAGCACACACACACTACATGCTCAGTAGACTAACAGGCAAACAATACAGGCAACATGTTACAAGGGAAGGCTCTATTAGAAAAGGATCTGAAACCCCACCGTCACCATGTTAATCCACAGACACTTTCTTTGGAGGTCTTTCCCAGCAGGGCTAGCCCCACTCATTGATCCCATGGGTTTTTGAGACAGGGTTTCTCTGTGTAGCCCTGGCTATCCTTGAACTAGCATTGTAGACCAGGCTGGCCTCAAACTTACAGAGCTCTTCCTGCCTCTGCCTCCCTAGTGCTAGGATCACCATCACACCAGGCCTCACTAAGCCTTTCTTAATTGAGATACAAAAGCATAATATATATGCCAGACTTCAAAGGCTTGATGCAAAATATACTGAATGCATGTTGAAATGATAATGTTAGATATATTGGGTTAAATAAGTACTATTGCTAAATTCATTTCTCCCACCTTTTACTTTTATTAGTATGGCTACTAGAAATATTTTAAGGAACAAAGATGGCTCAGGTAAATTTGTATCACCCTGACCTGTAGAGAAGTTTCATCTGGAAGGGAAAGAATGCTAAGAATCTACCCAAATGAGCTTGATGCTAAACTTCCATCATGTGTACCTTCATTTCTTTCTGCAGAATGTCCATATTTTATTCTTTTAACGGTCCAACATGATTATGATTTTTTTCAATATCTCCCACCTACAACTAATCCAAGTCCAAGATTTTCAGAACACAACTCAGGAGCAGCCTTTGCCCTCAGGAATAAGAGGAATAATACCCTCTTATTCCTGCATAGATGTTAACAGGGCTGCCCAACTGCAAACTATTTACTTCACCCAACTGCTCTCTGCCTTACCAGCCACAGCACTAACCATGCTGGTTATAGAGTGGTCCCCCAACAGTTATAGGGTGGTCCCCCAACAGTTATAGGGTGGTCCCCAACACTTATAGGGTGGTCTCCCAACAGTTATAGGGTGGTCCCCCAACAGTTATAGGGGTGGTCCCCCAACAGTTATAGGGTGGTCTCCCAACAGTTGTAGGGTGGTCCCCCAACAGTTGTAGGGTGGCCCCCCCAACAGTTGTAGGGTGGTCCCCCAACAGCTGGGATGCACGGTTGACAAGGCAATAACTGGACACGTAAAGAGAATCTCATGCCTGACGGCTTCCTTTTTCTTCCTGATGTACACTGATTCTGTTCTTGTGTGGTTTGCTCCTTTTGAGACATCCTCCCATGACTTTAGTGGGGCTCTAGTCTCATGATTTTTATGCCAGGCACCCAAAGAGTTCTTAATAGATAATTCTTCTCCATGCTAAATCAAGTCTGCCCTTCATAAAGTCTCCAAGATCTCAATGGACCCCATTCTTCCTTCCAATTCCTAGCTTGAGCTATCTCTATAGTGAGGTAAGTTACAGATGAAGTTTTCTAGGGGTTTTATCAGTATGCATCCTTCATTCCCTTTAGTCCTGTTGCTATAATAAACACTACGACAAAGGCAGAGAGTTTCCTTTGGTTCTTGAGGGATGAGGATCCATGATGGCAGGGTGCAGGAATAGTAGCTGCAGCAAGAAGCTGTGAGCCATGTCTTCAAACCACAAGCATGAAGCAGAAAGAGCAAACTGAAAGTGAAAGAGGACTTCTAGCTTTGAACACCCACCCTGAGTGAGGTATTTCCATCAGTAAGAATGTACCTCCTAAACTTCCCCATACAGCACCATCAACTGGGGACCAAGTAGTCAAATACAGGAGCCTGTGAGGGACATTCTCATTCAAACCACTGTAGCTATAGTTTGTATCTTGAATGTCCCCCACAAATGCTCAGGGTTTAGAGGCCTGGTCCTCAGCTTGGTGCTACGGAAGGTGGTGGAAGCCTTAAGGAGAGCCTACTGCTGGGCAGGGGTGTGAGGTTGGGGGAGTTGAGGGGTGGGATGGCGGGGCATTATCTGCAAGTCACTGGGAGTTTGTCCTTGAAAGGAGTACTGGGACTTCAGCCACTTTTCTTTTTCTCCTTTTTGCTTCTCAACCATGAGGGAATTTGTTTTTTCTGCCATATGCTCCTGGGCTAACTCACCACAGACCTAAAAACAACAGAGCAAACCCATCATGGGTCTAAACATCCAAAACTGTCATCCAAAACAGCCCTGAGTTCATTTGAACACTTTGCATGTAGGTGATACATAGCTCTGGATTTCTTTTCTTTTTCTTTCTTTTTTGGAGACAGGGTCTCTCTGTATAGCCCTGACTGTCCTAGAACTCACCATGTAGACCAGGCTGACCTTGAACTCACAGAGATCTGCCTACCTTTGCTTCTGAGCACTGGGATTAAAGGTGTATACCACCATGCCTCACAGATTTGGAATTTCTTACTGAGAATTCTGTGTTTTATCTCCCCTTGGGGCTAAACTAAGATATAAACACTGGGAACCCAGACTACAGGTATCATCCACTGTGTTGAAAGCTGAAGCTGGGCTTAACTGTATTTGATGTTTTGAGAACAGGAATGTGTTTACACATTTTGTATCTACTGTCCTTCCCCTGCAAGGTAAGCTGTAAAAGTTCAGTGAAGACTGATGAGCTCTTACATCAGCTCTTACATGAGTTTATTAGTGAGTGATTTGCCTGATATAAGAGCATCCACAAATAGAAATCCACAAATAGGAGGCCATGAGATGGGCCACATTTGTGCCCCAGGAGCCCAGGAGTCAAGCCTATAGCAAAGTGGGCCATAGTGCCTTGTGGGAGGTGCATGCATGCATGTGTGTACATGTGCGTGTGCATGTGCATGTTCATGTGTGTGTGTGTGTGTGTGTGTGTGTGTGTGTGTGTGTTGGAGATCTAGAAAGGAAGATGTCAGAGGTTCAAACCCAGATATCCTCCATGGTCTGAAGGTTTCTGATTCTGTGCTGGAGAACAGATCCAACTATCTATGGATCCAGTATCAGAGAGGCCTCTTATCTAAGACAGACCCAGAGAGCCACTGTAGCCTCAGGAGGGACCTAGATGGGTGCTCAGGGTGAGACTGCAGCACCAGATTAATTGGATCCCTGACAAGAGGAATGGAGCAGACTAAAGCTCATGAAAGCCAGGAGCTTGTCCAGTTCCCAGTCCTGAGCAGAAATCCTCCGAACCCCATCCCCGTGGTGTTGTAATTGTCCAGCTACAGCAGATGAGTCTGAGCATCCATGCAGGACTGAGTTCAAGACTCAGAACCTCCCTCTATTCATGTGTTAACAGGAAGGTGGTGTGGACACAGGGCCAGAATATCCTTTCCACAACTGACTAGAAGTCACTTAACAGTGACTGGTCCTAGGACATTGATGTGTCATCCCAAATTCTGAGGATGCCAGGACCATGCCACTGTCCTGCTAACAGGACACAGAATTTCTACAGTCCTGCAGCTGGCCTCTACATAGCTCTCCAAGTTTCTTGACCACAAATTTTAACTTTAGTCAAAAAATAACATTTCTTATCTTTTAATTAATTATATTGTATTTACTTTCTTCTTCAAACCTAAGAAACCATGATCAAAACAAATTTCTAAGCTGTGCGTCTTCTAAATTTTAAGTTATATAGATTTTCACTGAAGCCTTAATTTAAGAAGGTTGGGACCACTTCAATAGTGTGAGTGTGCTGATGTGTGTGGTACACATCTCTCTGAAGCATTAGAAGGATGTGTTTATGGTTTTTACTGTCCTCACAGGTCTTTCTACTGAGCTTACATTTTTCTAACATTTTATTGGAAGTAAAAGAAATCCATGAATGTGCAGTGTGGAATCATTGACATGTTCAGGAGGTATGGGGGACATTAAAGGCACTGTTAGGATTTGATAACAATTGCCAAGAAACCTTTTAATAGTCACAAATGAGAAAGAGACAAAATAATGAAGACAACATAAATGAAAAAACAAACAAACAAACCAAAACTCAAAAACCTAGCATAGACCAGAGACAGGTGTTTCCCCTGTTGGAGCTAATGATCTATCAGAGTCTGCTGCTGGTAACCATGAAGGTTTCCAGAAGCCTAGGGAGCCACAGAGTGTCCCCCACCCCATGTCCACTCCTACCTATATATTATTTCCCAGTATCATATCCTGGCTTAGAAAGCCTTCTCTCCCATGTTTCAAGCTGTTAGGATCCCTGCCAATCTTCCAAGCCTAAACCAGAGCCTCCTTCATCCCCAGAAGACTGCCTTACTTCTGCACCTCTTCCCCTACTTCCACCCCCACAGTGCATCTGTCTCTTACTCTGTGACTTCTACCTGTGGGTCCTGGATTGCTTGGCCAGCAATAGAGCATTCCCTGGCTCCACAGCCAGGAACTCTGTTAGTTCAGGGAAATGTCAATTGCCCTCCTACACACTGGAGCTCAGCACTATGGTTTGAATATCTCCGCTAAGACTTATGTTAGAACTTAATCCTCATTGTGGAGAACTAGGAGGTAGGGTGTATGAGTTAGTAAGTCATGGGGGCTGTCCTCTCCTGAATAGATGTTTCCATTTATAGATTAATAGACAGATGGATTGGTCATCTTGAGACTACAAAAATCTAGTTTGATTCTGACTCCTGTGTGTGCCTCTCTCACCATATGATGCCCTGGGACCAAGACCCTACAGAAACTCTCCACCTGCAAGAAGGTCTTCACTGCATGTAGTCTCTCAGCTTTGGACCTCCCAACATCTATTACTGTGAGATTAGTAAGCCTTTATTCTCTATAAATTGACAGTCTCTGATGTTCAGCTATAGCAAGTAAAACTATACCTAGACCCTCAGTGGACCAATAGGCCAGGCCATGCAGGTACTGTGGCCTCTACTGTTGTTTTTTCTCCAACTACCCTCTCTTCAAGAAGTGTTCCATTCTGAAACTTTGAGTCAAATTGTTGTTCATGACACATCCAGACTATTATCTCAATGGAGGCACCCAAGGGAGCAAATCACAAAAGCTGTGCTGTATGCAGCCCATTTTTGTCTTTCTCTTCACCCTCTCAGCTTACTCCTGACATGCCTGATGTTATACCACTAGGAAATAGTGGAGGTGGGTGGGGGAGGAAAAGCAAGGGAGAAGGGGTAGTTAGTGCTAGTTAGTTAGTCAGTTAGCCTGAAGCCAGAACTTCATGGGGCAGAACTTAGATGCCCCAGGAAACAAACCACAGAGGCATAACTCCTCCTCATTACCCTTTCCCCTGCCCTGGGCTGAGGCAGGATTGGAAGGCAATGAATATGCTCCATGGGTCCAGACCCCTTCTCTAGCAGCAAAAGCTGGCCATGCAGAGAGGGAGAGGCTCTGAGATCTGGTGAAGGACTGAGTACCTGGTGGTCAGAACCAGTGACAGGTTCAGGGACACTAACCTATTTGTGCCTAAGACCTCACCTTCTGCCTAGACCACTCCCTGAGACCCTAGGCCCACAGTCCCCAAAAGCAGGCAGACCAAGCCAATGGTGGGGGCATTTGATACCCCAGTTTTGAAAACCCCTCACTGAAGCATCAATTTATGAGCTGGAACATTCCTCTAAGATCTCAAGCACAGCTGGAGAACCCACAAGTACCAGTATTTGGGAGGAAGAGGAAGACGCTTAATGGTGGGAACAACACTTAATACACAGGGCCAATCTGCACAGCAGATGAGCTTTCCTCAACTTTTCTCTCACTAAAGGTACTTGTGTCTGCCTCAGGGCTGGCCTTTGCCCAATGGTGCCCATCAACCCTTCTCACTGCCCAGACAAGTGCCACTCCCATGCTTATAGCCTATACCACTCTTGGTGAAGCCCCTCAGGCATATAGCTTCTTCAGGCTTCTCTCCTCCGTAATGAAGGATGACTTATTGCCCTGTGGATTTAGCTAGCAGAGTTGATCCTTGGGAAGTGCCTGAGTATTTGCCACCATGCAAAATCCTATCTAGATTTTCCATCTCTTTTAGGAACCAAGGGTCCTGAGAGGCCTGGAGCCAGCATTGCAGAAGAGAGGGGTGGTATACAGCCTACGTTGCTGCTGCTGGATTCCTAGGCCCATCTCCTACGCACTGGGGATACACCCAGTAACAGTGTCTGCATGTTAAGTACCCAAGAATCTCCAGTGATCTCACTATGGAAAAGGGGGCACATACCCAGTCTCTGTGCACTCCTCCTGAGTACCCAGGTACCATGTCACTGCTGTCCCAGGACCACACTGTGAGCCACCACTGTAGAACAAGGCATGAACGGACTCTTCTGCATTATCTCAGTATGTCCCTATGACCCAGCATAGTGCTTTGCACAATGGAAGTGGTTAAGAAGCACTGGCTTGTTTTGTGTGTGTCTTGATGCCTCTTGTGGCCATATGACATGTAGCCTCTTAGGCCCTGAGTGTGAAAAGCCTGTTTCCTTATGCACCTCAGCAGCCAGGGAGACCACTCAGCCTGCAGTCTCCTGTAGACATTGCACAAACTGGAGGCAGTATTAGAGCCCATCACAGTTAGGCGCTGCCATGTCTAACATTATTAACTGGTTCAAAATAGGAGTGAGGCAGAAGGTAGGTGGAGAAGGCAGGGCAGTGTAGCCCAGAGATGGCTGATGCAGCCTTCCATAGCCCACTAAACCTTCCATCTTCTTGCTGTTGCTCCTGCTTCCTACCCCCAACCCCTTCTGCTGTCTCTTCATCTAGTGTTCTGATTTTCTTTCCAGTATCTTTTGCTCTGTCTTCATCTTTTAAAATATCTTGAACAAAGACAAGGCCCCCTGCCAGGTGCAGAGCTTTAGTGGCACCTCTATTTGAGAACAAGTTTCTGCAGACCCCGGATGGTGTCTCCTCCCAATCTGTGGCCTCTATTGCACCTGCCCAGATGTACAAAAAACTCTCCATCCCAAGGCTTTCTTTAATTTAGCTCATGATGCACCCAAAATATTAGACCCCTGCAGACTTCTATCTTGTGCACCTCAGGGGGTTGTGTGTGTGTGTGTGTGTGTGTGTGTGTGTGTGTGTGTGTGTGTGTGTGTGTTGCATAGAGAATTCTCTCTTTGGGAGCAGCTACAGTACTCTCTCTATTGGAGCAAGTCATTAGGAGAAAATGCTAAGACAGCAGAATAGAATTAGATCAAATTATTGTTTTCTTAGATTTAATTAAAGTAGAACTAGAAAAGGAAATCTAGACTTATGCAAATTAATTACGGATCCAGAAATGAAATGAAAGAATACTTCCATAAAGTCTGAAAATAATTTTATTTTACTGATTTTTATTTTAGAATTATTCTAGATTTGCAGAAGTTGAGAGAACTGTGAAGAGAGTTCCCATGTACCTTTCTGTAGAGATGGTACTGATGCTAAAGTCCTGTTCTCCAATTGGTTCTTGATCTATCAGGAAAGAAGCCATGGGACAATTGTTGAGCAGAAGGAATAAGCAGGGCTTGTGGGTCCCCACAGGCAAGAGACAGACATAGAAGAGAGAGGAGAGTTCAACATCCTCTGGAGGATTTGGGGAGGTTGGGAAAAGCTAACCAGCCGTGTGAGATCTCAGGCAGAGCATCCACAGGCTGCTTCTACAGGCAGGAGGTTGGGGGTATTGAGCTAGAACTGAAAGTGAACAACTGAAGTTGAGTACATATTTAGGGACCTGAGCTGGGAGTTCTGGGTAGGGCACACTAGCCAAGGTAGATTTGGGGCACCCAGCAATTGTGTCAATAAAGCAAGTTGAAATTGAACAACTGTGTGTGTCTGTGTTTTTCATCCGCAGACCCAATATTCTCCGAGTGGGGGCTTATAGCGCAATCCAGTGTAGGGGGCTGGAGCTTAGGTGGGGTAGCAAAATGTTCCTAGCAACACAGTGTTGCTCTGCTTGGCTAACTTACCAACCAGGGAATCCTGAAGGCCCACGTTCTTGTTAGGGCGGTGCTCTTCTCCAGATAAAGAGCACGTTATGGTTTATACTCAAGTGTACCCCAACTCAGGCAATGAAGACTTGGTCCCCAGAGAGCAATAGAGAGGTACTTAGATCCTTAGGGATCTTGTGAGAGCCAAAGTTATGTTTTCATTACTGTGCCTAAGAGATCCACAAAACAAAACCACCTCTAACCTGTAAGCCCTTGTCCAAGGACAAATACTTCATGAGGTACTGGAGGCTGTTGTTTGGGGGAGATAACAAACCACATGTTTTAACTCCCCTAAGCAAGTTTTTTTACTCAACTACACTGAATTGTGGCGGGAAGACATTTGTGAGGGAGGTATAAAAGCAGGAAGTAGCTCAGAGTTTATGCTTGCCCCTGATTGGACATGATGGGAAATATGATAGCCTAGTGCTTTTGTCTTCTTAAGCCTCTGAAAATGTGACTCATCACCATTTTCTGGGAATGCCAGAATGGAGCTGGACACAGTCCATCATCCTGGCCAGTATTTATTTAATTAAAGATTACTTCAAATTTGGCTCAAAATTGTAAAAGTGACTTATACTTTCCTGGTAGGACTAACTGTCTGATTCAGTCAATGGATCAAACCCATGATGGCTTTGTAATCTCCACTCAGTCATACCCCGTCTGCCATGATGATTCTCCCTCTCCTCAATACCTAAGCAGAGCAGTCAGTGAGTCTAACGCACCTCTGAAACCTTGAACCAAGATACAGCTTCCTCCTTCACATGCTATATCATATGCTAATATCACATGATATTATAATATCACATGATTATAATATCACATGCTATATCACATGCTATATCACATGCTAATATCACATGATATTATAATATCACATGCTATATCACATGCTAATATCACATGATATTATAATATCACATGCTATATCACATGCTAATATCACATGATATTCGTCACAGTGAGGAAGAACTAGCAGAGTACCTTAGCAACAACATGCTGCTGCTCTGTCCTCAAGTGTGCTTGCCTGCTTGGCTGGAGGAGGGCTAAACCCTCTCCAGAGTCCCTCCTGCTAACTTCCCACTGTTTGCCATGCAGTCCATACTGGAATCTGACAGACGAGGACCAAGAGAAGATATTGTCTAAGGTCTGCAGCAACTACAAGGTCACTTCTTCAAACTGTATCTCCTCTCGACTCACTTCAGAGATTGCGTTTAAAGATACTGAGCCTGAGCATCTCTACCAGGGGGTGTTTTCAAGGTACCTATCTAGTGTGGTCTGTAAGGCTTTGACATTCCCACCCCTAAACCTTCCATCAGGCCACTCCCAAAGCTACTCCTATAGTCCAAAATCTAATCCACCATGCAGCAGTTTTAGGTCGTATGAATGGAGTTCTTATGCATAGGACCAATGCCTTCATTTTGTCCTACCGCCCATTTCCTCCTTAACTGTTGTTTGTGATCCCATGTGAGGTCACGTAACTAAATGTAGAGGCCTCCAAAAGCTGGCAACAGTAAAGGGTTTTGAACAAGCAACAACCAAACACTAATTCAAAATAGAAAGCATAATGGATCCAAGATGTTTCTGGAGGTGCTTGTCCATGCTGTGTCTCGTGACCTAGTGACAGCCTGGGCTCTAGTGCAGCATAAGCCAGCTGCATTGAGCATGTCATCACCACACAAAGCCAGTGAGGGCTGCCAGACGCATCCAGCTCAGACTCAACTAGCTCACATGCTCAGTTGCAGGGCTTTTATTGTTCATACAAAGTTTTCTGCTCTTGCAGAAACACATGTTTAATTATAGAAAACAAAGACTTAACAGTTTTCCACTGTCATCCTTGAGCCTGCAAACATCATATTAGCATACCTTAGGTTATGTTAGAATGTTTGAGCTTAAAATTTTCTGTTTGAGTTTCTGACTTGAGTTGCATTTTTAAACATTGCTTTTAAAAAAAAAATCACTAAATGAATTTTGGCTTGAGATCAAGGCAGAATTTCCAACAATTTCTTAAACAGTCTGAAACACATTTCTGCATTTGCTATTACCTATGTGAAGTAGTATTCTGAACATTGACAATTATAAAATCAAAATATTAATCAACTCTGAAAACTGTTGAAGATTCTCTACATTCAGCAGTATCAAATATTTACCCAAGACATGACCTTTACATGAAAATAACAAGAACATCCAGCTTATTAGTATGCAAATTTGCTTTTAATTGCTTTAGAATAAGCTTCTTTATGATTGTGGTGATTAAATGAGAATGGCTTCCATAGGCTCATATGTTTGAAAACTTAGTCCCCAGTTGATGGAACTGTTTGGGAAGGATTAGGGGGTGTGGCCTCGTTGGAGGAGACCTGTCACTGAGGGTGGGCTTTGAGATTTCAAAAGCCTCATGTGATTTCAAGTTCTCTTTCTCTTTCCCTGCCTTGTGGTTGTGGATCTCAGCTGTCACTTCATTCCACTATCATGAACTGTAACCCTCTAAATCCATAAGGCAAATTAAAAACTTTCTTTTATAAGTTGCCTTGGTCTTGGTGTTTTATTGCAGCAATAGGAAACTAACTAAGATAATAATTCTTTTTCAGTAAATGATTTATTTGCACGCTCATTTTGTTTCTTATGTATATGGGGCCTCAAGCAATATTCTTAGGTGAAAAGGGTTCATAAGTAGAGAAAGTTAAGGAATCCCTGACTAGAAGGCAGGGCAGACAAAAGAATGAAAATGCAGAGGTAAGGAAATCTGCTCTGTGATTGGCAGGTCTTGAGGACTTCCCTTCCAGTCCACATGTGAATAGCTACATAGTGTAAAGGTGTCCACTCAGAGTGCTCAGTGGAAAGGTCAAAGCCAGAGTGAGCTATTCCTTACTCCAAGACCCTCTGCACACAAAACTGGCTTGTCCAGCAGCCCTAAGCCAGCCCTAGGCCATGCCCACTAAGCACCTACCATGGAGGGGAGGTAGGGATATATTCAACATGCTTGAATATCTTCTTGAAGCTCCTCACTCCATCCTTCCCAGAGACATAACAGCACACCCAGATGTGATGTGATATGTCAACACCTTCCACCCCCTCAAACCTTCACGGGATGACCAAACAAAGAGAAGCAACAGGGCCTGTGTCTGGCTGGCTCTGGTCTGCTCTTCATAGGAGGGCTGGTTTATTTGTTTTGCTGAGCTGGCCAGCTGCAAGCTGTTTGGTTTGGGGCTGGGGGATTAGTACTGTTTTTCTTTCAGCATTTGATGGAGTCAGGTGAGAGGAAGGCTCCCCAGTTGAGGACGCCCAGGATGTGGACTCTTGCCTTCCATCTCTCCTTACTGCTGCTTAGAATTCCTCTCACTCCAACCAAGGTGGAGATACTTTTCAAGGGAGAGTGATTCCTGAATATAGACAGCTAGAAGTCCAGTCGGCCCCTAGGTGAAAAGACCTCTTGCCCTGGGACTCTATCCCCACTGGCACCCTCAGCTCCCCAAGCCCATCACCCCCTTCCCACATCTGATATCCAAGTGGAAGTCTTTGTCTCAAGGCGAACAGGCAGAAGAACAGTGCCTCTCTCAGGCAGCTGAGCTTCCAAGGCTGTCAAAGGCAGAGCCTTAGCACTGCCAGGACATGTTCTGAGCAGGGTCCTCAAAGCCCCTTTGTTCTCAAATTCATGAATGACTACTACCCATGGTACCAGTTTCCCAGTGTGATAAGGGCTACACACTTAATTCTAACTCAATTGAGCAACAGTTAAGCTCTGTTTAATGATTCATCAGTGTTGACTCTTCTTAATTTGATCAAAAGTTCTTTTAGGGTGGACACATGTTTCCACAGTCCAAAGAACTGGTTGAAAGTAATCAAATCATACTTGCTGAATGCCAAAGCTCGATGATGGACAGCTGGGGATAAATGGAAAACTGAATGGCACATATCTTTTACTGCAGGCTTTTCACAGCTAGACTAATCTTTCTGTGCAATCTCCAACAAATATTTTTGTTACCATGTGCTAGCCATAGCTTTAGGTCCCTGGAATTCATTCATGAACAAAACAAAAAGTCAAAAGTCCTGTCCTCATGGAGCTAATATGCAAGTGTTGGAAACCCAAAATAATAAACATTTGAGAATAAATAAATATGCATACAGGATGTCAGAGTGGGAGGATAACCATGGTAACAGCAATGTAGAACAGGGGGAAATGGCTTGAGATGTGGAAGCAGGTAGAGCACATAGAGATAGCACAGCAGATGCAGACAGAGCAACACTGAGCAAAGGTGGGATGGAGGGGGAAGGGAGGGAGGGAGGGGGAGGGGGATCATGAGAATGTCTGGAGACCATTCCAGGAGAGAGAATGCTCCAATGTCAGTTGGAGCATCCCTAGGGTATTGAGGAGCTGCAAGCAGATCTGTGGTTGGGATGTTGGGATGGAGTTGACAGAGGTAAGGTAGGAGAGGAGTTTGGAGGTGGAGTTGGATGGCCTAGCAGGATGATTCCATAAAACCTCAGGGAAATGGAAAGTGACTAGAAGATATAGAAGTAAAGAAGAATGAAGAATGCCATAATCTGTTCCCCCTCCCCTTCTTCTCTCTGTCTCTCTCTCTCTCTCTGTGTCTCTCTCTCTTTAACAGTCATGGGTCCAGATGATCAGTGATCCAGTCCCAGCCAGGATGATAACCATGGGAGTGATGAGCCTGGGTAACCAGAAGACTGGAACTGTACCAATCAAGACAGTGATGGTTGTGGATGAAGGCTCAGGCTTAAAGGGTCAAGGACTGAGAAGCAGCAATTCCAGAGACTGAAAACAAAGAGACCATTGTCCTGAGGGCAAGAGAGAAAGCAGCACCAGAGGGAATGACGAAGTGTGCGAATCACCTCCCCATCTGCTTAAGAGAAATGGGAGGAGACCAGGGGTAAAAGTGAAACAGAGAACTTTCTAGAGCAGTTTTGTGGCATTAGGAGCACACAAGAAAGTTTTGGATAAAGTGAGGCCAAAGGAAGGTAGTTTTAAAACCAGAAGTCACAATTCCATGTACGTATGCTGATAGAGATGACGAAGGAGGAAGATGTAGGAGAGAGTGGAAAATAGGGCAAGATTGATGTCCTTGACCAGCTGTGACAGGACGGGTGAAACACAGGTGGAACACAGGTGAAACACAGGTGAAACACAGGTGGAGATGTCAGCTGTGCAGAAGCACTTGCCAAGTTCATCCTTGATATTGTCAAGGAAACAGAGGGCACAAGAGTGGGTGGTGGTGGGAGAGGGAATGTGTTCTGACCATGAGCACAGAAAGGGAAGCAGGGTCACCCATCCGGAGGAACAGTGAAGAGGAAGGTGTTAGTGATCTGAAGGGAGAAGTAGTGAGTGAGAGGGTGATGTGCTCAGGCAATAGAGTATGATAACCCGTGGGCATGAACTGGATGAGAAAGTTCTACATAGTTGTGGTATCTCCTTAGCTCCCCAACAAGCATGGACTAAAAGAAAGAGTGGACTTGACCATGGGTGTGGTTTTACAAGGAGATGAGGGGAACAGAGATGTCAAAGGGACACTGAAGGGAGCAGTCATAATGACTGACCACTGAAGTAAGTTTCACTCTCGAAGGAAGGATTTCTGGCTCAGTAAGTGGGAACATGTGAGGTCTTTTGCTTTGCCAACACTGAGCTGTGGGTGGAAAAAGCCTGAGCCTTATTGCTCAGAGCCATCATTAACTCAGCGGCTCCCTGATGACTTCATGGAGGTGACCTGCCTCCTAAACCTGCTCTCCTAATCAGCTCACCAAGAGATGGGATACAGCATACGGGCTGGCAGAGGAACAGAGGTAAGGGGCTGTCATATTTTATTAAACTTGCCATTAGGCCACCATGGAGTACCCCATTTGTTAAAAAAAAAAAAAAAGCTTTCCTGTCTGCCTCATCAGCCAGCCTGCCTCAGCAGGAGTAACTCCAGCAACTGCCTGGAGCGACCTTGGCAGGCTTCTCACTCCCTCCATTGAACTGAAGGAGCACCACCATGCAGTTGTCTGTCCTGCCTTCTTGTAATGGTTGACCTCCCATCCAGCCTGACAGCCCCACCTTAATTCAGTCCTCTGAGTTCCTAAAGATGACAGAAGCTCTGTCCCTGGCTTCTAGGACCAAGTCCTTGGCAGTTCTACTTTGGCCAGTCTCCACTCTTCCTTACCTAACTGGTCCTCATCGGAGATGTAGATGGCGCTTGACTGCAAGCCTCATTCTTCCACATGCAGGCCCAGGATGTATTGGGTCAGCCTCATCTACCCATCTACTGGCCGACAAGCTCTAGATTCATGACAATAATAAGGGCAGTAAATACCACAGGGAAACATGTGAAGATAAGATCCTGGGCTCCTCAGCTCGTGGGTATGCTCAGAGCTGGACACACGGCTGCTCACCAGTCTTCTTACTCCTTCTTTTCTCATGTATACATATGTATGGGGGTATGTGTAAAATGCAGACATGTATATATGCACACATATGTGCAGGGCAGAGGTTGATCTTAGGTGTCATCCTTCCTTGTTCCCCACCAGCATGTTCACTGGACACAGAGGGCACTGTTTTGTTAAACTGGCTGGCCAGCATGCTTTGGGTATTCTATTTCCCTGTGTCCCCCATCCTCACCAGATCCCACATGTTCTCAGAATACAAGTGGGCTGCCATGCCTGCCAAGCATTCATGTTAACCCTGGAGACCCAGACTAGGGCGTGTAAGCCTGAGTAGCAAGTCGCCAGGCCCTTAGGTGTTTAAGTCTGAAGAAATGAGTACAAGTCTCTCTTCCACATTATCTCACTTAATTCTCCCAGCAACCTTTAGTGAAAGCTGATACTGCCCTAATTTTACAGACAAGGAAAGCAGGATGATAAAGAACCACATAGCTAACTCGTGATCAAAATTGAAGCCAGTACTGTTCACCTTTGAAACCCACTGTGGGAGGAGCAAAGCCAGTCTGCACACATGGAAGACAGAACCAGAAGTTACAGCCAAACTATGTCTTCATTCAGTATGACATAGAATTGGGAAGCCTGTGGCTCCAGGAAATGTCTTTGACTCCCCCAGCATTGGGAAGCAGGCCTAGTGGTTGACGGGCCAACTCCTCAGATAGCTTTGCCTCAGGGATGCCACGTGACCAGCTAGGATTCTGGAGACAGGTTCAGAAATTCCTCTCACTAGCAACCAAACTCAGGTCTCCCTCACAGCACATTCCATGTGTTCAGGAGCACGACTCAGATACCAAGCAGAGACTCGGAAGTTGTTAGTCTCCCAGAGGCCACCAGATGAGACCACGTGTCAACCGTTTCCTTATTGATAGAACCCCTGCTTACACTGTGGAGGAGAGTGACTATCTCCTAAATTCTGAGTGAGAGGAAAGTACTAGAATAGCATGTTCTTTCCTGTATCGACCTAAACTACATGACTTTGCTTCTCAGAGCATTTGACAATGTTTGGAGATGTTCTTTACTGTCACTTCAGGAAGGTGTGACTCCTGTTATCTAAAAGGTGGATTCTAGAGGCATGACACATACTCCACTATACAAAACAGCCCCTTACACAAAAGAGTTGCTAGGCATAAAATGTCATCAGCGTCAAAGTTGAAAAAGTCCATTCCAAAAAAAAAAGAGAAAAAGTCCATTCCAGGCCATGACCTGGAAAGGAATGCCCGTCAACTCCTCCGGTCCTTTCCACTCGTCAGTGTTGCCAGTGAGATTAGAGTATTCTGCTCAGATTTATGTATTAGCAGAAAGTATAGGCTTGATGGCATGGCTCATACATATAGCATCTCTGTGAGAAGCTATGAGTGTTGGAGTTTAGTCATAAGCTCATGGATCTGGTCCCTGACAGCTGATTAGACATGGAGAACTCTGATGTGACTGATGGATGAATTCACAGAGTGCTGACTTGATAAGTGGAGGGATCTTTGACCAGGTCTGCTAGAGGAAGGAGGCCACTGGGGATAGTCTCTGTCTCTGGTCCCTTGTCTTTCCACTGCTCTGTCATATGTTCTTGTCACTATGATATTCTACCCCACCTCAGGTAAAAAAGCAATGGGGCCAGATGGTTTCTGACTGAAATGTCTGAAACTGTGAGCCAGAATAAATCACTCCTCCCTTACACTTGTACCATCTATCCTGTCACAGCGATGGCAAGCTAGGGCACACAGCTGGGCATGCCAGTGTCATCACAGCAGCCCTGCCTGCTAGCCTCTGCAACAGCCAGAGATAAAACATGACCTTCCTTGCTTGTAGCCTCGCACGTAGTAGTCCTTAGTTATAGCCGAAGAGGCTTCTCAGCTTTGCAAAGGCCAGTCTGCAGTGCCAGGTTCTGAGAACTGCAAATTTCTGTTTCCCAGTGTCCTAACTAAGGCAGTGGGATTTAGGATAGCAGCAATGTGCAAGTCTCTAAATGGCTTCTAGAGTCATTGAGCAGTCCTACCCTTTGGCTCTTTCTCCCAGACTATCTGGTAATTGAGAGGATCTTTTATACTAGGCACAATTGGACTTCAGATGAGAGTGTAATTTCTTCTTCTTTTCTTTCTTTCTTTCTT
>NW_022196912.1:7428385-7439673 GCF_008632895.1 Mastomys coucha | reverse complement strand
TGCTGGGATTAAAGGCATGTGCCACCACTGACCAGCTTCGGTGCACTTTCTTTTCTCCTATTCTTTTTCTTCCTCTTTCTGTCTGCAATAGCTCACAGTATGCAGAATAGTGCCTCTCACCAATATCTTCATCCAAATCTCTAAATCTTAGCAATTCCTAGCACTTGAAAGCAGGCCCCATGACTGAGCAGCTAGAACCCCTCAGATAGCTCTTACTCAGGGATGCCAGCTTACCACTAGGGCATCTCAGTCTGTAGGTTGCCTTTCACAGGGACCACCTGAGACTATCAGAAAACAGATATTATAATTCATAACAATAGCAAAGGTACAGTTATAAAGTAGCAACAAAAATAATTTTATGTTTGGGGGTCATCACACCATGAAGAAATATATTAAGGGTCACAGCATTAAGAAGGTTAAGAACCACAGACTGGAGAGATGGCTCGGCAGTTAAGAGCATCTGGCTGCTCTTCCAGAGGACCCAGGTTCAATTCCCAGCACCCACATGGCAGCTCACATATGTCTGTAAATCCAAGATCTGAAACCTTCATACAGACATACATGCAGGCAAAACACCAATGCACATTTAAAAGAAGAAGGTTGAGAACCATTGATCTAGAGCTCTAGAGCTTTGGGGAAGGGTTCTGAAATGCCTGCCATCAGTGGCTCCTCAGGCTCCGGCACAGAACAGCCACTGTATGCTCTTGGCATCTGAGCACGACTAACATCTTGTCAATCCAACTGCCCGCAACAGGCACAGACACCACCTAAAAGTCGTGACTATGTTATGTTGCCCAGCAAAAGTATCTGTAAATTGTCCAGGTAAGCCCCAAACCATCACAATTGTGCTTGTAAGTGAAAGATAGAAGCAAGAGAAAAGTTGATCTTTTGATGAATCTCAAAAAGGACTTGACTGGTCATTGCTGATATTGAAGATCAAAGGGGCCACAAACTAAGGGTTTCAGATAACTTCTGGGAACTGGGGAAGCAGAAGGCACTCACTATTTCCAGAGCTTCTAGAAGGAATCAGTCCTACTGATAGCTTGATCATTATCATTTAGAACTTCTGACCTTACAACAGAAGAACACCGTTCGTGAGGCACCATGTACAACTCATTACAGCAACCATAGGAGAGAAGATTCACTGGACACCTCTTCCCCTCACCCCCACCCCCACACATTTTGTTTTATTCCTCTCTCCCTGTAGTTTCTGGGGTTCTATTTATTTGTGAAGGTCTGAGTGGGTGTGGAGGAGACACCAAACCTGAGCTGGCACATGTTCAAGGCCTCTGCAAAAGCCCCACCAGCAGACAGGAACTAACGTGAGAGAGCAGAAACTGCTCTCACTCACCCAACAAAGAAACAGGGTGCAAGGGGGTCACAAGCTGAGGACCCAGTCTTCTTAAGATGTGCTTCCTGAAACACACTGCGTGGTCCCTGGAGTTCTACAATAAGTCTTTCTGCCTGCTCCCGTGGAAGGCTCTTATCACAGGGATCTCCTACTTCTGCAGGGATGGGCACTCCTCAAAAGTGCAGAGTCCAAAGCCGAGGGGACCAGTTGGTATGAGCTAAATGGAGGTGGAATTAGCCAACCCTCTAATTCCAAAGTGTTTAGCTTTGGAGCACAAAAAGTTAAACACCTTCTTGCAACACGTTGTAAACATGTCAGTGTGTTTAACATGTTAACCGTGCTCTGTTCTCCTGCCCATGTGTTTAGAAAAGAAGCAGGTTATGATGTTTAACTAGCAAATGGATGTATGTGCTCATAGCAGCTAACACTTTTTAAACACTTGTGGATGCTTAAAATTATGATGTGTTTAAGATTCAAACACGTTTGCTTTTCTACACTCTTAATCCAATGAGCGCTGGCTGCCCTCTTTGCTGCTCATAGGGCTCGTCCATCCACCTTGCTAGGCCCGGTCTGCAACAACTCCCTCCAGCTGCTGACTGACCCTCTTCCCTCTCACAGCATTTGTGTGCCCACACAGGCCTCTTCTCAGGTGACAACATCAAGGAGAGAAATAATTAACAGTCATTCTTCAGGGGAATGTCTAGAACCCTGTTTAAAAGGGTTTCCCTGGAACCCTCTATGGGGCCTTACCAACTCCCCTGGAACCCTCCTCTATGAGGCCTTACCAACTCCCCTGGAACCCTCTATGGGGCCTTACCAACTCCACTCTATCAGGAAATGAAAACCGAAAGTCCCCTGCAGGCCACCCAGCAGGGCGTGTGCAGGAGCAGGGTAGGGGTAAGGCCAGGCCTCCAGGTGCTAGGCAGGCTTTGCACGCACACTTGTCTTCTCTACCTAGTCTTTCCAAACTAGCACCCAGAAAAAGGTGTGACACTTAGCTTTGATCTTCCTGGTATGAGCTCACACTGCACAGTACTCCTGGAAGAAGGCAGGAGACTCTTCCTCTGCTCCTCTGTGTCCTCTCACCTCAGGACTCTGTCTCCTCTCTGAGGACTCTAGGCATCTCCCCACTTGTCCCTCCGACCTCTCTTGTTGGTCAGTTCTTCATGCGGTTCTCCTGCCTCTAGGTCTGCCATTACATATGACCCTAGCTACCCTCGGGTTTTTGTTAGTGTCTACAGCACCTTGGTCTCCTTTCCATCCCTGGCATTTCCTGCTCTGGGGCATTTAAATTGCTGTTCCCAGGGCCTGAAAGCCCATTCTTTTCTTGGTCCTCTCCCACAGGCACTTTTGAATAGCAGAGCCTCAGGAAAGCTTTTAGCCCAGGTCAGATGGCCCTTTTCTATGCCTTCCTAGACTAACACCCCTGCAGGTTCCCCTAGCAGCACCTAATTACCATTTATTTAGATTTGTTTTCCACCTCTGAGCTCAATTTCCAAGGAGAGCGGGTCTATGACTGTCTTGTTCACCACTGCATCCCAGTACCCAATGCCTGACACATAGTTAGCACCTAATGAACAAGTGTCCGATGGCCAGTGGGACTTCCAGCTATCCTGTTAATCTTGAAGGAATGGAAAAAAAGGTCGAATTATGTGTTGGGGGCTGTGAGTATAGTTTCCCACCTGGTGCAAGTTGTTTAATTTCTCCAACTCTCAGCCTGGCAGCGGGCCAGGTGGGAGCTAGCTCAATTTAGCAAATGTTTATGAAGCTGGCCAAGTAGAGGAGAATTCTGCTGGGCACTCTGGGAGGGGGTGACCCAGACAAGAACAGACCTGAGGCATTTGGAGCAGCTTAGAGTCACCTGGGGTAGACAGTAACACTGAGTGGGTGGACTGGAGTGCCATAGGCAGATAAACTCCAAAGCCCATGCAGTAGTGGCATGGCCGGCTGTGAGCATGGAGGGATGGGTGAGACTCAGGCACGAGTGCAGACTCACTACTTCCACACTGAGAGAAACACCTGACAGGCAAACTGAGCTTGGATCCAGGCTGTTACACAGTCAAGAAATGGGTGAACACTGCTTCTCAGGCCGCAGCCCATTGGCTGCTGCTGCCCACGTCCTTACACAGCTTAATGTAGCTGAAAACACCACATATGCACTTAGATGTGTACCTCTTAAATGATTCTAAATCTAGTCAAGTTGTCGATGAAGGCCAACATCTCAGGGTGGTTGACTCAGTAGGGAGGGATAACCAGCTGAGTAATAGCAATCATTCGGGTGACATGGCAGATAAAAAGGCAAGACAGAAGCTGGACAGCATGTCTATAATTCTAGCACTCCTACCAGGACATGTGAGGACAGAAGAATTTTCGAAAGCTAGCTAGCCTGGCATAATCAGTGAGAAACAAGATGGAAGACAAAGCCCCATACCAAGATTGACCTCTGATCTCACAAGTGCTCTGATATGTCTGCAGCTACACTCACAGGTATACAGGCAATGCACGCAGGCATGGGCACATACATGGGCGCACCCAAGCACCCAGGGACACAGACACCCAGAGATTTTAAAACAGGAAGGCATGGGAAGGGGTGGAGGATGAGGTCAGGAAATGGTCAGAGACACAGCAGCTTATTAGACATAAAGGTAAGGGACAGAGAGGAGCCCAACAAGAATGTCAAGGCTGCAAGCCTGAACCACCGGAACACTAGAAGCAGGGACAGTGAGGGCCAGGAGAAGTGGAGCAGGTCAGACAGACTCACTGCTAAGCTGTGACAAAGTCATACAAACACCCTGAGAAGCAACAGGAAATGCATGCCTTGAAATTGGAACCTGGGGTGAGGCCTCCACATCTACAACAAACAAAAGGTGCTTACAAAGAAGCAGACACTCTGGAACATACCAGCCACTGTGCACACATGTGAAAGGCAAGGCAGTGTGTATGTATATTAGTGGGGCAGATACACAGTTTAACCTCTAAGTTCAAGATGAAAAAGGTGTGTCTAATTGCTTCTTCTCTCTGATTAGAGATTAGAGTCCCAGCATGGAGAGGTGGCCTGCTTTCCTGAGAATAAAATTAAGCCATGAGCAAGCCCAGTGAGGTATTAGACTAAGGGCCTGGAGGTAATAACTAAGGAGTCAAAGAATCTCACTCATGAAGAACAGGAGGAGGACGGGGAGGCATGGCTAATCTCACCTACTGTCTAGGGAAACTGACAAAAAAAAAAAAAGCATTCCTGTCTCCATAGTGATGACCCCTTTCACAACACAGGTCCTCACACCTAAGCAAAGTGCACACACACACACACACACACACACACACACACACACACACACGCAGAGATGCAGCTGGATTTCTAGTCTCCCAGCAGTCTATGAGGTTGGCTAATGGGAGTTCTGCTTGTAGACAATACACTCATGACCAGTGAGAGTGAGCCCCAGACCTGCTACTAGTAAATCTGCCCAGTGAATGTTAGTGGATGAAACCCAGGTAAGAGAGAGGAATGGGCTCAGGAAGGGAATCTTAGAGCAGGAAGTGAGATCAGGCTTTCCAGTCCCGCCTTAAAACACCAACACTGGGCAAATAAAGAAGGCACTTAGTTGTCAACAGTAACCTATTTTGATGACTAATGATTCTTACTAAAACAGAGCCTCAGACAGAGTGTGCCACCAACACTTAAGCACATTTGAAATTGGCTTTCATGTTCTTGGTTCCTGGGAAGTGTACAGCATCTGTCCTTCACACTCACCAGCATCTGGGGTAACGTGAACAGCAACAAAGCCACACCTGAGTATGACTTAGATTCCACTTTCCCTAGCTTTCATTTTCTCTGTCATTCCTTCGGCACTCGGGGAGTGGAAGGCTGGCTCCCCGAAGGAGGCTGGCTCTCTGCAGGTGGGTCCCAGAGGCAGTTGGCTCTTGAGCACTCTGTGGATTCCCTGCACTTTTCTGAACCAGGTAACGTCTTGGGAGGTACATTAAAGTGTTTAAACTTTAGATTGAAAATAAATAAATCATTCATTTCCTGAGAACCGCATTACTCTGTGTACGGTGTGGGTTCAGATTTCAGCTGACGATGCTCACCAGCGTGGGGCAGTTTTCAGCTGGCAAATCCTCACCTGAGGGCATGGTGAGGGCCTCCTGCAGTTCCCATGGGCTAACCTGTGACTGTGAGTTACCACAGGACCCACAAGGGACAAGTCAAAGGACAGTGCTGGGGGAACTCAAAGGGACTGTGTCTGAGAGAGCACTGTAGATATTGGAAGTATGTTTATTACATTTTAATTTGTTTATTTCGTGGGAGAGGCACATCACAACACACATAGAGAGGTTAGAGGACAACATGTGGGTACAAGGACTCAAACTTTTGGAGGCGGATGTACCCCTTGGCTTGTGCCCCCTTTCCTCATCTTCAAAGTCAATAGCATACCATTCTCAAATATTTCCTTCTCCAGTTTTGCTTCTGCAGCCACACCACCCTCTGAAACTCTGACCTTTGTGTCTCCCTCCTAGAAGGATATTGGTGACTGCACAGGGCTCAGGTGGAGAACCTTAAGTACTCTCTTGGCTCTAAATCATTCCCTGAGACCTACCTGCACGGCCCCCTGTAGCAATGTACAGAGTCAGAGAATTCAATCACAGGTATCTTTGTGGTGTTCAGCTTTCCAGGAGGCCCATATATTTGCTTATTTAACTGGTCTCTAGCCCCACTCTGTGGGAACTGGCCAGTGGCAGATGACTAGTCTTCTGTTCTGGCTACAGCAATATATCGTTTCTTCTGAACTACTTGTAAAAACTGACGGAAGAAATACTGTACATAAAGGAGCCACCAAAACTCTGTAATGAATGGGAAACGTGAAAGGAAGTTCTAGAACATTCTATGTACAAATAACATTCAGCCACTGTGAATACTTGAGACATAACTGAGTAGCAAAATTTTATGATCACTTTTAAAGCCAACTGCACATTTAAAAGATTTCAACCCTTAGGCAAACGCATCAGAGGGAAGTGAACATGTTTATCCCAAATATCCATGTGGGCTCCTTACTCTTTTCTTGGAGGCTATATGATGCTTTTATGATTTATAACTATTCTTATTATTGCACTTTTTAAATATCTGCAAAGAACAAGGATGACTCTGCCATCGGAAAGCTCGCCTGATAAAAACAGAGGGTCTCTGGGGTCAAAGTGACCCAGGGGGTGACTGCTCCTTGGGGAAGGGACTGTGCCATCTTTCTGTGAGCTCCTGTGGCTGTCAAGTCCTGCTGTCCTGTGTGCTCAGGTCCTTCCCTGACAGAAGGGCCCACTGTGCCATCTTGGACAATGAGGCTCAATCTCCAAGATGGCACACTGGGAGTTGTTTACCGGTAGGCTCCTGCTGAAGTCAGCAAGAGATGACGAGGGCCGAGTCTGGACGGGAAAAGGTACCCCATCTTCTCGTGTGGCAAAGGGGAAACATGAGAAACCAAAGTCTGAGGAACTCCACAAAATGAAGGAGGGCAGCAGGCCTGAGCCCACCTGTCCTGGGATGAAAATGAGTGATGGCCAACTTGGCACACAGAGGGAGTGGGGAAAATGGGTGCATTCAAAGATGCACCAGTCAGAACCTCGTGAACAGCGAGAGAGAAACTCTCACACTACAGAAACTTCTGACTAGCCAGCTCTTTCCACTGGAAGAAAGTACCATAATGTAAGTTAAAGAGCCATGGGCATGATGCTTGAGGGAAGGTCAGGAGAACACATGTGCTATGAGAGTAGAGTGAGGGAGCACTGGGGCTGGAAAGGGTTAAACAGGGATGGAGTGTCAACCAACACTTAAGATATAGGGAAAAGCCAAATAGAGACATAGTAAATTATGCAGCAACTATGAGATTTAATTAATTTTTAGAAACCTAAACATAGGTATGAATAGACAGGTATCTTAAATAAGAATCCCTGTGCTAAGGAAGGGATAGTTCTCTGTGAGTCACTGGCCAGAGAGCACCCCCAGCACACACCCAGAGGTTTTCAGAACAATGAAGACTATTGTCATGGCTCTTGGGTCATCCACAGGACTGGATGGTAAGACCTATTGCTGACAACACACACTTGGAATGAACACACAGATGAATCAGTCTGGAGCTAAGATGGAGGCCTTCTTGCTGCTGGCTACCGTTCATGGAGCCATGGTTGCTAGGAGAGCAAGGTGTCAGTCATCTTGTCCAGCTCTGGATGCTGACTACCACAGTATGGACCTGCCAGGCAAAATGCAGTCAACTACCCTCTCACTAGATTAGAGGCCTCTCCATAGGAAGAAATATGTACCTGACACTCTATACTAAGAACAGATCTATGGCTGGAGATGTTATAAGGCCTTGGACAGAACTACCGACACTGAGCTAAACAAATACTGACCAACCTATCTTCTAAATATTTATGTTTTTAGACTAGTGCAGCTGTCCATCTGGCCAGCGAAGCTTCTTTCTGTAGTAGATGGCAGTTGTTAATACAGAGTCCTAACTGGTCAAATGCAGAGAATAAATGGCTGCCGAGGGTCCCATCCTAAACTGGATCCAGGGAACATCACAGAAAAGGGGACAGAGGATGGCAAGACCTGGAAACCAGGGAGAAATCCTCTGAAACATCTTCCAGCTACGACATGGCTGATTTAAGAATGGACACAGTCAGTATGCCTACCCACACTAGACAGTGCACATAAAGGACATAAAAATAAGACATAAATTAAAATGGGGGTCTGTAGGACTGTGGAGTAAAGAAGAAAGGTTACCCTGGTCGATATGTTTATGACACATTATAACATATATATATATATATATATATATATATATATATATATATATATATATATACATATATATACACATATGTATGAAATTGTCAAAAACTTAAATTTTTAAAAAAGGGAAAAATAGTCCTAGTATCCAGATTTATGAGCTCCATTTGATGTAACATTATACACATCCTCTAGCCCAGTGTCTGAGAGAACAGTCAAGCAAGAGAGGATCCTCACACTGTTAGGTTTTAAAAGTAGGATATCAAAAGCAATATATGAGATTACTCACATAGTATAATCTAAGTCCACAGCAAATAAGTAAGTGTGTAATTAGATGCCCCTAGGAGAAAACCCTACTATTCTGTTTCCAAAATCATACTTAAAGCTGCTTACACTGTGGGGACCCTCACCCATGTGCACTGTCATCCCTGGCTACATCTGAGTTGTCAGTGAAGAGTACTGCCCAGCTTTGCAGGGTCCTTCCCCCAATGTGACATCAGATGCCCAGGCATGAATTCAAGACTGAACATGATTATTTTAAGGCCAGGCTTATGGTTCCTTTTGTTGATTATTTTTAAAAATATATATAAAATGTTTCACTCCGGCCACCCCTTGTATAAAACAAAACAAAAACTACCATTAACACCCACTCAGAGCTGGGGTGTGGCTCAGTGGTAAAGCACTCGCCCAGCATACACAAAGGCCCTGGGTTTGATTCCCGGTTCTACAAGGAAAGAATCCCCACGCCTAAAGTTCTCACATATTCATAAGCCTCAAACCCACAAACTGTTCCCGAAGGTGCCAGCTGCTGGCCTCTGCCGATGTGATCGGATTAGCAGCAATTGCCTTGGAGCCACGTGAAACCAGCTGTAGGTGGAGAGGAAGCCCCCAAAGCCCTCCTCCCCAATGGGTTTTCCACCCCTGTGGCAGAACACAAGCCAGAGCTTTTGCTAAGTCAACAGCTACTTGAATCCCACCAACCCCAGGCTTCAGTTTGGGGAACAGAAGTGGTTGGCTATTTTGCAATCCAGCAAGGCTCCAAGTCGACTGAACTTCCACTCCCATTAGTTCAGGCTTCAGGAAAGAGGTGAGTATGACCTGCCCTCTGCCTCCCGGGCCAGCTAGCCTAATGCGAGATTGGAAAGAGGTGAGTATGACCTGCCCTCTGCCTCCCGGGCCAGCTAGCCTAATGCGAGACTGGAAAGAGGTGAGTATGACCTGCCCTCTGCCTCCCGGGCCAGCTAGCCTAATGTGAGACTGGAAAGAGGTGAGTATGACCTGCCCTCTGCCTCCCGGGCCAGCTAGCCTAATGTGAGACTAGCTTTACCTTCCTTTAAGATTCAGTAAAGACAGTGATGTGCTCCCACACGTAGACCATGTCCCCAGTTGTCCCAACCTCAGGCAGCATCTGACTTCTCTTCTAAAATCTGAGAGTGTACGTAAGTGTTTCTATATGATCAAGGGAGCAGTGATGGGGGCTTTACTGAGCAGCACACCAGGTTCCTTTTGGAACAAGGTAGAGCTTCGCAAAGCTTGCAAATCTCAGGGAACGCTGACTTGGCAAGGTACCTACTTTAAAGGACGTGAATTTCCCCTTGCCATGTATGTTTTGTAAACTTAGATTTAAAGATGTCTTCCTCACTATCCAATTAGACATTCTTAATAATTTACTGCTCCCTATCCATAGATAGGCCTTTCTCATGTTAATTGTTAGATGAGTCTCTCAGTCAAACCCAGAACTTCTCAACATGGCAGGTTTTACTAGCTAGCTCTAGTCTCTGCTAGAGCTTTCCAAGGCAGAAATTATGGGTGGAACAGCATGCACCCTGGTATTTACATGGATTTCTGGGGATCTGAACTCTGGTCCTCACACTTGTGAACTTTAACCACTGAGCCACTTCCCCAGTCTCCTTTAAGATAAGATCTTACTATGTAGCCCAGGCTGCCTCAAACTCATAATCTTTTGGCCTCTGTCCCCTGAGTAGCTAGCATTACAGGCATTACAGGCATGTACCACCACACCCCATTTGCCACATACGAACCACACCCATGCCCACTCTGTCCTCTTCTCCTGGCCTCATTGCCTGGCCCCTCACAGTCCATCCGGACTCGCCTGAAGTCTTTACCATGGCTGTATTCTGCACATGAATCTGTCTTAGGTCTAGAGTTCTATGGCAAGCTGTTCTTCTCACCTCACTGTGGTAACTAATGGACTTTGACTGTAGCCTTGATTGATTGGGTGACAGAGTAGTCAGGGTCGGAGGCACCCTAGTGACTCTTTGCACAAGAAAGGGGAGTCCAGGGCACATTCCAACCCTGTCAGTATTGGCTTAGCCCCTTGCAGTGTAAAATCTCACGCCTGGAGCCCTGTGAGCTTCTGGTACCAGCTGCAATTTTATTGGTGGTCTGTGACTTCAAAGGCCTCTCCTTTTCCATGGCTGGGCCAGGCAGTCTGCTGAGCAGAAGGCCCATCTGTGCCAGGGCACTGGGGATCCCCCTGGGAGCTGGACCCAGCTTGCCCTTGCCTCTTTCTTTCGAATGAAAAAAAAAAATGTCTTTCTCAATTCACTGTGGCCAGGGCACACAGAAGGCACACAGTCTGCCTGCCTGGGAGACTTTTTGTAGACCAGTGTGCCCCAAGTTTACAGATAAGAGTCTTCTGCTCGAAGATCTTTCACTATTGCGGCTTAGCTAGGGCTCTTCTCTTTTCATAGTAGAGAAAGCCCTTGCGAGGGTGTGGTCAGGGTAACTTTGAATTCTCACTTGCTCCCTCTCTTTCTCATCTATCCAAGAGGGTGGCACTAGAGTCCTTACAACTGTTTAGAGGTTAAATATGAAGGGACAGATAGCAGAGCTCCTGTCAGAAGGCATCAGTCAACCCATACTGCTGGTACCTTTTGTAGCAGATCTGAAACTCAACCAAGTATTGTAAGATAGACCCAGTGTCTGAATCTCCAATCTGACACATCTAGCCATGTTCCCTTGGGAGAGTAACCCAAGCCCTCTGTGCCTCAGTTTCCCCATGGGGAGTAGTTAACCCTGGTGAAACACCGCCGTAGTCCATAGTCCATGGTAGCCCAGGTGTTAAGGAAGTGCTTGCTGGCCTTATTTATAATAGCCAGAACCTGGAAACAACCCAGATGTCCCTCAACAGAGGAGTGGATA
>NW_022196912.1:7409834-7427628 GCF_008632895.1 Mastomys coucha | reverse complement strand
GAGGGGAAACTGGGAATGGAGAAATTTACATGTAAATAAAGAAAATATCTAAAAGAAAAAAAAAGGAAGTGCTTACTGTTATTGTCATACCATGAGTATGTCTCATCTTGCTTATTTATTCCACATGAATGAATATAGATGATCTGCAATGAACAAGATGGCCATCTCCCCTCTTCTCTATAATACAAACAAGCACACAAATCCCAGGCTGGCATGGGAAATGAGGACAGTCAGCCTCGGTCTGTCTTTACTTACTTATTCAGTGAATTTGGACAAGTTTAGTAAGCCCCATGCGATCCAGTTTCTTCCTGTGGAAAGGGGGCTAAGAACAACTGGCTTCCCCAAGCCATATAGACCTTCCATGGTGTTTCACTAAAGCTACCAAGAAATATGAGCTAAACAGAGCACCTGGCCTAAAGTGGGCATCTAGTAAGTATTCATTTTCCCTGTGGCATGGAACATGATAGCTCAGTAAACGTGTGGTGGGTTAAGGTCCTTTCTGAATGGTATGTGTTCACTGAGGAAGTGGACTCAGAAGCTGGCTCCACCTCCATCACTGCCACACACTGACAGTGGCCTTACTCAGAATCCACTGGATGGGTTGATTAGTTTGAACTCTTTGAGAGCAAGCACTACATCTTGTCCTTCACGCCTGGCAGCATCTGGTACAGCTCTGTGCAAAGCCCCTAAGACCCAACTCCACAGAAGCAGCCCTTGGCCCTCTGAAATCCTGTCCAAGGGGAAAGTGAG
This sequence comes from Mastomys coucha, assembly GCF_008632895.1. NCBI lineage: Eukaryota > Metazoa > Chordata > Mammalia > Rodentia > Muridae > Mastomys > Mastomys coucha. The sequence continues at coordinate 7,426,878 of NW_022196912.1, read as the reverse complement.
AGAAGCCAAAGAAGACAGAGCTGCCCCCCCTCTGCCCAGAAGCTTGCTGGAGATGGAGACTAAAGGAAAAGGAAACATGACAGCAAGGGGTGGGGGAAATACACACCATTTTGAAGTCTGTCCACCTGGGAGTCAAGCCACATTGAAAATCAATAAGGCATTCAAGGCTGGGAGCCCAGAGAACTGACTGGATACCTGTTTGGGCCTCCTTTAAAGTAGGGAAGCCTTTGAAGTTGCAGATGACCAATAAAAATACAGCTGGAATTTACAACTTCAACCTTCTGTCTTTGCTTTCTTCTATGTTGCTAATGCTCTACATGAGGCTACCCCAGACAAGAATCTTGGCCTGGGACCACAGCTCCCCTGCACATTCTGCCAACAAGGTCAGGCTGTGTCCTTGACCCAACTGGCTAAGAACTGATGACTGACTACATACCTTCTTCGGGCAATCCTGTCAAGTTGAGCCATTGGAGGCAAGGCTTAGTGTGCCCAAAGCACACAAGGAAATCTCAGGTAGTAGCCCCCCAAGTCATGGCCAAGATCCTCAGGAGAGCTCTTGTCCCAGAGACCACTCCTCCAGGGTGCAGTCTCACCCAGTGTCTCCTTTTGCACTTGTTTAAGAGATGGAACAATAGAGACCCAACAGGCAAAGAAGCGTCTACAAGAATAGAGCTTGCTCCCGATTCCCAGCAAGAGCTTCAGAATGAAGGTGAGGCACTGGAAGCTCTCCCTGTTTCTCTCATTTCTCCATTCACATCCATAAGAAGTTCTGGGACCTTACTCTTCATTCAGTAAGCACAGCACAATTTCCTGGAACCAATGCCTCATGGCCCAGCCAAAAGCAGGAGACTGAAACATAAAACATGCAGGGAAATACAGGGCAGCCACAGGATGAAGAGATGTTATACTACACGGTATATATAGGCGATGTCAGAGCTAACGGCCAAGCTGAGCTAATGTCAATAAACAGAGAACTATTAGGAAATTCATTTATCAAGGTCTTGTTTATACTCCTATTTGTCAACCAAATTATTTGTTTGACTTGTGGCCTCCTCGGTTTCTTCTGTCATCAGCAGGGCAGAACTGCTAGAATTTCTCACATTGCCTCTCAGAGCTGTATGATCAGCACATGGGTTAGCAGAGCTGTAGTGGTCAGCCTTCTCGGGGGGGGGGGGGGTCTGCCTTCAGTTAACAGCCACTCTTTATAATCCGATGACCGCCTGGACCTTAATTAATCTGTTCATCGCTGCTTCCGGCTTTCTGAAATCAGCTGGAAACGCTGACCTCTGAACACCCTCCTGCTTTGGGGGCTTGTCACCAGGAAGCAACTGCAGGCTGAAAACACAGCAGTCCAGCTAACAGGGGACCAGCAACTTTTACTCCACCCCATTGTGATCTCCATAATGTGACCTCTCACTGGTCCTCATATCCTACCCCCCCCATCTGTACCTTGCCACTCTCTCTCAATCCCTCCCCCAACCCCCATAGAATCCAGGAAGGATTTGTCTCTCCTCATCCTTCTTGGGTCCTAATGATCATTTGCTCTACTCACACCTGTCAGCCATAGCTTTGTGCCCTATTCTGGTAAGGTGGGTAAGTTTCTAGAGGGCTACCAATCTTCCATGCCTCACAGTTCTCTGTTCTAATCCTCAGCCCTGTTCTTCCACCAGTAAACATACATCTGCATGTTCATGTGTAATGCTGTCAGTGCAAATGTAACTGTCCTTAGGACGCTGGCCCCCCGAGGCATCCCTGTTTAAGGCCCTCCCTGTAAAAAGCAGGTAGGCAATGAGAGTCAATCACCTTAGTACTAAGTAGATCTTTCCCTCCATCATCTCCTCTGTAGTACTGACTTCTGGGGTTTCCACCTCTCCGGCCCATCCTTCCTGTTCGTGAAATGATTTCTCCGTCCCCAGTGACAGATCACAATGGGTTTCTGAGTAGCAGGCAGGGAGCCCACCTCATAAAAAGTCAACATCCTTTATTACTTTGAAGGGAAAAGGATGAAGGGTCTTGTATGGGGTGAGGCCAAGGATCTGATTTCTCTAGCATCACTTGCGGTAAGATCTATCTAGCCTCAGCAGCCACGATCTGGAGGCTGACACATCTCAAAAGGAGAGTCTGGAAAAAGCAACAAGAATATTTTACCTTCTGCGAAGGGCTACTGTGCAGTGTGTCCCTTTGTAGTTGGGGACGGGGAGGGAGGGCGGGGGAGAGTGAGTCAAGCCATCTTGGAAAAATCAGAAAGCAGATGCAACCGTAATTGAACTTGGCAAGGGCAATAGAAACCTCGTTATGGGTGTTACAGGCACTCACACCTCAATTAACCTGGGGGGCCGAGAGGCTCTTGGCTGCTTTGCCCAGATGTCTGGGATAAGATTTAGGTGCCAGAGACTCCATAATCTAAAGACCCAGGACCCGTCCCAGTCTTCAGGACCCTCTCCAGGCTTCAGAGGCTTCGGCCTAGGAGACTGCCTGGTCCCAGGTGCCTCTCAGGTGAACCCCCAGTTGCTTGGGCCACTAGGCCCACCCCAGAGCAGACCCAGTGCAGCCCGAGGCTACCTCTGCTCCCACAGCCACGACCTGAGCCGGGTTTTACTGTCCATCATTTACCATTCTGACGGGGCAAACAAATTTAAAACACCTGGAAATTTATGTCTCTGATGGGTCGAGTTGCACTGTTCCATTATATTAAATAATCCAGGCTGTGCGCTTCAAAGGAGGCCGGCCTCCTGGAGGCGGCCTGGCCACACCGCCTTTGTTAGCTGAGCAGAAGCGGGTGGCCTCACCTGCGCCTGCGCAGAGCCTGGAGCAACAGGGCCCACGAATCCTTCAACTGCGCCTGCGCCCTGGCAGCAGCAGGCTTGGGCCTAAAAGGCCAGGCGTGGGCCGGGCTGATCCCTGAGTACTTTTCATCTTCTCTGATACTTGACCTTTCCCCTCACCTGAGCACGCTCAGGACTTGGGCAGGTAAGACCTGCCATTTACACTGGCTTGAGCTCAAAGTTTGAGGTCCCACTTCTCAGGAAGGCAAGCGGTTTCCTCTCAGGAGTTAACAGGACAGCATGGCAGGCAGCTGTATGCATGTGCTGCTCCACTCCCCAGCCACATGCCATGGCCTGCACAGCATCCCTCAGACTGACCTAGGAATCAAAGCTGGGCCCTCTGTGAGCTTCTGTGCGATTTTTTTGGTTTGTTTTTGTTTTGTCTCGATGTGTAGCTCTGGCTGTTCTGGAACTCACTGTATAGACCAGGCTGACCTTGATCTCACCAAGATTCACCTCCTTCTGCCTCTGAGATTAAAGGTGGGTGTCGCTTGCTGTGCACCCAGCTTGCTCCTGCCGGGTCTGTCTGTCTGTCTGTCTGTCTGTCTGTCTGTCTGTCTGTCTGTCTGTCTGTCTGTCTGTTTTCTCCCTCCTCGGCTGAGAATTCTAAGAATTTAGAATGTCCTAAAAGTGGCATGTGGCTTCAGATTCTGGCACTGTGATTAGGTCACCGGCAGGTGAAGATACAACACAAGTGAACCAGGCCTGGTTTAGATGTTTAGAAACTCGGGAGGAGTTGGCAGGTAGAGGCCACCTCATCCCTGCACAGGTTGGAAGGGTTGTTTGAATTTCATCCCACCCAGGACAGTATCCCTGACAGGAAGTGTCTACCTCTGTAGGTCCGCAACAGTCTTTCCATGTCTCGAGAAAGCCTTGGAGTTTTGAAGCAGTTTGTTCTGGTCCCAGGCATATGAGAGAATCTCCCCAAAGTCACTGTATGGACCACATGGGAAGGACCCTGAGAAGCACCTCGATGTTCTCTGCCAGAGTGTTTAGAAGAGACCCATTCATTGCTAACTCATTCAAAGGCATCGAATGACAGTAGTTAGCGCTGGAAGAAGGCTTCACTGAGCTACTGACTTAAGTCTACTTGCAGGCAGAAAGGTGTTCAACCCCAGTGAAGGGAGGAGCATGTGCAGCCCTGGGGTCTGCTCTAACGAATGAGGAGCGACTCTCATTAACCAGGCTGTACAGATGTGTGCAGCTGACAAGCTCTGGGTGTTTCCCAAATTAAGTAATGATAGTACTTTATCACATGATTGTCCCCAATGCTCTCACACAGTGTGTCTGCATTACCTATGGAACAGGTGGGCAGGTATCTATACCAGTCGTATATATAATGCCAGTGATACTGTTCCATGTGCCCATTGTCATCCGTGTGTCCACTTCTCTGAACTCAGGTTGTCCTTAAGCAGTTCTTGCCCGGAATACAAACAAGGCTTTATCATTTGCTTTGTCAGCAATTTTATTTTTATTTAAGGCATAAGTTATATTCCCAGTTATAAAGATAAAACTCAAAACATAAGATTATGTTTGAAGTATAATTTCTAACTTTGAAAACATTTAGGTCACACTCACATAGAATAAAACAACCAAAGAAAAACGCAGCAAACAATTAAGCTGTGGTTACCCTCAAGTTATGAGAATAAAGCTGATTTCATGGTTATCCTTTACCTTTCTGTGTATTTTAAGGCCTTTAAAAATATCGTGTGTTAATTTTGAATTTTAAAATAAGGTATTTTACAAATTGAGTTTTGGCTCAGCAAAGCATGCAGGAGTAGACTCAGCCTGGCCCCATCTGCATCATTGTGAGTTCAAAATGGCACCAATCCAGTTGGGGATGGCAATTACCAAGGGAGAGCTTGTACTTTAGCACCCCAAGGAAAGCCCCAAATTAATGGCCGTCAGCCATCACCATGGCTGATTTCTCAGGGATCACCCCAATTAGGATCTTCTCCACGGCTTACAACACTAGCCCTCCAACTTCAGACAAGGAGCAGCTGCGGCACAGCTGGAGCAGCTGGCTGGAAAGTCAATCACTGCCTAACAACTGTGCGACTGACGGCCCATCAATCAGAAACATAAGGCGTCTGCTCCATTTACAAAGCACATACATTTGCTTGCAAATCCGCAAATGTGCTCAGCAGCCCTGGCACCTCTGGCTCCAGAGACAAGGCAGCACCAGTCCGATTGCCTATAAAGACTCACAGCCTGGCACCCCTAGGGGGAAGGCTCCCACTTAGGAGCCTCTTTTTTGTCCTTTGCTTGCTGGCCCTCAAGTCTCCAGCTATCCTCTTAGGCCTCCTGATACACTGAGGCTTGGCTTGAGGGTTTTACAGGCCCTGAAAATTGCCCACTGCCACTCTGTGAGAAGCTCTCATGTATGCAGAATTTAAGGCCTTGTAAAACGGCTCTCCTGCCTGCCTGCATCCATTGTCCCTCTTCCCTTCTAAAACCCCAGCTGTAAAGGTGCCAGCACACACCTGTGATCCCACATGTGGAAGTTCAAGGAATGATGATTTTGAGAGTAGCCTTGGCTAAACAGTGACCTATGAAGAGAGTGAGAGAGACAGAGTTGGGAAGGGGGTCACATATCTTTTCTGTAGATCATGGTTGGGTGGAGAACAGACTTACATGCCTTAAATACCCATATATGAGCTGACTTCTTGGGATGGATTATTTTCTCAGGCCCACAGAACATTGCTTTACATATTTCATAAGTCCCTAGTAGGTAAACTCTGAACAAATGCATGAACAAAAGACCTCACGTCCAACTCTGTCTACTTGAGAATATCCCAGCCACCTCTGCTCTTTTTGTACCCTCACTGGCCTCTGGAGAAGGTGGGCAGGCATGAGGCATTGGCTCCACTGGACCAGAAAGGTAGCCCAGCTAATATCAGTCAAACCCATTTCATGTCTCCTAATAGTGATAATAACAATTACTGTATACTATTTGTGAGTTCTAAGTTATTGTGTTTGATTCGAAAAGGCTGTGAAATAAACACTGTCATTCCTGGAAAGAAAAAAAAAGAAAGTAAAGTGAAGAGGAAATAAAGGAAGAGAATATTGGATAAATGTTTACTATTGATGTGTTTGACAGTATGTTAAGCACTTTTCAAATGTGAAATAATTTGTTCTTTGGAGCAGAACTTGCAAAAGTGAGACACACACACACACACACACACACACACACACACGTATGCACAAACAGGATTCGATCCATTTTACACAAAAGGAATTAAGACTCAGAAAGGAAGAGAATCAGAGAAGTTGTAGACAACATCGTAAGTATGTGGTACATGAGCTGCCATTTAAACTTGGGACATCTGACTAGTAAGGAAATCTCAGAGCTTTCCAACTTAGGAAACATTTTTTTCAACATGATATTTTTATTGATTCTTTGGGAATTTCATATCATGCACCCTGACCCACACTCATTTTTCCATCCTTCAATGTTTGCCCCCCTACCCCTGTGCCCTCCCTAAAAAATTAAATAAAAAAAAAAAAGCCCAGTTTCTGCTATCTGTCTATTACCACAGCACAGTCAACTTCTCAGTGGTCTCCTCTAAACTGAGTCCCTCCCCTCCTGTGGCCCTGCCAGGCGCTATCAATTGCTAATGTCTGTATCCTTACCACTGTGGTCAAGCAGGGATTGGGGCGGGGGGGGGGGGGGGGGGGGGGGGGGGGGGAGCGGGGGGAGTTGTCACAGAAGCCTTCCATGTTACTCTCTTGAGTCTGCATCTGCAGTCATCAAAATCACTGTCAAAGGAGCTAGCTTGCTCTTCACAGTTAGCAGGAGCATGGATCATGGGCTTCCACATGGTTTCTGGTGACAGCATAGACCATGAACATGGATGGCCTCTGGCTGCAGTAGGCCCACAGACTCAGACAAGGCCCTTGGAAGCGGCCCAGACCACAGACATCACCATGGCCTCAGGTGGCAGGCAGCAGCTACTCAGACCACTATGGCCCCTGGCAGCAGCACGGTCCACTGGACTTTGGTGGTAACACAAAAGACAATCATCAACACAGACTCCAGCTACAGTAGAACCATGGGCCCAGACAGGACCCTCAGCAGCAGCAAGGGCCAGACAGCAGCATGGCTTTACCATAGCCTCAGGCAGCAGTGCAGACCACTCAGAAAGTATGGCCTGCCACCACAGCACGACCCACAGACAGTTACATGGCTTCAGGCAGCAGGGCAGAGGATGGACAACTGTGTGGCCTTCATTAGTGACACAGGCCATGAACAGCAACAAAGACGAGGGTTGCAGCAGGACCCCAGACATGGCCCTCTGCAGCAGCACTGATCTAAACGTCACCACAGCCTTGTATAGCAGCACAGTCCACTCAGCCCACCAGCAGTAGCATGGCCCATGGAGATCAACATGGCTGCAGGGAGGAGAGCAGACCTCAGACATCTGCAGGGCCTTTGGGGGTAACATGGGCCATAGACATCAATACAGACCCCGGCTGTGGTAGTATCTCAGACCCAGACATGCCTTGGTGCCAGCATGAATCTGGATATCACCATGGCCTTAGGTGGCAGTGGAAGCCATTTGCATCAGCCTGGTCCTCACTGCTGTTGGGCCCAGTTATGTCTCCAGTTCTGCCTGTCTTTGCAGCGCACACACTGCTCCATTTTCTGTCTTTCCCACCTCTCCATCACATATTTGTAGTGGTGTCCTGCCACCTTCTCCATGAAGGTAGGGGTGGCCTGGGTGTCTACTGCCACCTGAGCTGCGATGGCAGGATGGCCTGGGTCTGGTTTTGTTTTTAATTGATGTGTAATAGCTATAGATATTAATGGGGCTCACATGACATCTCAACACACATTCACAGTGCACACTGATTGAATCAGTGTAATTCTGGCTACAGTCTTGTGAGTCAGAGAGACCTAGGGAAGAACTGTCAAGATGGCCCAGTGGTAAAAACATTTACCATGCAATCCCAACTACCAGAGTTAGATCCCTGGAATCTCTGGTGGAAGGAGAGAGTCAATTCCCAACAGCTGCCCTCTGACCTCTGCACATGCACTGGTGGTGTACATATTCCCCGAGTCTCACCACACACATACAATTTCTTTTAAAAGTAAGTTAGTAGAATAGTTGCTACCATTGTCAGAACTTTTCCAGGTTGGTGACCTGGAGCTCAGTATTTCTTTTATGTAGTGAAATACTTGGCTAAGAATAGTCCAGTATAACCAAGGCCAAAGTTCCTATGATTCCTTGGGATATTTCCTGTGCCCCAAGCTAGTGCAACTTATCCCCAAGCTAGATGGAACTTCAGGATTCTGGCAGTGCCACTCTACACATTCCAAATACAATGCCGGGCCACCTCTCAGTCCTGCCCCACTCAACCTAGAACTGCACACTGGGTTTGCCGAGAAGGGATGCTTCTGAACCCCAGAATTCCCCAGCTACACTGGTGTCAAAGAGGAAAGGCTGAGATAGCTCCGATATTGGTTTTAGCAGCTCTCCCCTCAGTGGGCAGAAGAGAGGCTGCCATGGATCTTGCTCCCATTCTGAGAGATCACCAGAAAGCCCCAGGCAGGAGAAGCAGCCTGACAAATCATACTGCTTCTGAGGAAGAGCAGTGAAGCCATGGAATGAGCTATGCTCAGGAAGTCCCAGTGTACCAATGGCACTCAGAAAGAATGGCAGAGAGCAAGGGTTGAGCATTTACATGTGCCCTGAGTGGAATAATGACTGAACCATGCGGTACCTTGGCAGGACCTTGGGGAGACAGACATCAGGCTGTTAAGGGAAGAACAGAACTCAGAAATGTAGATGCCTGCAGGTGTAGGGCTCTTTCCCTGGAGAGCCCTTCTAAGTGTGGGGGAGCCCTTGTCCATGATGCTGTAAGGAAGCATGGGGCAGAGAAGCAAAGGGTGAGATCTGAAGATCTTTCCTGCCCCTTTCACCAATGAAGTTTCCAGAATTCTGCTTCTGTTTTAGCCGCATGCCTTTTCTCCCCTGTCCTTCAAACCAAATACTTGCTGGCATTTTCCAGCAACCCTGGCCAATCACTGTGCCCAGAAGAGGTGGCAACATGAGAACTCCGTTCCCTATATCTTCTTCACACAAAGATTTAAAGCTGGTCTCCAGAACTCTCCATCAACATGCCATCATTCATACCTGGAGCCCTCTGTGCTGTAAAAGACAGTAACTTTAGATAAAATAGGAGAATGTTACAAAGATCAAGCCCACCAGCTCAAAACCCAAATAAATAACACTGAGACACACCACATAGAAAGATAAGCCACCAAACAGACAGCAGATTAGCTCTTGTGGGCTAGCAGTCCCTAAATGTGACCCACAGCGGTGAAAGCTGCATTCAAACCCATGATCTAAAATGCTAGGAATCAGTCTGGGGCTTCCCTACTCAAGAGAGAGGCAGAAATGGCACTCAAGAGTATAGCTGCAGGCTCTGCTTTACCTGGAGAGGCACAGGAAATAATGTATTCTTGAGACCAGGACCCAGGTCCAGCTCTCACAGGATCAGGATAAGAGACCCACGCCATAAACGCCAGGCCTCCAGGAGACATCTGGATCACAGGACCTCTACAAAACTGCTCAGGGGAGGTAAATGCAAGGTTGGAGAGGGAAAGAGGGAGGGAGAGAAGGAGGGAGGAAATAAGTGAGTGGGCAGAGAAATTGCATTCAAAATAAGCCTGCAAACACAAATTCCAGAACATGAGGAAAACTAGCCCCAGAAAGTCATTTATGTCAAATGAAATAAGAACAATAGAGAATTTAGAAAGCAATTTTGAATAGGTACATTTAGGTAAAGAGAAAAAAGGAAATTAACATTAAAAAAATAGGGGACAGAAAGATAAACCAGGATGGGACAAATATAGAAATGAAGAAAACTCAAAACTTTGGAAGGAAATGCAATTAATGAAATTTTAAAATGGAATAAAATAAATTCTACATGGGATGGATATACTTGAAAAGGAAAATGGTCGATTACAAGCAGAAGTGAAGCATGTCCTCAAAATGCAGCATGTAGCCATGTATGGGGTGCTCACATTCAATCCCCAAACTTGGGGGGTCAGAGGCAGGCAGAGCGCTGCTCTTAAAGGCCAGCCTGGTCTACATACTAAGTTCTAAGCCACCCAGGGCTACATGGTGTAAGAGATAAATAATAAGTCAGCATGTAAGGAAAAATAATTTATATAAGCAGTTTAAGAGACCTGAGTTGATTGGATAATATAAACATGTTTAGAAATGTTTTGTGTTATTAAAAGGAAAGAGAGGTAAAGAAGGATGGTGAAAAAGGATGGGCGGGCAGGAGGGAGGGAGGACAGAGAAGCTACATTCTGGAGGAGGGAGGCGCTAGGAATTTTCTGTTAGTAAGAATGTACATCTCATAAGATGAAAGTGGTCACTGATCGAAGACAGGCTAAACCTGGGGCATCCCTCTGGAAATTCAGGCCATCAGGCAAACAGGATCATAAAGATGGCTTCAATCTGCTTCCAGCAGAGCTCAGTATTCAAGAAATCTTATGACTGGAAGCTAGGACCTCTGGTTCTTTTTATTTTATTATTTATTTTAATTTCTAACATGTATTTTGTGTGTGCATGGGAGAGGTGCACACGAATGCTTTCATGTGATCAGATGACAACTTGCGGCAGTTGCCCTCCACCACGTGGGTCCCGAGGATTTAACCCAGGTCAGCAGGCTTGGAGCTGCCTTTACCCACTGCGTCATCTCACCAGCCTTAGAATTTATTTCATTTGTTCTTAGGTGAGGAGTAAGATCAGACCCAATACCAGGAAGGAACAGGGCCAACAAGCTGTGCCGCCATGCTGGGGTAGGGCAGGAGTCCAGATGCACAGGGGAGTATACCATCATGACCTGGGTCACAGCCATCAGGCTGGGAGCCCTACCTGTCCATCCAGCCCCACATGCTCTCTACAGAAATGCTCAGATTCCTGGCAGCTCCTAGTTCCATTTACAATGAACACAGATTCCAGAATTTTCTGTTGTAAAATAAATCCTGATTCCTAAAGAAACAGGTCTTGGGAAGGCATCCGATTTCTTTTCTTGCCAGTTGGTGTTTTTCTTAACTGTAACTTTTAGTTTTTCCCACAGTTGGCCACATTGGAAAGAATGTGAAACGAGGGGTTTTACATGTTTGAGAAAGAGCACAAACTCCGTTTGGAAAAATGAAATCTCCAACCTGGAGTCCTGAGCATGAGTCAAACTTTCCACAGTATCAAAATCTCTACTTGCAACTTGAGAAGCAAAATTAAGATGTAATATTCCAGAAAATAGCCAGGGCCATTCAGAATTCTACTCCTGGCTTCTTGGCTGGATCGCAAACCAATGTAGAGGCAAAATTTAATTACCTGTCAGGAACTAAATAAAAAGTCTGCTTCATCTAATACTCCCAGTGTGCAGGGCAGCTATGGAAACAGTTCTGACACTCAATCGATTGGCTGTTTACAGAGGCCTAAAGAGGCACCAAGACACATGAGGGGGACACCTGGGCTGGAAGCTTTCACTGTTGTTTAAATGCAATTGCCAACCATTCTGCTTGCTGACCTACACTCAAAGTCATTGCCTACCCACAAGAGACCTTACACTTATGTCTTTAAAATATCCCATAATCTTCCTTTTCAGAGATAAACAATGGCCTCGAAGGTGAGGCCCAGGGCACTAGGTTATATATACAAGGGAACAGCCTTCTCTCCAGAGAGAATTGTGCTTTGTGAGATCAACGTTTAGCATCACACCCCCAGGCTGCCCTTACTCCCCACAGTAGCAGCTACTGTGAGTCACAATACAAAGACTATGTTGGCACCAGTTTGGGAAACCAAGTTAGTTCACATCCAGTGCTGTAGAATTCACCTTCCCCAGTGCCGCCTGGAGAAACCTACCCTGCCCATCCCCAGACACTAGTGAGCCCGAGGGTGAGTCGGCGACTAGAATTATAAAATGTCCCATCCAGCTCAGTGCTTGGTCTCCTGCTAGTGCACTGTTTTGGGAGACTGTGAAACTTTAGGGGGTGTGGCCTCTCTGGAGGAAGTAGGTCCCAGGCACTGTGTCTCTGCTTCCTGCTCTTGCAAGGTAAAGACTGACCATCAAGATGTTCTGCCAAGTACATGGCGTTGAGCTACCACAGTCTGAACCTTCCGAGAGAACTAAAGGAAGCCCTGCCACCCTTAAGCCATAGTCTTAGGAGTTTTTGTTCACGACCACAAAGCCTCTTCGGAAAGGTATGAAAGAGTTGCGTCCTGCAGAGAGGCGAGCTTAACACAGCTCACTCCAGCTTCAGGAGGCCCAGAGGAGGTTTAAGCAGTAGCTTGTCAGAAAGAAAACCCAATCTTAGACTACTGGAAACACTTTTTTAAACCCTCCCTGATCCCCACCTAACGTCAGCAGTGCTGTTTTTTCAGAACCTGGAGTTCATCCTGTTACACCTGGATGCACCTCTTAACTTCCCTGGGCCTCATTTTCCTAAAACAGATTCTAAAAACCACCATGTGAACATTTGAATTATCATAGTTTCAACTCTCTACTCAAGAACCTGAGGGACTTCCGACCCTCATTAGTCTCCAGCGCTGGCTCCCTAGCCTAAGTGAGCACATACATTCTCTTAAAGGATCCAGGATCTCAGAATGAATCTTGGTAAATTAAAGATTTTTCCCATCCTTTCCTAACTCTGATGCCCAGGCACTCACCACCCAGAGCAGAGCTCCGAGGATCAGAAGGCCCTGCTGCGCCCGTCCTGCTGCGCCCGCCCTGCTGCGCCCATCCACACGCCTGTGCAGGGCACACCTGAGACTGCGCCCATCTACACATCTGAGCAGGGCACGCCTGGGACCACTCTACCTTTGCTGTCCATGCATCGTGGCAGGGACTCTACCCACATCTCCACGCCCCAGCCCTTCACAGACCAACTCGATGTTTTTTTTCTTCTAACCGCCAAAGAAGTATCCTACTGCCCAGTCATGCTCTACCCGAGAGCAGAAGCCCCAGGTGAGCACAGCTGGCCCTGAGCTAAGAACAGAATGGATACTGTACAGAGCCTCTGCCTGCTTGTTCCCTGAGCAGCCCAAAGGAAGGCACTTCCCACATATCTTTAAGGACCTGATGATCAAGAAGATACAGAATTTCTAAATTGCTCTCCTTGGTGTTTTTTCCTAAACAGTGCTAATACAATCTTAAACCCACGTGGTAGCCCACTGCTCATCAACCGTCCACTGCCCTCAGGGTGTACCAGTCTGTGTAGATTATAAATAAAGACTAAAATATGCAGCTCACTCCACACAGGCTCCTTGGGGCCCATGGAAGGGGAGCCAGCCTCCTCCCTGCTGCCTGCTGCCCCCAGTTGGGGGAAAGCTGTCCCTACAGAGTTGTTGCCTGAAGGAAGCTCCCTTGGACATTAACAAACCACTACAAGGACCTGCTATCCATCCCTGGAATCCTGGTTTAATTATTTAGGAGGAAGAGAGCGTTTGCTTCCCCCGAGTTCTGCAGGCCCCCAGAGCCCATGAAACCATTGTTCAATGCTTATTACCGCGGCAGGCCCCCCAGGCACAGTGTTGCAGAGACCTCATTTCAATATTTACCACTTAGATCACTTAAGGGCTGTCAGCTTTAATAACATTTTATCAATTGGATACTTATATTATTCACAGCTTCATAAAAATAGCAAGACCTGCCTTGGCATTTCAATCATACCCCCGCTAATTTCGGTGACTGCTCAGGGATTTCATTTTTATTAACATTTAGATCCAAAGTGGCTGGTTTCCTTCTGTGATGCAGTGTCTGGGGCAGGCAGGCATGGGGAGCTTCAGCAGAGCTCTTACAGTGAGTTAAGATCACCCAGGACTCCTGACAAGTGTGCCCAGTGCTGAGGATGGCTGGGGGGTGGAGGGGTTGGGGTGTGTGAGCACGCGTGTGTGCGTGTGTGTATGTGTGTGTGGTTGTGTGTGCACGTGTGTGCGTGTGTGTGTGTATGTGTGTGAGTGTGTGTATGTGTGTATGCATGTGTGTGTGTGTGTGTGTGTGCGTGTGTGTGTATGTGTGTGTATGGGTATGGGTGTGTGTATGTGTATGTGTGGGTGTGTGCATGTGTGTATGTATGTGCGCATGTGCGCGTGTATATGTGTATGTGTGTTGGTATGTATGTGTGTGTGTGGGTGTGTGCATGTGTGTGCTTGTGTGTGTGTACATGTGGGTATGTGTGGGTATGGGTGTGTGCGTGAGTGTGTGTATTTGTGGGTGTGGGTGTGTGCGTGGGTGTGCATGTGTGTGTGTGTGTGTGTGAAGATCTGATCCCAGCTTCTCTCTCCTTCCCATTCTTTCTGCAGCATTTGCAGGATGCAGTCTACATGAGCTGCTTCAACCCTATCCACAAGTCACCTCTGCCATAAAGCCCTCCCTTCCCTGTCCCCTGAGAACCTGCCACCAGGTAGATACTCAGTGTGTATCTGTGTGGTAGTACTGATGGCCTCTGGTACTCTCGTCAACCCCAGATTCCGATTTCCTCTTCCTCAGGTGTCAGAAGTCTGACCTCTCCCCAAGCTCCCCTTCTTCCTGCCATGACTCAAACTGCACTGGACTTCTGCATTTTGCTTTTAGAATAATCTGGCATCCTGACTTCTGACTCAGAGGCATATGCTGTTGATGGTAAACTGCATGATCGTTTCATCGAGTTTGAACCTTGAACATCTTGGCGACAGCTCCAAAGATGTCCTTTCTGAGGACACATCACTTCCTGCAGCAGCTGCTCCATCTCCAGTGGCTCTCGGTGTCCACTAATAATTCATTTTCTGTCCCCAGACTTAAGCGCCTCCTTTACTCACGTAGTATTCTTCAACTGCACCGAGGAAACTGCTTCTCCATGCTGGGCTCCCCACTGCATTTCCTCACTGAGGTCCCAGTTCTACAACCTGCTTTTCATGTACCCCAGTTGCTCCAGGAACCAGTTCTGCGTTTCCCATAGAACAACCCCATTGTTTGCAATCTGGACTTCAGGGAAGCCAGTTTCTCTCAACTGTTCCCAATAAAGGGTTGCCACATCCCAACAGCACAAGCAGTGCCCTGCAGATAAGAGGCAGGCTCTCTGCCTCTCCTCTGGAAAGGTGACCATCTGGCTTGTGGTCCTCTTTTGCCAGAGTCCTCTGACCACAGATGGACCTTCCCTGACTCAGTTTACCTCTATAAAGTGGCACTGTCAGTAAATGTGTCTGTTGTTCTGAATTCTATACAGAGATAGATGTCAGGTGCCTCCTAGGCTACTGGGCTGTGAGTGCCTTTGGAGTGTGTGTGTGTGTTTGTGTGTGTGTGTGTGTGTGTGTGTGTGTGTGTGTGCAATAGACTTATCCCTGTGCCACCCAGGTTGCCTATTTCTGTCCTCCCAAAGGTGACATGTAGCAGGAGCGCTCGCTGGACAGACCCTCCCACCCACAGACGTGTCTTTTGTTCCCAACAGAGGTGTTGATCCTTCCTCAGTCAACAGCTTAATTAAGTCCTTGGAGATGAAAGAGGCCGCTTGACTTTGGGAGCTGGTATTTATAGACGAGCCTCTCCCTTGCCCCTGCACCGGAGGTGTTAACAACTTGGGGGCTAAATCAAATAAAAATTATAAAAGTCATTTCTTCACTCTACAAAAATTACCAGCAAACACAAAACTCTCTGGACGCCGAGCTGCCCTGGGAAGCAGTTTCATCAAAGAGCCCCAGCATTCAGCACAGGTTTAGGCATAGAGTAGCTACTTGGGAAGCATTTGCTGAATTAAAAAAGATTACATTTTATTTCTTTAGTATATGGAAAGGGGAGGCATTCATGCCACCATCTATATGAGCTCAGAGAGTTGGTTATCTCCTTCTATCACATGAGCTCTGATGATTAAATTCAGGTCATTGGGCTTGGTGACAATCACCCTCCCTGCTTAGCCACCTTGCTAGCTCCATTTGTTGAAGTTTTCATGGTTTGTTTCTTAGTGAGATGTCACTATGGCGTTGTGGTTAAGAGCCTGGCTTGGGAATTAACTTGTAGTCACCTTGTCATTCAGATCCATGGCCTTGGGTAGGCTTCTTAATGTCTCTAAGCCTCAGCTTCCACAGCCATCAAATGGGACAACAGCACTACCCACACCCTCCTCAAGTCTTTGGAACACAGAAACATAGTTAATTAGCTTCTTTGAGCAGAGTTGATGCTAGCAAATAAACTCAAGCCTTCTGTTTCTAGAGAGGCTTTTGGGCTGCTTTGAGGATAGTCCCTAGATAGCTCAGTTCCGTTAAGATTAAATATTCAGGGCCCTGGATTTCATCCCCAGATGGCACACAAAAAGAATATATTGATTTTAAATAGGTATGGTAGCACACACCTATAATCCTTGTACTCAGTAGGCTGACTGGAGGATCAGGATTGTTCAAGGCCAGTCTGGGATACATGGTGAGTTTGTTTTAAGGGAGGAATGGAGGAAGGAAGGAAGGAAGGAAGGAAGGAAGGAAGGAAGGAAGGAAGGAAGAAAGAAAGGAAGGAAGGAAGAAAGGAAGGAAAAGGAGGGAGAGAGGTAGGGAGGGAAGGAAGGAAAGTAAAGAAAATATTTGATTCCCTCATTTGGGAAATGAAAATCAAAATTATAATTAGAATCCATTTCATATCCACTAGGCCAACTGAAAAAGAAAATAGAAATAGCAGTGATGGCATGGCCATTGGGAAATTGGAAGCTTCAGGCATTGAATAGGTTTGGTAGCACCTATTCAATGGAGCTGGTGAGTGTGCTCAATTGCACAGCCACTGTGAGGCAGCCTAGAGAGTCCGGAACAAGGCAGAGGATTGTGAAGTCAAGATCAGCCTGTTTACCCAGCAAGTTCCTGTTTCAAGAAGAAAACCATTAACCATCTCAGCATTCTACATCCAGCAATTCCCCCATGTGCATCTTACCCTGTTCTGACCAGAACAGCAAAAATGCTGTAGACTGGTGACCATGTACCATAGTTTATGGTTCCATTGATGGGAAATGTTCCAAAGAGACACATTCACAGAGAAAGAAAATGGCATCATGGTTTCCAGCTAGCATCCTTCCTTAGAGTCTTGGATCACACCAATGGACACAAGGTTTCTTTTATCTTTCTTCTTCTCCTCCTCCTCCTCCTCCTCCTTCTCCTCCTCTTCCTCTTCCTCCTTCTTCTCCTCCTCTTCCTCTTCCTCCTTCTCCTTCTCCTTCTCCTCCTTCTCCTTCTCCTCCTCCTCCT
>NW_022196912.1:7408008-7409633 GCF_008632895.1 Mastomys coucha | reverse complement strand
TCCTCTTCTTCCTTCTCCTCTTCCCCCTCCTCTTCCCCCTCCTCCTCCCCCTCCCCTTCCTCCTCCTTCTCCTCTTCCCCCTCCTCTTCCTCCTCCTCTTCTCCCTCCTCCCCCTTCTTTCCCTGAGACTGGGTCTAAGATCAGCGTAGCCCATGTAGCTGAGGCTGGTGTTGAACTTCAGACCCCCTCCCCTCCATGTCTTGTGCTGAGATAGCAAGTATGCACACTGTGTGCAGCTAATGTGCTGGGGATTGAACCCAGACTTTGAGCATGCTGGGGAGGCACTATGTCATCTGAACCCCAGACATGGTGCTTCTAGTTGGGGAGACAAAACTGTTCTGGAATCAGTGCTGAGTTTCAAAGTAATTAGACTCAAAGTTGGTGACATACATCCCCTAAAGTGGTGAGTTTGCACTCAGTTTCAAAGAGAATGCATTGTCCTCCTATTGACCCAAACCCAGCTTTCACTCCTGCTATACCCATAAGAGCACGCTTGGCACAAAGGCCCCTTCATCACCTTGCTGTCGGAGACAAAGCCTGTGCAGTATGAAACTTCTCCTAATACTTCACAATTTGCAAATCACCTTCTCATTTGATCCTTGAAACAGCCGCGAAGGCATCTGTTACTGCCAGTAGTCTGCAGAGGTGGAAACAGATTTAGAAATAGGAATCACTACATCCAGGATACCTCAGCTAAGGTTGAGGACAAGGTTGAATTGGTACTCCAGCCTTCAAACTCCAGCATCTTTTAGTTTCCCTCTAATCACACTCAGTCTGACCAGTGGAGCTTCAAGTCATTACAGCCAGGAACCATTTCCAGAGTCCTAACTAGCCTCTGATTTCAGCACTAAGCTTCATCTATATGCATAGATTTCCTGACTATGGACCTCCAGAGATATGTCCCATAGTCCAGAGACACAGAGTGTCACACACAGAGATTCTGAGAAATGGGTCTCCTTGTTTTATTTCACCCTACCAAGGAGTTCACCTGCTGCTGACCTTGACATTAACCACAGCAAATTCTCTGGGATGGGAAGTCACTGTTCACATCTGTCTCCTGCCTTTGACCTGTATATCTGCCCTACTTAGAAGAAGGCTTCTTAATGTAAAAAGCAAAAAGCTCCTAACCCAAAACATCCAGAAAATCCAGGACTCAGTGAGAAGACCAAACCTAAGGATAATAGGTATAGAAGAGAGTGACGACTCCCAATGTAATGGGCCAGTAAATATCTTCAACAAAATTATAAAAGAAAACTTCCCTAACCTAAAGAAAGAGATGCCCAGAACATACAAGAAGTCTACAGAACTCCAAATAGACTGGACCAGAAAAGAAATTCCTCCCATCACATAATAATCAAAATACCAAATGCACTAAACAAAGAATTTTAAAAGCAGTAAGGGGAAAAAGGCAAGTAACATATAAAGGCAGGCCTATCAGAATTATGGCAGATTTCTCACCAGAGACTATGAACGCTAGAAGATCCTGGGAAGATGTCATATAGACCCTACAAGAACACAAATGCCAGCCCAGGCTACTATACCCAGCAAAACTCAATTACACTCAATTACCATAGATGGAGAAAACAAGATATTCCATGACAAAACAAAATTTACACAATATCTTT
>NW_022196912.1:7403279-7406325 GCF_008632895.1 Mastomys coucha | reverse complement strand
GAAGAAGAAGAAGAAGAAGGCTTCTTGTGAAGGTCTGCAGCTCTTACACATAAAAATGAAGAATGAGGTACTGGGGGCACCCAGCCTGCTGAGTCAAGAACAAATTAAGGCCAGATGTAAAGCTGAGAGGACCAAAGGGAGCTCTTTTCTCTGGGTGTTGGGATATGGACTGAGAGAAAAGGAGAAAGGGGGGAGCCAAGGAGAAGACATATGAAGGAGCCATGACAGTATAGGCTGCCTGGGACAGAGATACATCAGGGCCATAAAATTGCCACGGACAGCCTACTAAGGAGGAAGAGCCATCATGTGGGCAGTGGCAACTCACCCAGAATCCAGAGTAGAGATCTGATAGGAGAAACTCAAAGATACAAGTTGTCCATGAGGAGAACCAAAACAAAACCACATGCTCATGGACCTGACATGCAGTTCATATGAGTGACCAGGAGGTGTGGAGGCTGTTGTCTGAGGAATGGAGCCAGCAGCATTCACAGAGGAGTTCATAGTAACACTTCTACCTGGGAGACAGATGTTAGAGAAAGATTAAAATCCCACCCACCCTCATTCCAGTTCATTATCCAGATAGGAGGTGACCTCATTTGGAACACATCAGACTGAAAAGGCACAAAAATAATGGCTTCATCATTTGCTTTTGCAGTGATACCAGGTTATTTCTGGCCAAGACTGAGAGTGATGGTAAAGTCACCAATACTCTCCTGCAGCCACCGGGGATATCATGATAAGTTCTTTGGCAAGTTAGTCTCTACAAAGTCATGATGAGCAAGCAAGGCAAACCAAGCCCAGTTCTGTGGAGTCATATTTATATTCTTTCTAAATATCACACATCCTCTCCTGTGTCTGTTTCAACAGAACATCCTCTTATCTGTGTCTGCTTCAGCAACACATCCTTCTACCTGTCTGCCTCAGCAAAACATATGACATAAACGAGTTTCCAAAGAAGCCAGAAATTTCCACTTCATCTTGTCCTCAGCTTAGCAGCAGAGTAAAGCATGGTTTCGGGTCCTTCTCACCTTGCAAGTTATCTGTCTCTGTGCGTGGTCATGAGGAGAAGAGAACAGGAGTAGAACCTGAGAGTAGATGCCTCAGCTGTGACACAGAGGTCTCTGGGAGAAAGCCAAGTGTAATGACAGGATGTGACAGCTACATCTACTGGGCTAGGGACAAGGAAAGAGTTCAACAATGAAGACTGCAGCAGGTATTATGGTTGAGATGAGACACTCTTGGCCACACAACCTTGAGCATCAGGGGAGCCATTTTCAGGACAGGCTCTGAGAGGTGATTGGATCATGAAGGCTCCCGACTCCTGAGAGATTTGTCCATCAATCTGGGTAGGCATATGGGCTATTCAGTGCTGGCGATGCTAAAAGGGGAAGCAAGGTTGGAAAAAAAACTGTCTGACTGAAAGCATGCTCTTAGAGAGTACAGTTTGTGTTTAACTTCTTCCTTGTCTCTTGCTACTTTCTGAGGGAAGCCACTTTCCCCTCTATGTACTTCCAGGTCTAGAAACCAGGCACTGAAACTTCTAAAGTCTTCTTTACTGTCTCCACATCTGTACATCTCCTCCTTTTCCTTGACCGTTTGGTCTTCCTGACACTGTATCCAACTAGCCCTGGTATTCCAAGCTGCTAAGACTGTTTCTAGAAAGGACTTTCATGGTTGATTCCTAAAGTCTACCTCCTGGTTAGGAGGTAGAAGGACTACCATGACTGCTCAGTGTTTTCAGACCAGCAGCCAAGGCTGACATCAGAAAAATATCAAATGGTACTCAAAGCTGTTGAATTTAAAGTTGGACTAGCGCTGCCTCAGTCCCTCCCACCAAAGCCTTGGCTCGGGTGGAGGCAGACTGCAACCTGCAAGGAAGCACTGCCAAGCTTGAAGCAAAAGCAGGGCTCAGGCACAGTCTCCGTGCTAGTGCAAGGTCCTGAATGCTTATAGCTCCTCCACGCTGCAATGCTCTCCCCTTTCCCTCAGTTAGATGGGAGAATGACAGATTCAGAAACTGTTCCATGGAAAGGATTTTTTTTCAGTGTCAAAAGGAGGATGCCACCTGTCTTGAGTCTCCCCAAACCAAACATATACAGAGGCAGGAGACGGCATGGGAGTGGATGTTGTTAGCTGAGAGACTGAATTTATAATAAGCAACTGGAAAAAATGTAAAATTTCACCATGTATTTAAAGAGCTCCTAACACAACTTGGACATGATCCTGCATATGAAACCTTGTAATAGAAACTGGCTGGGTTAGCTATGTGTGTTCTTATTGTAAAAATACCACACCCAATGAAGCACTGGAAAGTCCACGGAGGCCACCCGGATGGACCACGGCCAGGAGGAGGGCAGACTATCTGGAAAGGATTGCAGCGTATCAAGGCATTTTATGCAAATATAATCAGCTCCAAAATCAAATCACAATTATTTAACCCATTATCTCTGGCCCTCGGTAATGTCATCGTGTTACCTTCCCCAACCCTTGCCCTGTCAAGAAGAGGATAAAATCGGAGTGTTTACTTTTGTTATTGCACATCCTGTTACAAACCCCACTGTTGCTAAGTATGTACAGAACCTTTAACTAAGAAACTAATTGCAAGCCACTTTCAATATCTCTTGTTTTTAATTTAATGCCCTCAGAGAGACATAATTGGGCTGGAGGGAAGAATTTTCACTGAAGTCATGAATTTGCTATATAAATACAAACAAGAAAGAAAGCTAATACAGTAAGGGAATATGGGATTAATTTTGAAATTGTCTGATTAGTGGATTGCTGCCCATCAATAATTGCCTTATATTTTCCCAAGGCCCTCTCTTTATTGGAGTTTGGCATCGCATCTGCCCACAGCCTGTCAATCAGCCTGTGCAGCTGGGAGGGTCTGGAGACACCACAATTGGAAGCCTGCTGGGGCGCCTTGTTAGACAAAGCAATATATCCCAGAGTGAAAACTCTCCATCTCAGCTCAGCTGCTAATGTCTTTACGGTCAGTCCTCCTATGCTGGAGGCTGGCCTCTGTGGGACAAGGTCTGACTTTTTTTTT
>NW_022196912.1:7328382-7403264 GCF_008632895.1 Mastomys coucha | reverse complement strand
GAAAGAAAGAAAAAGCAACAGTGGCCCATTTGCATATATCTGATGGTCCTGGACTGTGGTGGAGTCTGAGATCAGAAACACATCTTCCTCTCAGTAGCACCGTCATTAAAATGAGCTGGACAACAGCTGGAATTCCTAAAGTCACATTAGCTTTGTGGGGACAGCTAATTGTGCTTCTTACATGTAAAAAAATGAGAAAGATGGTCGGAGGGTATGTAGATAGCAAGTTTCTAACTTAATGCTGAAAATCTGGAATGTTCTTCCAGCCCCTGAAACATTTCCTGACTCTCATCCCCAGGCCTGAAGCTCCAATCACTAAAGACTCTTGATCAGAGAACGGAGAGGCAAGTTTGTTGACTGAAAGCACCATAAACATCTCCTCAGACCACACTCGCTATCACACACACACACACACACACACACACACACACACACACACACACAGAGAGAGAGTTGCAGCCTGGCTAATGATATGTTTATACCACATCCATTTCCAGAAATATTTACATCTCTCTATCATGCCAGCAATCAGTCAAAATATACAAAAACGATTCGCACGCAGGGATGCTTTCTTTGGAAGGCAAAACATAATAAGACAAAGATGGCCCCCGTCCTGTTTGTTTGTATTTAGTTTTCTCATTATTTCCTGTTTGCCTTCCCTGTTTGGTAAAGTGAACATTTGTTTTCAACAGGGAGTTTTTCTTACTAAGCCGGAAACACTAAGACCTGCCTTCGGAGGGTCCCGGTGGCGACAGTGTGGACTGATTAGCTACTCGAAGGCAAGGTCTCCACTGGGTGCCCAGGACTCGTTTTGGGTAGCATCCTTCATCCTGTACCTTGGACACCTGTAGTGGTGACAGCCTATTGGGTGCAGGGTCAAATTTTGGATCTCCTGCAGCTCTGCCCCTATCTTTTGCTTTGGAGGAACTGGTGGCTTCCAACTGCATCCCCTCTGCTGTTTCCATCAGCCCTTGTCACCACCACCCAAACCCCGTCTGCATCATTTGTGGCTGGTGGGTATCACCACCCACAGAGATTGTTCCTTTCACATGTGTTGAGAATCTCCTAGTGCTGTGTACAGTGCTTGCTTGCACAAATCTACATGAGAGATACACTTGTGTGTCATTGGCTCTCATGTCACTGCATTCTGCCTGGTACCTGGGAGATGCTCCACCAACACTTTCTTTAGGTCAGGCCATAGAAGTCTATGGAGCTTACAGCGGTCACCTTCGCAGGTAATAGATTCGTGGCTCCAGCATGGCAGAGCATCTTTCCAGCATCTATTTTTTCAGTCTATTATCCCTCCCTGATCCTTCAGGCACTGATCTGGTTTCCATTCCAATGTAAAGGAAGTCAGTCTCTTCTCTGTGTGACCTAGATCCTCTTTCGGGAAGTCGTGAATGGCTAAGTCCCTCCCTCCTGGTCCTAATTACTTCCCAGGACTTTACAGTGCACTCCTCCCCACATGTGTTCACTCCTTCTCTAAGCTGGTCTCATCACTCCTGGAAGAGCAAGAGTCCACAATGATTTTGGCCCTCCTTCCCTTCTGTTGCTTCTCTTCTTCCTTCATGTCTTCCTGCCTGTCCGTAAAGCCCAGCAAGCCCAGCCTCGGAATGGCTTCCAACTGCATTCCTTCTGCTGTTCCCAACATCATATCGGCCCTTGCCACTTTCTCCTCCCCCAATGTTGTATCATTTGTGATTGGTAGGTATCACTGTCCTCATGGAGTGTTCCTTTCACGTATATTGAGAATTTCTTACTGCTGTGCACCATGCTTGTTCAGATCCACACGTATGTCATTGGCTTTTATGTCCCCAGGCCTGCACTCTGACTGGTACCTGAGACATACTCAAGGGAAACTTTCTTATGGTTTTTTTGTTTTGCTTTTGAGACATGATCTTGCTATAAGAGCCTTGGGTGGCCTGGAACTTGCTAAGTAGACTGGCCTTGAATTTGTGGTGATTCTCCTACCTCTACCTCTCAAATTCTGGGATGATAGACTTCTGTCACCAGGCCTGGCCAAGGAACACCTGTAGAGTGAGTAAATTAGTATGCAAATGGATAAGTGAATAAGTTGCAAGGAAATACAATATTGTTCTCATTATCATAGGCACAATAACTTTCACAGAGGAAACTGAAAAAATGTGTGTGTGTGTGTGTGTGTGTGTGTGTGTGTGTGTGTGTAAAACAGTGATTTGCCAAAAGAAAAGCACATATCCTAGACCATAAAGAGAACTTCTAGATCCCACAACAGAGCAGAAATTAGGTCCAGCAAACTAGAAGAGTGTGCTGTGGAGGGAGGGTGCCTAACCTGACTTCCTGGTTATCTTTCTGCAAAAGATTTTGTTTTGCTTTTGAGACATGATCTTACTATAAGAACCTTGGATTGGATGGCCTGGAACTTGCTAACTAGATCAAGCAAGCTGGCCTTGAATTTGTGGTGATTTGAATGCCAGTGGCTCCCATAAGCCCATATATTTGAATGCTTAGTCACCAGAGAGTACAACTACTTGGAAAAGATTAGAAAGATTAAGAGGCCTAATATCCACTTATCTGTGAGTGCATATCATGTGCTTTCTTTTGTGACTGGGTTACCTCACTCAGGATGATATTTTCTAGTTCCATACATTTGCCTGCGAATTTCATGAAGTCATTGTTTTTAATAGCTGAGTAGTACTCCATTGTGTAGATGTACCACATTTTTTGTATCCATTCCTCTGTTGAGTGACATCTAGGTTGGAGCATCTTCTGGGTATATCCCCAGGAGTGGTATAGCTGGGTCCTCAGATAGTAAGTACTATGTCCAGTTTTCTGATAAACCACCAGACTGATTTCCAGAGTGCTTGTAGCAGCTTGCAATCCCACCAGAAATGGCAAAAAGCTCGTTGTACCCATGGTACAACTCACAGACCATATGAAGCTCAAGAAGAAGGAAGACCAAAGTGTGGATGCTTCAGTCCTTCTTAGAAGGAGGAACAAAATACTCATAGGAAGGGACTTGGGAGGAAAAGGAAAAAAAGAGGGCAGGATTAGGTATGGGCGGAGACGGGGATGATAGATAGAGTATCAGGAATTTGAACAGAGGTGTGTAGCAATGGAGGAGGGGGAACTGAGGGTAGCCACCAGAAAATCCCAGATGTCAGAAAAGCAAGAGGCTCCCTAGACCCAATGGGGATGACAAAAGCTGAAATACCCAACAAAGGGGAGGGAGAACCTGTAGAGACCATATCCAGAGGTTAGGCAAGACCCTGGTTGAGAGATGGGGCCACTCACTCATCTCCAAATTTTTAACTCAGAATTGCTCCTGTCTAAAGGAAATATGGGACAAAGTGTGGAACAGAGACTGAAGGAAAAGTCATCCAGAGACTGCCCCACCTGGGGATCCATCCTATATACAGTCACCAAACCCAGACACTATTGCTGATTCCAAGAAGTGCATGCTGACAGGAGCCTGATATAGCTGTCCCCTGAGAGGCTCTGCCAGACGTGGATGCTCACAACCAACCACTGGGCTGAGCATGAGGACCAGGGAGGAGTTAGGGCAAGGACTGAAGGAGCTAAAAGGGTTTGCAATCCCATAGGAAAAACAACAATACCAACCAACCAGACTCCTCAATGCTCTCAGGGACTAAACCACCAAAGAATACACACAGAGGGACCCATGGTAGCAGATGATGGCCTTATCTGGCATCATTGGGAGGGGAGGCCCTTGGTCCTGTGAAAGTTCAATGCCCCAGTGTAGGGGAATGCCAGGGCAGTGAGGCGTGAGTGGGTGGGTGGGGAGCACCCTCATAGAAGCAGGAGGAGGAAGAATGGGATAGGGGGGGTTGCAGAGGGGAAACCAGAAAAGGGGATAACATTTGAAATGTAAATAAATAAAATATCCAATAAAAAAAGAAAGAAAGATTAGGAGGTGTGGCCTTCTTGGAGGAAGTATGTCACTAGGGATGGACTTTGAGGTTTCAGAATCCCATGCCAGGCTCTCCCTCTCCCTCCCCCTCTCCTTCTCCCTCCCCCTCTCTCTCTCCCTCCCCCTTCTCTTCCCCCTCCCCTTCTCTCTCCCTCCTCCCCCTCTATCTCCTTCCCTCTCTCTCTCTCTCTCCCTCTCCCTCCCCCTCCCCCCTCTGCATATCCAGATGTAAAGCTCTAAGATACTGTTCCAGTGTCATGCCGGCCTACCCCTGCCATGATGACAACGGATTAGGTGTCTAAAACTCCAATTATATGCTTTCCTTACCAGAGCTGCTATAGCCATGTGGTCATGGTGTCTTTTCACAGCAATAGAATAGTGACCAAGACAGTCCCGTCCCTCCTCTGAAAGCTCTGATCCAACTCTGGTTTTGCCTCAGCTCCAATTTCTTGCAGCAAGGCTGAGACAGGGATGAACATCTAAACAGGACTTCACCAACAGTCCTGGGACCCCGAGGGAAAGGCTTAATCTAGATATGAAGTCCAAGAAATTGTGTGAAGGGCACAAAAAAAAAACAGGAAAAAGCTTTGAGTGTGGCCTTTCTTGGTGATCAGTTTTGCTCACAAAGCTAGGTCACGTTGGGAAAAGTTAGGCTGGGAAGGCACAAGGAAGACTCTGAAGTGGAGTCTGGATGTGCTTGCTCTTGTCAGTCGTATTATTGACTCAGGTTGGACACCACAAGGAAACATTAAGCCTGGAGGGAGGAATCGCAATCAGGTCTGCCAGACAGGAAGGCCGAGGGGCCTGGAAACTCATTGCATCTCTGTTCCTACCCCGATCCTGCTGCACTGAAGTCCCCTTTGCCTGCAGCTCCCTAAAGAAGATGGCCTGAGTCAACTTACATTGTACCCACATGCTGTGGCTTGTCATAAAACAAATGGTATCACCAAAATGAGAACGAGGAGGAAGTTTTGAGACAAAGCTGCTCCCTGACTGGCAGGCCCAGACCCTGCCCATGACTGATGGAGTGACAGGAAGATGAGGACCATAATAAAGCCCAGAGTAAACCCCAGGTAACCGACTGAACTGACAGAGCTGGGTGCTGTCTGCAGATTAGAAACAGTTTGCACTTATCCGTGTGGAAAAGAACAAACTAAAGCATAAAAGCAGAGCAACATTTGGCAGGCTCGCTTCGAGCTGGTGAAGAGGCATGAGAGGAGAAAATTCCTGAAAGAGACCCTAACTTAATCAATCACTCGAAGCAGGAGGCTGAAATAGATCAAAAGGGCTGTATTGGCCCAAGCATGCACACACCGTATCAATCTCTGGCCCAAGCGTGGAGGCTCCAGGCGTCGCCTCACAAGCATGCCCAGAGCAGCCTGATTTTATTTGTAAATGCACAAGGAAGGTTTGAAACACAATCACAGGCGAGGCCGATGGGCAGGGACCATGTGGAGTAGGAGTCAGAACCAAGTGGAAATTCCCTTGGATTTATAGTCCTACTGATTCCATTTCTGTGGTGTACATGCGAAATCCATCCCCAAACTGACAAATTGGTGAGGCTCTATCTAAGTCTTCGAGTCCAGGAGGTAGAAAAGGACCCAAGGCCAAAAAAAAAAAAAAAAAAAAAAAAAAAAAAAAAAAAAAAAAAAAAAAAAAAAAAAAAATGCTGCAGCTAGCCATTGCCAGTGACAGAGGGCTTGCCTCGTTGGCTTACACATCTCTTTCTTGAGCATTCAACTCTCAGACACAGACTTTTCTTGTCTCCTAGATCAGCATTCAGAGATCTGGCCCAACAGCTAGCCTGGCTCCCTTGCCCATGTAAGCAGTGCCACCACCCACAGCTTTTTAGCTTACATGGGAGAACTAATTTTCTATCTTTCCTGTCTTTTCTCACTGTATAGTATATACTTTTAAACTTCAGACTCTCTCTTGGAAATATTTTCATATAAACTCTTCATGCTTTGAGATGATAATCAATGTCTTCTTGAGTCCGCTTCTGTCCTCTGCATTTGGAATGAGACATAGTAGTTACCTCCTTGGAAGAACGGAGAAAAGAGCCATTCGAATGGCCTGAGGTTTGGTGAAAATGAACCTTGCACTACAGTAGACAATGAAATTTAACTGTCCCACGTGGCAGGCTGATCTCCAGTCTGCCTTTTTAAAAGTTGATTTTTTTTCTCTTTCCTTTCCTTCCTGGAGTCGAGTGGTCCTGATGCTCAGGATTCTGGCTCACACTATCAGTATGACTCTCAGGTGTGACATCAGGAACTCAGCAGGTCTCCTCCCAGCTGTCCTCCCTGTCTCACTCCCCTCTGTTAGGTGACTGAGGACATTTTAGGATTTGGCTAAAGCCATATTGAGTTGGGGTTTGGTGAGATGCACAGTCACCTCGATGAAACCAAGTTATGGCTAGCTGCACTCAAGAAAACCAAAGTAAAGGCAAGCTCTGGCTAGCTGCACTCATGAAAAACCAAAATAAAGGCAAATTTCTAATTCTACTAAAATAATATCAAATAAATCAAATAGTTCGGGGTCCTGGGAAAAAGCTGGATAGTCCTAAGAGACCCAAAGGCAGTCTACCTCAACGGTCTAAGATAATTTACTTTCAATTATTTGACATCTACTCTAACAGTCTGTTGACCTTTGTCTCCATGTGTCCAAACAAAATTCTAATGCTTCAATTTTTAAAAAAGAAAACCAAACTATGGATATATAAAACTCCCCTTATATAAGTAATATAGTTTCTGAATAGGAAAATATTATTATTTGAGTATTATAAAGTTTAAAAATTAAGGTAAGTATTGTCATGTAAATATTTTATTGTAAATTCCTTGATTTGTAAATGTTGGATACTATCTACTAATTTCAGCTGATCTATTTCTTCTCTCCCATTTTCTTTTTATGTTCAAGCTGGGTTGTTGTTGTTAAATCCCTGAACTTATATTTTATATTACAGGGCTAATGCTTTGGTAAACATTAAATTGATGCATCATAACTTCCCCTTGTAGAATTTCTTCCAACTAGAAAGCTGAGATATTTCCAACAAGAAGTTAAATGCAAGAATGCTGATAAGAAAGTCTCTCATAGCATAGCACCCCTTTATTGACACCCACCCATGATCGACAGCAGTAGAGTGGGTAAATTATGATATGTAATTAAGTGCTCTGTATGTTTGGCACTGCATGCAGCAACAAGAACTGAAGAGATAAAATACAATGTAACACATGACTTTTACATACGTACACGGCTAGTGCATTTACTTGGAAATTAGTTCTAAGGGACGTGCAATGACTATAAAGAAGCCTGAGGAAGGCCTCCTGGAGCCAGAGATAGCCTATTTCTGGGCAGAAACTTTTTATATACGTATTTGATTTGATTTGACTTATTTAAATAGGTCATCTTGCTGAAGTTCCTCAGTTTTTTTTTCTTACGTGATTAAAATGTGTCTCTTGCTCATCAATAGGTTCAACGACACAGCCATCCTCAAGTGTGTCTGGCGTGTTCAAGACACTGTGTGGGTGCTTTTTACTTTAAGATGATAGCTTAACAGCAGTGGAAGTCTCAGGTCACACTTCCTGCAGGAGCTATGTACGTCCTGACATCATTAATCTCTGTGAAGTGTGTCTGATAAACCCCATGATTTGCCTGCCCACAAGTAACTCATATTTACTTGCCTACTTCTCCAAGGAGTTATTTGAAGTTCGGCAGTTATATGAGCACCAATCTCCAAGGTGGCCAGTCTGGGTCAGTATTTCCCAGTGTTCTTTCCTCACGAAGTGTTCTACTTTTAGGAAATGTCTCTTAAATTCTATCTTTAAGTCTTTGTTCTGTCCATCACCCCTGGTGCCTTCTTTGAGCATCCTTGTTTTCATCTTTTGACTGTTATTTCTCCCTCAATGCTCTGCTGCTTGGTGATTTCTTGCTGTTTTATTTTGCTTTTTCTCTCATGCTTAGCTCTGTTCACATTCTTAACTGACTTTGCATACATATGCTCGGGGAAAAGCTTACTAAAGGATATGCAAGCGAGAATGGGTTTAAGAGTATTGATTTCTATGTTCTCAGTTTCCATATGTGTTCATTTCAAAAACTGATCTGACCCAAAACACATCTGAGACGAAAAACATATTGAGACGGTCTGTGGGTTATTTTCCCATCTCTGATTTCACAGTCGCTCACTGTCCCTGATGTTGGCACAGCCTCTTTTAAGAAAGGAGGACCACAACCCACATCATTTTCATGCCTTGTCCAGTACATGCTCATGGTAAGATTGGCTTTCATTACCTGTGGCCAAGGTGCTCAGGTCTTCATGGGAGAGGTCCGTACTTCATCTGGTGACTAGCTAGGCATTCAGCACTGCCATCCCTGCCTCCCAAGGCCTTGGACTCTGTGCACTGCAGCTACTCTGCCACCCACCCTGCCCCCCGTCTTGAAGAATTAACACAAAGGACAAGATCTCACCACTCCTCAAAGCAGCTGGTATAAATGGTGAACCTCTCTGGCCTGCTTCATTTCCAAAGACTCCAGTCACTCTCAAATTTGGAGGCTTTGTCTGCTGCTCAGGAGCTGGTGGAACCGGAACTGGTCCACCTCTGGCGCTGGACCAGCAGGAAAAGTGCCTTCTTCTTTAGCCTATTTACTTTCATGGCTCCTAACAAAGTTCAGGCTCAGGAGCTGTACCCTCAGCCTATGCCTTTCTCATGCTTGTACCTTAAACATCAGCTTGAGAATGTGTCCCTCAGCTCTGAGCCCCTGATGAAGGGTTCTCTGTGATTTCTGCCTCCCGCTGGCACCTATAGCTTCTGCCTTGTTTGTTTAATTCAATTTGAATAATCTCTGCCTTCTAATCAAAGAATATTTAAAGTAATTGTTGATGTTTTAGGGCTTAAAACTCAGCCACCATTGCTTTCTATTTGTCCCATTCAAAGTGTGCTTTCCTACTCTCTTTTCTTTCCTTTTATAAGGAAAGTAATTGAATACTTTTACCTTGCATTTTCTTTTTGATTAATTTAACTCTACTTTATTTACTAGTCTTTTCATGGTTACTCTGAGATTTCAACATACATCTTACTTTTTTTGCTACTATCATCAATTTTATTTCTACATATCTTAAATACCTCTGAGATAACATTTTAAGAGTTTTTATTTATTATTTCAAGATTTTGAGGGTCTTATAGGTTCTCTATGTAGGTCAGGCTGGCCTAGAACTCACAATTCTGCTGCAGCCTCCCAAGTGCTTAGATTGCAGGAGTGAGCCACCATTTACAACAAATATTGCAAGAGCTTCCAACATTCAGTACTCACATATTGATTCCTATGTTTTTCTGGTCTTTTTATCAAGGTAATGCTGGCTCCATGGAGCGACCTGGGAGATGTTTCCCTTGTTGCTGTGATGGAAGTAATTCTGAGAAATTAGCAGTTTTCCTTCCATGTCTGCTGGACTTCACCAGTGGGAGTTAAACTTTCTTTGCAAGAGAAATTTTAAGCTGTAAGTCCAAACTCTTTAGCAGATACAACACAGTTCATGTTACCCATTTCTTCTAGAATGAGGTACAAGACTAAGTTTATACTTCTAAGGAATCGTTATCTAAGTGTTGAGCTAATAATGGTCACAATGTAGTCTTTTGGTCTGTCCCCACCCAGTGTAGAAAGCAGAGTTTATTACAGTGTAGATAAAGTTTATTACAACCTGAAGTGAAACACTCTAATGGGGTGAGAATGCCCAGTGGACAGTTGGCCATTGTCCAGACCAGCATTTTAAAATGTATTCCTTGATAATTCCATGCATGCACCTTGATTCTATTCAGTCCTCATTGCTCCCTAGTATCCCCTCCCATTTTCTCTGGACTTCTTTCCAATGAATTCCCATCCTTCTTTTATGTATCTTTAAAATAGTGACTAATGACTCACTGAGTTTAATTAGAATTGTTTGTGTGAACATGAGTGTGGGCTTATTTACCAGAGCATGGACATCATGGAAGAAAAATAACAGTTAACTACCAAGAGCTCCTCCATGAGGGGTGGGGTCTCCCTTATCCATGCTGGAATGCTGATGGGCTTGTATAGGTACTGTACAGATGGCTATAAGTTCATGTGCTCGAGAGCCATAGAATGTCTAGAAGACATTGTTTCATGACAGCTCTGCCCACAGGCTGGCTCTTATTCTTCCACCCCTCTTCTATGATGTTCCCTTAGCCTTGGGTTAAGCTGACATTGATGTCCCATTTAGGGACCAGCACTGTACCGTCACTATGGTCAGCACTCTGACCAAGAGTGAGTCTCAGCATTAATGGCTGGGCACTGCAAAAAGAAGCTTCTCTGACCAAGGGTGAGAGGAGCACAGGTTTTGACCTTTTCTGACCCTGCAGCAGGAGGAGCAGCCCCTCCTGGCCTAATAACGTTTGTTTCTAGGTCTTCTCTGGTGGCTAAATGGCGTAGTGATATTATCTTGGCAATTTTTTCCATGGCCTTTCAGTGATGAGGTTAGTAGTCTGACATCTTACCCAGAAGGCCAAGTCTTGCTCTGTAGACTCTTAAGACGGAATATGAATGGGCAGTACTCATGCCACCCTACTCTTTCCTGACATTGGGACATTGCTGCCTTTTTTTGCTGTTGTTGTTTTTGGTTTTGGTTTTTTTGTTTGTTTGTTTTTTTGGCTGTCCTGGAACTCACTCTGTAGACCAGGCTGGCCTCGAACTCAGAAATCCGCCTGCCTCTGCCTCCCAAGTGCTGGGATTAAAGGCGTGCGCCACCACTGCCTGGCTCACTGCCTTTCTTTTGCCCGTCTGGATAGGGATGCCTCTGGCTAACTCCACCCTCCAAATGCTTTGCTCTCACTGATTCTCCGTTGTTTCCTTCTGCTCCTGTGTATCAGTCTCCTCCTTCCTCTAACTCTGGTTTCATTTGCTGTTCTTTAAGTGGGAGTTGAAGCTTTTGACTTAAAGAAGAAGCCTGCCAAGGACATTATAACTTTCCCCTTTAGTAAACCTGCTGGTCTTAAATGACTTAGATAAAGAACTGAACAGAGAGGGACAACCTGAATCTTGAGAACCCAGTGGCATCTTTCATAGACTACCCCAGGCTGGGGTCAGGAATCAGGTCTATGAAGGAGAAAAGGCTTTGATGCCCATGCCAGCCTTGTAGATACGGCTCTGCATGGAAGCATCATAGGTGTATGGACACACGGGAAACAGAATGGCTGTACTGGAGTGCTGCTTCATGTGAGCTCTTCCCATGCTGGCTTCAAGTGATCTATCCCAATTCTAACTCCATGGTGAAAAGCAGTGAATAGTCTCTGCAAAATGACATCATTTGCCAGAGTATCAAGGTATAATAGCTATGATTTTCATTTATTAGTGTAGTGTCTAAATCAAAAAATTATTAGACATGCAAAGAGATAGTACCAAATGGCACAAACTGAGGAATACAGCAAACTGCAGAACAGACTCACAAATAACAGATCTTAGAATTATCAGAAAAAAAAATAGTCAAGTAACAAAGCACTAGAATCAACAATGACAAAAAAAAATCTAAGGCTGAAAAACAAAGGTGTCATTAAAAAGTCATTAGAATTAAAAACTGAAAAGGCATAGGAGGAAAAGAGGTTACTAACAGGCCATTGGAAGGCATCCAAAGTGAAGCAAATTGGGAAAAAAGATGTATTTATGTGTGAATACACTATTAAGTTTACCAAAGTGCTCTTCCTGAAGGTGTTATTTCTCAAGAGTTGATTATTCCACAATCAGTGCACATCAAACACAGTGGAGCAACAACCACAGTAGCACTGTGTTATGTCAGTGGTGAGCTGTGCCCTACACACAGTAAAAAGAGCGAAGCTTTCAAAGTTCTCAGGAACATTTGCTTGCATTCCAGAATTCTATGTTCAGCTAAACAGTCAAGAGAGAAGGTAGAGTAATGAGAGTTTCAGACATTTAAATCTCAAAGTATCCATAGCCAATGTATTTATTTCAAGAAGTCTTTAGGAATGTGTTCTGGTTAATCAACAACAACAAAACATAAGAAAAAAACCCCTTTGGGTTCAAGGAACAGCTGTCCCTTCCTGTGAGTATGACTTGAAAAGGTATATAGGCTGGGCAGTGGTGGTGGAGGCCTTTACTCCCAGCACTTGGGAGGCAGAGGCAGGCAGATTTCTGAGTTCGAGGCCAGCCTAGTCTACAGAGTGAGTTCCAGGACAGCCAGGGATACACAGAGAAATCCTGTCTTGAAAAACAACAACAACAACAACAAAGGTCTATAGGATAGCAGACGTGCAGTAGGCCTTGGGGATAGCTCACTCTGACCCAACCAGACCAGAGTCTGTCTTCCAAAGGAAAAAGTAGATTTTGTCAAAAGTTACTGTGATAGAGGGATGGGTGCTATGTGCTAGAAAGAATATATAAAATATAAGCACCAAGAGAAGAAAGTAATTACAAGCCGGAAGTAGAGGATGATACAAAAGAAAGATGACCAACTCAGATATACTAGTTTTCTCAGGGTGTAGGAAGGATACAATGGTATCTGGGAAGCTCTACTTCAACAGTAAGTGACATAGGACTTTGATTCTTTCATCCATTTTCATTAAGTTTCCAGTAACAGTATTTGAAGCCACAGTTCATAATATTTTCACAGTCTACAATAATTTAACCAAATGCTATTTTTACAGTTTTTAAAACTGAAGGGGAAAAGAAAACCCACAGAGGACATAGTTGCCACAAATGTCAGCATTGTAGGAATGACAGAACAGTACCAGATGGTGTGAGGCAACTCTGGAGCAGGCGGGCAAAAGAACTGTAGATAAC
Organism: Mastomys coucha; assembly: GCF_008632895.1. Lineage (NCBI taxonomy): Eukaryota > Metazoa > Chordata > Mammalia > Rodentia > Muridae > Mastomys > Mastomys coucha. The sequence goes on along the minus strand of NW_022196912.1, from coordinate 7,390,555 downwards.
TTCATTTGCTTACTAAGAAAAATGATACTTTTGTGTGCATTTAAATGTAGGAGTAATTTGAACGTGATGGGCAAGAACTAGAGGCTTAAATGAATAGGACATGGGAACTAGTGAAGAGAACTAAATGAACCTACACTAACCTTAACTAAACTAAAGATAACAGGTCTTCAGTTTAAGATGCAGAAAAGGCTAGCTCCCACCTCTTGTGTCTTCTAAAATCCACTAAAAGCAAGAAGAATAAACCTCATCTGAAGGAAGTGGTGTCTATAACCCTGTGACATACTGCAAACTAGACTGGGCACTCATGTCTGTGGGTCTCTCTGAGGTGATCAACAGTAGATAATTTTCCAAGTTAGTGACTTACCCTGAGAAGCAAATGCTCTTTGAAAAGTAAGAAGGAATATAATCTCCATTCTGGCTGAACAATCCTTTCTGCCTTGTAAACTCACATAGATGACAGTGCTTACAAAGAAAAGGAAAGAAAAGTAGGGATATTGAGCATCCCTGGAGAACTACTAAGTTTTGTAAATAAAATGATGTAAAGTCTGAATTTATACTTAAGATACACCCGAGTCAACTTACAAACAGCTTCTTTGTGAGTTAGAACTTCCTGCTGTTAGAGAGTGTTTAGGGTCTGGCATCCTTTGTATACATCCTTTCCACAAGAAATGCACTTCTGCAGAGTCTCTGTTACAAACAAACAAAAACCCAACGAGCCAACTAAGCAAGCAAGCAGCAAGCAAGCAAGCAAGCAAGCAAGCAGCAAGCAAGCAAATACCACCTGAAAAGGAAAGCTAGAGTTGTTTCTCAACACTACGAATATCTTTTAATAATACCGAGTTGTGAGGCTGGAGATGACTGAGTCAGGAAACGGCTTGCTACTCAAGCATGAGGACCTGAGTTCAAATCCCAGCATCCATACAAAAGCTACATGCAGATGCTGAAAGATATGTCTACAATCCCAGAAGCCGGGGACAGAGACAAGCGGATCCCTAGACCCACTAGTCAGTCAGGATCAGTAAGTACCCCTGTCTCAGAAACCAAGGTAGAAAGGGACTGAGACAGCTACCTGTGCTTAGCCTCTGGCACTTAGGTGCGCTCAGATGCCCACATAGGCTAGCACATGCACACACGAACACAAGCACACATACACCATGCACACATATTTTTAAATTGTGCACTTTAAGTGGGTAAATTCTATTGCATGTGAATTGTGTTTCAATCAAAAAATTTAAAAAAAAAATGAATCAGGAAGCAAAATAATTAGAGGAAACATGTGGAATGGATGAGAAAACAAATCCAGAAAATATCAGGAAAAAAACATTGTGGAAGAGCGGTTAGAAATAGTGACCAAATAGCTTTTCATAGCTTCAAATGATAGAGTGAAGAGGCGGCACAATGGGTCACAAGTACAATGTACAGACAAAAAGACCAAAGAAAGGAATGAAAAGAAGTGTCATGAGGACAAAGCTGAACTGAGTGAAGCCAAGAAGATGCAGAAAGGTGATGACGTCACAAAACTGGAAATGGAGGGTCTGAGGCAAGTGAAGGAAAAAAGGAAACAGAGGTTTGAAGAATTATAGAAAAACATTCATCTATATGAAAGACTGATAAGGGAGATCACAGTTGAATTACATTTTTTAAGACAACAGAAAAATTAAGCACGCGTGTGCACATGTGTGCATGCACTCGTGTGTGTACACACACACACACACACACACACACACACACACACAATTTAAAGTGTAATCCAAGAAAATCTTCTGAAATAAGACACTTGAATCTATACATTTCAAAAGACTTCATCTTCCAGGAAGAACTAACAAAGGTTAACCAGTACTAGAACAGTTGCTAATAAAGTTATTGCACTTCAAAGACATGATCATTCAGATGGAAAACCAAGCCGCTTTGGGGGAAGGGCAAGGAATGAGGTTAGCTTTAAGCTTCATTAAAGCAACATTCTGCTTTGTAGAAACTTGCTGTCTTCAAAACCCTCAGGAAAACTATGACTAAAGGGTTTTATTTCCAGCCAAGTCTACTTCAAGCATAAGACAGCACGTGGATGGCTTAAATATCCAAATCTTCAAGGATAACAACAGGAATTGTACTTTACACCTTCTTTTAGCGGGCTTGGGAGATGGCTTAGAAGTCCTTGCTGCTCCTGAGGAGGACTCAGTTCAGTACCCAGTACCCTATACAGTGGTTCACAACTGTCTGTAACTCTGGATCCAGGGGACCCTACAGCCATGTCTGGCCTCAGGTATACACTGGGACACTGATATACATGCTAGCAAATTGCTCAGATACACAAAATAAAAATAAATCTTAAAAACAAAAGAAAACAAAACAACCACTTTAGGTAGCTCTATTCACTGAAAAATAAGTAAAGGTTGAAAATAATTAAGAGTTCAGTAAGTTAGAAAAAGAACAGAACCCCAAAGGAAGAAAGGTGACTTCGGAAGATAAAAAGCAGCAATTACAGAGTTAGAGAAGAGGGAAGCTGTAGGACATGGAGTGTCCTTAAGGAACACTGAAAGGCACACATTTAGTTAAGCTAATCAAATGATTAAAAAGAGAAGACATGCTACATTACATAGGAATATGGAGGAAAAGCAGCTTAACTCTGAGAACATCACATTGTAAGGCAATGTCCTGCTCAGCTCTGTGATATAACTGCCCCTCTGTGTCTGTGATGGGTTTGCTCCAGGACCTATTTGGGTACCAATATGTGTGGATGCTCAAGCCTCTTTTCCAAACGGCATAGCATTTGCATCTAACTTATACACATCCTCTCTTATACTAAAAGATAATCTTTGGGTTTATCTTGCAAAGGCTATACCCATAGCTGTTGCAATGTGTTGTTTAGAAATAATGACAACAAAAACTCTCAGCATACTTAACACAGATGGAATATTTTTAAAACATTTTGAATCTGTGGTTGATCAAATTCATAAATGAGAAAACCATACGGAGGAGGGTTGAGTGTATACATAATAGACAGATAGCTGTAGAAATATAATTGATCAGAAAAAAGAACACAGTACAAACAGATTAGCTTATAGAAGAATTTATAAGTGGATCCAATTGAGTTTTTTTAAGGAACATAGAATTGTAACTTTATTTAAGTGGTTTCAGAAAATAGAAAGAAAAGTATCAAAAATCTTCTCAACTCAACAGTGGAACTGTTTAATAGCCAAACCTAGTAAATAAAACATCAGCCAGTAGATTCAGTGGCGCCTTACTAAATATGTACCGTGGCAAAGCAATACTGATGTGAAGAACTCAAAAGTGGTCCAGTGTTAAACCTATTGTCAGAATATGTCTTATATATAAAGATAAGGAGAAAATCACATGACTGAACATTACTGACTGTCATTGTTGAAAGGGCTTCTAATGTTACCTAATACACCCTTTCAGTTTAAAAAGAGCAGTAAAATACTAATAGAAACATATCTGTGATCACGAAAAATATACATATTTCATATAAAAAGCCAGAAACTATACAGTGAAATGTTGAGTCCCATGAAAGTCATAAATCAAACAAGGGCATGTTACCAGGATTATTTAATTTTGTGTGGACAATACAAGCCAATATCATTAGAGTAGAGAAAAAAGAAAAAGGTGAATATGCTTAAAGGTGAGATAAAACTGTGCGAGATAGTTTAGGAAGTCAACTAAAAAGACCCACCACCAAAAGCAACATAATTTAATAAATGTCAGAGAATGAAACTGGAACACAAGAGTAATAGTTATGTTTATAAAATAGTTATGTTTATAAAATAGTTATCTTTATAGTTATCTTTATATATCTATGTAAAATAGATATCTTTTTATCTTTATAAAAAAGATATCTTTTGTCTTTTCATCTTTTATATCTAGAAATATAACAGAAGAAAATCATGCAATTTATTTATATAGGGTTCTTAGAAGTTAACCTAAGAAGTATAGGTCATTATGTTATTAAATAAAGAAACAATGATAATAAGATGGGAATCCTTTCTAAATAAACCTATAAACATATATTTTTCTAAATTTTGGATGAGCACTCACCATGCCAGAAGATCCTCTGCAGATTCTCTAGCAGAGGAGAAAAGTAGTCATTAATAGCACACAACTATAATTCTGGGACCCACAACAGCAACCGGCCTGTAAGATCTGCTAGTGTGGTAGTGGCACTAGTGTTATGGGAGTAAATAGCCACTCTCTGCTTGGCTTTAAGGCCTGTTCCATTAGACACAACCCACACCGGACACTGCTAAAGTGGCCAAGAACATGAGACTAGGTAGACGGCCCTAGGGAAAAACCACTACTATCATTGTGCTAAAGGAACAGAACAATACAATAGCTCTAATATCTCTGTACCCATAGATCAGGGTGTCACTCAGCCCTCTTCGGAGACGCTTCTTCTTGCAGTAGGTGGGAATTAGCACAGAGAAACCACGCTGGAAGCAACATGAAAACTTCCTCCCTGCTGGATAGTGTTCATTATGCCAGCAGGTGCTATGCAGACCACCAGCAGGAAGGGCTTGCGTATAGAAAAGCTGTGAGTGGTATCATCTAGCAGTTGACCTGCCAGTAGTGGGCCTGCTAATAGTGGGCCTGCTGCTGTATTACCTGCCAGGCAAGATATGCTCACCAACACAATAGTGGCACAGGTGCTATGGGGACAACCACTTCTGGATTGGATCAGGACCAACTCCATAGGATAGAATTCATTCCTGATATGTAAAACTGGTCGAGAGCCCCTGGTTCAGGAGTCCCAGGCCCTAGGGAGGAACTTAACTATTGTCATCCTGTTATGTGGACATGTTGTCAAACATATATATGTATATATGTTTGACATATATATATATACACACACATATATATGTATACACATGTATACATATTCCTATATACATACATATACACATACATCTATGCTGTCCTCAACCTCAGTCAGAGAACGTTCTTCGTGCAGTGATCCACAGTTAATGCAAAGACTCATGACTCAGCACAAAGTGCGGAGAAGAAATGGCTACTGAATGTTCAGCCCTAAATGGTTCATCTGCATCATCCCCTCCCTCCAAGGCTCAGGGGACACTGTGGAAGAGGAACAGAAGGAATTTAAGAGCTGGGGGAGGGGAGGGTGCTGCGAACACTGCCTTCCTCCTGAGTTCCCAGCAGCTATGGTGGCCCGCACGCACCAAATCAGGGAGAGCAGCCAACACTCAGGCAGCACTGAGAGGCTCAGTGGGTTTTAATGGAAAAAGAAAAAGGAAGAGAGACTGTGATGTAAAGAAAGGGACTGCAGGCATAGGTCTGATCAAGACACACTGTTTATACGTATGAAATTGTCAAAAAAATAAATGATATCCTATTGCAAAATCCTTCATTTCCATTCTTTTGTCTTAGCATATGATAATCTGTGTATGGTAACTCCGGTACCCGCAGGCTCCATTGTACTGTCTTGTTACTGCCTACCGGCTCCTCTTCAGGAGGCTTATTTGTTTTGGCTTGGTTGTTTTTAAATTCATGAATCTGGTGTAGTCCCTTGAATGCAGCTGAGTGAATTCTTCCAGACTGCACCCATTTCAGCAGGTGTCAAGAGGACAGTCAGTTGAATCCATATTCTCTGTTTGAGAATTCTGGGGTCACTCGCATCCCATAAAACCAGCAGCAAGAAATGGCATTTTTGATAGGGTGCTTTTTTCTCCTCCTTCTTCCCCTCTTCCTCCTCCTCCTTCTCCTCCTTTTCCTCTCCCTTTCCCTTCTCTTCCCCACCCCTCCCTCTGCTCCTTCTTCTCCTTTTCCTCCTCCTACCCCTCCTTATCGCCCTCCCCTCCCCTCCTCCTCCTCTTTCTCTTCCTCTTTTTCTTCCCACTCCCCTCCTCCTCTCACTCCCCTCTTTTTAAAATTGTATTTTTTAACTTTAACTTTGTTTTTTTTTAATATTTATTTGTTTATTATATGTAAGTACATTGTAGCTGTCTTCAGACACTCCAGAAGAGGGTGTCAGATCTCCTTAAGGATGGTCATGAGCCAGCATGTGGTTGTGGGATTTGAACTCAGGACCTTCAGAAGAGCAGTCAGTGCTCTTAACCACTGAGTCATCTCTCCAGTCCTAACTTTGTTTTTAATTGCAAGAATTTAAAGCATTAGATGCTACTAGTTGTTGTTGGTGGTGGTGGTGGCTGTTTTTTGTTTGTTTGTTTGCTGTCTTGCATAGCCTCTCTGAGCATCCATTCTGCATGTGACGTCAACCATCAAGCTCTGCTCAGCCTTTGGTTCTCTTGTTGTTTGTTTGTTTTTTGTTGTTTGCTGTCTTGCATAGCCTCTCTGAGCATCCATTCTGCATGTGACGTCAACCATTAAGCTCTGCTCAGCCTTTGACTCTCTTGCTTGTACAGAGTAATCACTGCACACTGTCTCCAGGGCCACCGTCGTCACTATGCTTAGGGTGGATGCTCTTGGTCTTTTTGGTTTGTTTTTGTTTTTATTACACAGAGTGGCAGGTCTAATCCAGATCTTACAAAATTACTCCAGAGAAAAATTCACAGACCAAAGCTCCCGGGAAGACTTCAGTGATGAATGGACTCACCTGCAACAACAGAGCCCACTGAAGCTGGGCAGTCAAACCTGCTCCCTCTGAGGACAGACTCGATTTGTTTAATTTCTGAAAGGTCATCTGCCCTGGGAAGGGGAAGGACATCCTGCATCCTTGGTCTGTAACCTCATCCGTGACAGCTGCAGGGACACGTGCACAGGGCTATCCTGCTTCTCTGCTATCATATGGAACTGCGTGGCAATTTGCTCTCATTACTGTGGCCTGGGATGAGTTTTACCTGCTAGGTACCAAGCTCTTCACAGAAGGAAACCGTTTCTGGGCTTCTCAAATCACCAAAGAAGGCACCCTTCTCTTCCTGGTCCTCTGCAGGACTGAGCTCAGCTCATCAGCAAGTCCCGATGAATGCTACCCCCCCAGCCCCACCTCCCGTTCCCCAATTCAGGCTTTGAATCAGTGTCGAATCATCCCGATTTTAACATCAGAATGTTCTGTTCCCTGTTTAGCAAAGTGATTGACCAAGAGTACCAGATATATTGAAATGCCTCCCATTTCTTTTGTTCTTCCAAAAACTTCAGTAGACCCTCTTTCTTATGATATAAAGAAAAAGAAGTGTAGGTGATCAATGAAAAAGTCAACATCACACATCCTACAGACAAGAACTTAAATTCATTTCTTAGTTCCCCTGATGGATACTGAATAATAACCACACCAAAGTACCATTGGATTTGTAAAGCATACAGTTGTAACCATCATACCATGTAATGGTGCAATACAATAAAACAAAAGTGATACAAAAGGGAACCAGAGAGGGCTGAGTCGCAATGAGTTAGGATGTGCCTGTATCTCAATGAGGTCATGTCGGTGCGCATCAGAAGTTGGTTGTACTGGGTTAAGATGTAGAGGGCAGTTATGGAGAGATACTAAGAATATATAAATTCAAGCAAAGATATCCCATGCAAAGGAAACTCCAAGGCAACATCTGTTACAAATACAGCTTTAAAGTCCTCAGCAAGCTATGAGCCAGCCAAAAACAACAGTATATAAAAAAGATCATATATCATATAAGTTTCCCAGGATTGTGGTAACAACATATCAGAAATGGGTATCAGTTCTGGAAGCTAAAATGTCTGCAATGAATGTGTTACAGATCTATTTTAGAACTCTCTTGTACCATGGTTCCATGCTACAAGCCTACCGAACATCAGCATCCATATGACTTTCTCTCTGGGTGTCTGTGGGACTGACCCTCTCCGCCTTTATAACAATGCAATAATAATAGAGTGGTGCTAGATTCCGATCCACTTTAATCTACTAGGACCTTATTTTAAATAATTAGACCCAGCACTGACCTTATTTGCATCTGAGGCCATCATATTCTGAGGTACTGGGGAGCAGAGCTGCAACATGCAGACTTTTAAGGGCACAATTCAACAAGTAACCATATGCCATGAGCAGTGGAGTTAAGGTTGAGTTGGCATTTGAAAATTAATCAATGTGGGCTGGCGAGATGGCTCAGTGGGTAAGAGCACTGACTGCTCTTCTGAAGGTCCTGAGTTCAAATCCCACCAACCACATGGTGGTTCACAACCACCGGAAATGAGATCTGATGCCCTCTTCTGGTGCTGTCTGAAGACAGTTACAGTGCACTTATGTATAATAATAAGGAAATCTTTAAAAAAAAAAAAAGAAAATTAATGAATGTAAATTCCATATTAGAAAACTAGAGATCATGGGCAGTGGTGGCACATGCCTTTAATCCCAGCACTTGGGAGGCAGAGGCAGGTGGATTTCTAAGTTCGAGGCCAGCCTAGTCTACAGAGTGAGTTCCAGGACAGCCAGGGCTACACGGAGAAACCCTGTCTCAAGAAAATAAAAAACAAAAACAAAAACAAAAATCCTAGAGATCAGATCCTGTGATATCAATCTCAAGATGAAGGAAAAGAATTGCCTTTAAAAAAAGATGTGTATCCACACAAAACTTTTACAGCTAATATCACACATAATATTGAAAAAAAAACTTAATATTTTCTAAGATTATAAACAGGGCAAAAATAGCCACTGTCAATTTTTTCTCAATTGTACTAAGGCTCTAATGAAAGGAACTGGTGCCTCCTAAAATCAACCAAAAAGAACTACTATTTCTATTCATTAAGGGCATCATCTTATACATAAATACCAGGGAGCCCACTAAAAATAAATGAGTTTAGCAAGTTTGTAATATACAAAATCAAGATCATAATAAAAGAATAAAAAGTCAATTATATTTCTATATACTTGCAGTGACTGTACAGAAATAGCTATAAGGAAACAAACCCATTTATAACCTCATTGAAATGAATAAAATTATAATAAGAGTAACAAAGATGGGAAAATTATCTTCTACAAACAACAAAACAGGTGTGAAAGAAATGTAAAAATAAGAAAATGGAAAAACATCTCATGTTTGTGATTTGAAATCTTAAAATTGTTACGATGACAACAGTCTGCAGTTAGTCAACAGGAATAACAGAATCCTACCAAGTCCTCAGCAGATTTTGATGGAGAAATTTACAAGTTCATCCTCTAGCTTATAAGAAAATGCAAGGGTCCCAGAATAGTCAAGATATTCTTGAGAATTAGGAACAAAAAGGACTCACACTTTTCAAATTCAAAATTTGCTCTTGTACAGCACTCAGGGTGTGCGCCACTGAGCATCTCTTTCCTCCAGCACTCAGGAGTGTGTGCTACTGAGCATCTCTTGTACAGCACTCAGGGTGTGCGCCACTGAGCATCTCTTTCCTCCAGCACTCAGGAGTGTGCGCTACTGAGCATCTCTTGTACAGCACTCAGAGTTTGCGCTACTGAGCATCTCCTTCCTACAACACTTGGGACTATGCATCACTGAACTTCACTTTCTCAGCTGGAGTTACTGGGGACATCAGCCATAGCCCAGTGCAGTCCCCATGCCCAGGAGCAGTTGGCCAACAGAAAATGGACTTTCAAACTTTTAGGGACTCTTTGCTTCTTTTCTGCATCATTCTATCTTATTGGTATTTTGTCTGTTTATTTAGATTTTTACCTTTTTGTGTTTTTGTGGAGATTTTGTTTCTTGTTTTTGTTTTGGGAGAAAGAGAGAGACAGACAGAGAGACAGAGAGACAGACAGAGAGACAGAGAGAGAGAGAGACAGAGAGAGACAGACAGAGAGAGAGAGAGAGAGAGAGAGAGAGAGAGAGAGAGAGAGAGAGAACATGAAGTTAGGTGGGGAAGGAGGTGGGGAGGACCTAGAAGACTTGGGAGAGAGAGGAAAAAATGATCAAAATATATTGTATAGAAAGTTTTAATTAAAAAAGGAGTAAATGGCACTAACATAAATGTGTGGATTAGAATTGTCTAAAGCATAGAGCTCTCCCACACTATGGTCAACTGATTATTGACAATGTCATAAAACAAATGTCTTTTTTTTTCAACAGATAGTGCTGGGATAACTGGACAACTGGATACTGAGATGCCAAAGGATCCAGTTTAGGCCTCTGCCTCATGCCCTAAATGTACACTGTGTTTATGAGCTAGCTAGGAACCCATCTGAGCTAAAGTTATTAAATATTTTTTAGAGACATGGTTTGATGAGTAGTTTGAGCTTTCTTTAATTTGGTAATCCTCCTGCCTCAGCCTTCTGAGCATGGGTATAGCATGGGTATAGTATGGTTATAGGTATAGCATCACCACACCTGGATTAAAAGAATTAAAATTATATATGTATTGGTGTATACCAGGAGACAAATGTAGAAGGGAAGTTACATGAAAATATGCAGGTTTATAAAAGAATAGTTACCAATAGCCCCAAAGTAGAACAATGAAATGCTCCTGGACAGAGGGTCAGCATGGTATACATACGTAGCACAGATTATTCAGCAGTCAAACATAGTACTTGTCCATGTTCACCTTGGATTTTGATAACAGATAACCTTGACAACATGCCAAACCAATCACAAAAGCCACGCCTCCTATGATCCCTTTTATATGATGTGTCCAGAATAGGCAAAGCCACAGAGGTGGCTGGGGGATTAGTCACTGCCTAGAACTGAGGCTGAGGCTGAGGTGAAGTCGCTGCTCATAGTGGCGAGCTTGTTGGCTGATGAAAATTCTAGAGACTTTAGTGTAGTTGCAGTTGCCGAGGTCTGCAAATGCACTAAAGCCGTCACTTGCACCTTCTCTTACTATCTTGTTGTATTGTCTTTTGAGGCAGGGTCTTGCTGCATAATCCAGGCTGGCTTTGAACTCAAATTCTTCTGCTTCGGAGTAATGGGCTAGAGCCACCATGCCCAGACTGGCTTGTATGTACCTTCTAAATGGGTGGATGGTCTATTGTGTTTGATCTCAGTGAGCCTGTTAACTGAGAGCGAAAGCACAGGGTACAGTTTCTGGAGGTGAAGTGTGGTTGCAGACTGTTTTCTTTGGTCCTGGCCCTATTTGCTGGGCCCGGCAGACTGCAGTAATGAAGGGTTGGCCAAAGCCCAAAGGACCTCTCCTGCTCTCTGCTTTGCTTCGAGCAATTTATTTTTAAATAACCCTTTGTCAAATTAGACATACACAGTCTAGTTTTGCATAGCCTCTCCTAGGGGTTTTGATGTTTTTATCTTGGGGATGGACTAGGACGTGGAGAGCTTTCCTCTTTGAGAGATGTGGGTTAAGGGCCATTTGTCAGCTTTAGTTTTCTTGGCCCTTGACTCACAGCCATTTTCAGCTACAGCAGCTTCCAGTATCAATCACACAGGAGCCAAACTCTCCCTGAGCCAAAGCTGTCTCCCTCCTGCTCTGACTTTCTCACTTCCCTACATACATGTGTGGCAGCTGCTCCAGCTCTCAGAGGGCGAGGTGGGAGCGAAGGACTAAGAGAACAATGGGCAGGATCTGGGGCTGGACAACCTAGGGCCAGTAGAATGGGTTGCAGTTGAGGGCCACAAGTACCGAATGGGGACCAGGGAACTGCCATGGTGAGGCACCCTAATATACAAAAGCTAAGTGTGCGGGGCAGAGAGGGGGTGACCAACATTTTTTTTTAAAGATTTATCTATGTGAGTACACTGTTGCTGTCTTCAGACACATCAGAAGAGGGCATCGGATCCCATTACGAATGGTTGTGAGCCACCATGTGGTTGCTGGGACTTGAACTCAGAATCTCTAACCACTAAGCTATCTTAACCACTAAGCTATCTCTCCACCTGACCAATTTTAATGTTTGTCCTGGTGGTTTATGGGGCTCCCCGGATCCATGTGGTCTTCCCTCATCATCTCCAGCACTATCCTCTGGGCCAGTTGCTTCATGAGAAGCCGGGGTGTGACTGTACTCACTTAGGAAGGCATGAAGACAGGGAACAAGAACCAGAACCAAGCATGGCCTCTCTCACACCTATTGCCATAGGGATCCAAAGTGTTTCTGGCACATCGCATCACTTGCTGACAACAGAGACCAAAAAGTAAAGCCTAGAGATATATGGGGAGCCAGCGATAGCCAGGCAAGCACTGGCCAGGTTTTCCTATGTGGCTGCGAGCAGCTTAGCTCTGTGGCTGTGAGCAGCTTAGCTAGTAGCTCTTTGGATTTGTTTTTTCCATTTCCTGAGCTCTTCGATCTTCTCTTCCTTTTCCTGCCCTAACATTGTAGCCCTTGAAACAACCTGAGCATATGAGACTTCTCTGCGCTCCATTTTCTGCAGAAAGTGAACTAAGAGAAAGCCCGAGGGGATTACACCTGGAAGAAGCAAATGGAGAAGATGGAGAACATAAGTCAAAGCCAGAGGAGAAATGGCTAAGAGGGTCAAGATGTCTGCATTAGCATTACTAGTGGTAGGCATCCAAGGTCACAACCCCCAAGGAGAAGGTGGAGGAGACATTAACTACATGCTGTTGGGGGTGTGAATGGATAGGAAGTGGGGGCTGATGTTTTGGCATGAGGAAGCCCTATTATGGTAGGCTGGATTTATGCAGCCTAGGAGGTCAGTGAAACTTTTTGAAGAGGATCTCAGGGTGGTTCCTGGGATCTGATGAACAGGTTGAAAATGAATGTGGTTGTCCCAGACTAAAGGAGAGTCTCTAAGAAGGCACCATAACTGGACAAATGATAGGTGATCCTTCTCGTTGTCTGGATTGGACTTAGGATCACCTCAGAGACACACTTCTGCCTGTTTCTGTGATGGTGTCTTCAGAGTGTAACTGAGCAAGGGACACCCAGTCTGGACATAGGTGGTGCTATCTCATGGGCTGAACTTCCAGAAAGAATAGAGAAAAAGAAAGCTGAGCATGCATTGCTCTTGGACACATGACTAGCTGCCTCATGTTCCTCCCTTGCCACTAGGAAGAACTGTATCCACTTTTAAAGTCTGACTCTGAAATAAATCCTTGCCCACTTAAGGTTTTTGTCAGGGATTTGACCACAGTAATAAGACTATTGACTCACACAGGAACAGAATCACTTTTACTCCTGAAAGGTGTCTTCCAGGTACGACTCCCTTTTTAAATGTCACAACCCCAAATAAGCAACACTTCCTACTTCACACCTTAACATCAGCACACAGTGGTGGACATACAAAGCTGAGACAGAGATGTCACAAAAAGGTCCGTATCCTTAGCCCTGGACATCTAAATATGCTGATACTCGGCAGAAGGGTGCCTTTGGGACCACAGAGCAGTGTTTTAGCAACTGTTTCCACGGACACTTTTGTCGCTGCTGTCATGGAACGCTAACAGAACAGTTAAGGGAGAGTTAAGGGAGAGTAGAGGGAAGGGCTTTGTTTGTTTTTAGTTTTAGTTCAGGATTCAGGTTCTAGCCTATCACCTTAAGGACGGCATTATGGCGACCAGGAAGTAGCTTACACAAGACCAGAACCAGGGACAGGTATAACCTTCAAAAGCTCTTTTCTAAAGGACCTGTTCTGCCACACAGGTCTCACCAACTAAGGCCCCAGAGCCTTCTACAACAGAGGCACTATTTAGGAAAATAACTGTTCTGCCAGGGACATTGTAGACTCCAGCCAGGGTCCATGACAAGGCAGATATGTAGGTGTTGATATGAAAATATCATTCATATTATACATTTTATAGAGAAAAAGCAGACCAGTAGAAATAACCTCAGTTTTAGCAAAACAGTAGTTAAGACCTCAATTTATTAAACGTCTTCATAGGAATACACACGATCAGGGAAGTATATGAACTATAAAAGTGGCTACCTTTTTAACACTGTGGATGTTTCAATCTCAGTATTTGTACATTTTATAGCACTGTGTGTGTCTTTTTCAGTCAGGAAAAAAGGTCATAAAATTATGATAAAATGGCCCCCAAGGACTTCAGGTATGTGTCAGATAAAATGACAGTCCACCTAGGAATCCAGTCATTTGAGTTATCAAATTACACAAACTTGGCCCAATGGGCATTTTGTATTCTGTTTCATGAATCCTTTGGCAGGTTGAAGCAAAGGATCTGGGAACACTTTTTTTCTCTGGTGCCACATTACTCATTCCTGAGGGAACTGAACCTGGGACATGCATGGTAGGTGATCCAAGGAGACAGCCACTGGGACACAGAGCCATCCAAACTCAGGCTGCTTTCCCTCCTTGCTGTAAGAGTTTTGTTCATAGTGACAGTGTTCCGTGAGCACCAGGCTCACGAGTATCACTTGGATGCCCTCCCTGCTGTAAGGGTGGAGAGCTTTGTTCATAGTGACAGCATTCAGTGAGCACCAGGCTCACACGTATCAATCACTTGGATGCTTTAAGATACTGCAGTAATTCCAGAACTGTTCTCTGTCTAACTGCTTGGATTAAACAGGCTTCGCATATGCACCCTACCCCCATCTCTCAGCTACCGTTGTCCTTCCAGCTTTAGCTTGTCCTTGTTTGCACAGCATCCCAGGCCTGGGGTCACCATTCTGTTGTGGGAAGCTCGCTGGCGCAGCTCTGTGCCATTTAGATGAATACTTTCCTTACTTTAGTGTGAGAATTTTTCTAAGATGTTTGAGGGGTGGGTATCATGGTTTTCAGGGTAAGAGAAGTGTATCTTTTCTGGGGGTGATCTTAGCTTCGAAGAGGTAGTAGTATAGTTAGTGCTGTGAGGAGCAGAATCTGCTCGCCCTCTCCTAAATAAGAAAGCCAGCCTGTTGGAAGCCTCCTCGGCCTGTGAGACGAGTGAGAAGAAACCTCATCGGTATTGGCAAGGAGCCCAGTCAGGCAGGAGTTCTCCGATCTGTTAATAAAACTTCACTAATAATTATGACTGGCTTTAGGCAGAAGGCCAAAGTGAAGAGCCTAAATTTACTTCTGGTTTTCCCATCCTGTCCCTTCTTGCCATTTCCGGTTTTAACACAAGTGTTAACGCTGGGGTCGGAGTTAGAAATACAGACCTTCCTGCTCCAACCTGAGTACTCCATCAATCCAGAACTTAGCTTTCTAAATTCTTGTGGCTTTCCAGCATGATGAGATGACACCAATATTCTTCAGGAATGCCTATGATATTGAACCTGATGCATCTTTGAATGATGCTTAAGTTCCAGGCCCATAGCGCTGGAGACAAACTCTACTGGTCCCTTCTTCACCCGTGGCTCCTGGCACCTGGCACAGGGCCACCACAGCTCCCGGGGGCATGCCCTTCCGATTAGGATTTTTACATTCAGAGATCCACAGATCCATGCTTTCTCATGGTTTTTCTTGTTTTCTACATAGCTATTCAAAAATGTCTCCAAGCCCTTCTCTGTTTGCTTGCAACTTTTGAGAGTAATTTACTTCAATGCATATCCATCTGTAATTTATTTTACATGTTATATGACAATATAATTTTGTCCCAGTTCAAAATATCACTTGTTAACATACACAGATTTCATTAAGCTGATTTATTTGGTTCTGTTTGTCTAGTCCCACACACTGTTTAAATGAAGGCATCTTTACAATATACTTTAATATTAGATATTTCCCTCCAAACTTCTAGTGTTATTATTCCTCTAAAAAACTATTTTGCTTTTTATATAATCTTTAAAGTAACTAAACAAATAACAAACAGAAAAAAGCTATTTGCAATTTTGGCAAGCGTGTCTAATAGCCTGCTTTTATATGGGTGCTAGTTTTTGAAGAACTAGTATTTCTAATTTTAAAAATTAGAAACATATTTATGTGTATGAGTGCTTTGTCTGCATCTATATCTGTGTGCTGTGTATGCCCATTACCTACAGAGGCCAGAAGAAAACATCAGACCTCTGGAACTAGAATTATTGAAGGTTGTATGTCACTATTTGGGTCCAAGAATTAGACTCCTGGTCCTCTGACAGAGCAGCTCGTGTTCTTAATCAGCAAGCTGTCTTTTTAGCCCAGAGCTGGTCTTTTTACAATGCAGTGCTTACCTCTCAGGAACTTAGTAAACCTTAAAGTAGTTGCTCTTTTTTTTATATTCAGTAGTAAAGTTTTATAATTTTTTTATCTTTTTTACTGTTTGTTGAATATTTGCCATTTTACAGTTTATTATAATAAACGGGAATCAATTGCATAATTGATTTTATAGTTTTATCAGAGTTCATTCATTCATTGACTTTTATTGAACACCTACTATATGTGGGACATTTTTTTTCATGAAAAGGATACACCTGGGAATGGTGACATGCAGCAGGGAGTACACCTTATCCCCAGTTTAAATAAATGCCTTGTTTATTCTTACATGGTGTGCAGTCCATAAGAGGCAGTCCAGGGCTACTTTGGATCCTCCACAAGGCCAGGATAAATCCAGTACTTCCCACTGAGCTTCACCACTGCCGTGCAGCCAACACTCCACACAGGAGAGAGCAAGGACAAGATAATCCAGGTGGTGGTGGTGGTGCCTGGCCTATTCCCCCCTCTACCTTTCCTGGAAGCTGCTCAGTGGATGAATTCTGCCTATACCAAACCAGCCAGACCATCTCCATTAGCTACTCTCATGTTCCCTCCAATTAGCTTTCCTTTAGCAAGAAATACATGTCAGTCTTCTGGAGAGACTGGGGTTTAGGACTGTCTGCCACAGTTTGTTTCTTCTTCTTTTTTCAATGCTCATCTATTTTACTAGTGGTCTCTCCTGGACTCATGACTGTAACGGGCTTTTCCAGAGTTCTCCCCTTGTCTTTAGTCTAAAATAGTTACCTGCTCATTCTGTGATGGTCAGTTTAAATTGTTCACTTGAACCAATCTAGAACTACCTGGGAAGAGGGTCTCTGTGAGAGTGTCTAGTTTAGGCTCTTCTGTCGACAGAGGATGTGGGCCTTGCCATTGGAGGCATCCCCCTTCCCTGGGCTCTGAGTCCTGGACAATATGCATGATGGGGAGTTGAGCATGCACACACTGATCATGTTCTCTGACTGTGGATGCTACGTGACCAGTTCTCTCAATTTCCCACTGCTGGGACTTCTTGGCCATGCCATGATGGACTTTCTCCCTCAAGTTGCTTTTATTAAGTATTTTTATCACAGCAACAGGGAAAGAAACCAACACACTTCCTGACCTAGCATGTGACCTTGGATATACTCTACTGAACACTTGGATTTTCACCTGTCCTAAACTCCGCACTGTTCCTTTCCTGACCTCCATCTCAGTACAGTTCTGTGCTCCCAGTACTTAGGACAGGAGCCTGGGACCATCTTTGCTTACTTCCAGATACAGCCAGAATCTTGATTTTTGCACTCCCTCTACCATGTTTTTTTCTCAGATTTTTAATTTCTATTTATGTGTATCGATATCTGGTGGGTTGTCCCATGTGCTCACATAGGCCAGAAGAGAGTGCTGGCTGGAACCTTTGGCACTGGATTTACAGGGTGATGGAAACTGAACTTGGGTCCCCTGGTGGACCAGCAAGAGTTCCTAACCACTAGGCAACCTCTCCAGCTTCCAATGGTCTGTCACCATATTTTAGACCAGCATTCCTTTGCAATCACAAGACAAGAGCTTTATGCACAGACAATGCTTTCAAACTCAGTTCCTGATTTTTAGTGGTCACCTTCTCACCTTCTATTTATATGCTATGTCACCATCTCTCTTACCCCATCATTACCAAAACTGAGGAGCTCCAGGCTGTGAAGGTTATGCACTTCAACCGATCTTATCTCTAACTGCTAAGCCCTTTATCCACACCTCAATGTTCCTCAGCCTGACATTTAGCCTGCACTTTCTCCTGCTCTCCCTACCCCCAGCTTTCCCCTGTGCTCCCACTTCTCCTTTTACCAAATCTAAATTTCAGCTAGTAGTTTCTTTATTCACAAGCCTTTAAGTTCCTGCTCTTCTCTCTAGGGTGTACTTGTTTGGCACACTTCCAAATCCAAGCAGGTTCCTCTTCTCCTGACCTGACCCTGCAGCCTCATAGCTGATCTGGCTGGTGAATCTAATGGACTATGAAGCCTTCCTCCATATGGGAGCACAGGCTGACCATCCCTCCTCTACGTCTGAGCTTGCGCTGACCGTCCCTCCACCATGTCTGGGCACAGGCCGACCATCCCTCCTCTAGGTCTGAGCATGGACCCAACTTTTACTTTTCACTCTCTCTCACCCCTTTCTTGTCTTTTTCTTTCTTCTCAATCCCCTGATCCTTTCTTCCTTATTTCAATAAGAAAATTAGAAGACACTCAGAGACCTTCTGTAAGTTCTCACATGAACTCTTACCTCTATGCTTAAAAACTGTCTTCTCTTCTACTAATATGAATGAACTTTGGTATTCTTATCTTTTATAAAAATTACTTTATTTTTTATTGTTTAAAACAATTTTAAAATTTAAATATATTTGATCACATTCTTCTCTTCATCCACCCAATTTTAAGTTCTTTCTCAAAAATCAAACAAAAACTCAATACAACAGCCCCCTCAACCAAGAAAAAATAAAACCATGCCAGCCCCCTTCCCCTAAAGTATCAAACTATAACCAAATCAAGTTCACACACAAAACCAAACAACAACAAAAGCTCCTGTAGAACCCACTGTTCATTTTATGTTGGTTAACTGCTCCTGAACATGAGTCCTGTCTGAGAGTGGTTGGCATACCCAGTGCCATTCGACTGGAGAAAGCAGTTTCCCTCTTCCAATGGGTACAAGTGACAATTCAATTGTCACTGCATCCCTACCTTATAAATCCCCCACTGTGAACTGGATTCCAACCAAATCCATTCAATTGAGGATATCATTCAATAACTTTCTTGCCCTGTGTCAAATTTCTCTTCATCATTACATGCCATCTCTTTTCTCTAGAAACACACAGAAACTCTCAGCTCCATGTCACTGTCTAGCCATTTTGCAGGTTTTCCCCATCTCTTCTATAGCCAAATTCTACAGAATGTCACTGCCTCCAACTTAAAACCCACATCGGCAAGGGTTGCAGCGATGACAGAGATATGACCCTTTTTCTCCCAGACTGGGCTATGAAGAGTCCCTTTCATGTTAGATAAAATGGGCAAAGGACACTCTGACCTGGTCCTCCTCCCGCACACAAAGGCTTAGGGGCCAAGAGCACAGAGCTGTTCAGGCTCCTTAATCCAAGTGCCCAGGAGGAGGACCACTCCAGGGAGCACCCAGGGCACCACTGAGCATTCATCTGCACACTATGAAGCAGACAGTCTTGGCAAGAAGGATTTATACTTCTACTTCAACTGAAAACGCATTAGTATTCCTTGTCAGGGAAAGACCAGGAAAGGCAGGAAGGACTCACAGGGGTGAAACAGGCAAACGGGACTTCAAAGACACCAGGCGGAACTGGTGTGTACCACGAGGACACTACCTCCAGACAACTCCCACTGAGTGAGTCTAGGATCCCAAATTGGGCATTCTGAGGACAAGCAGCAGAGGAGCGGCAGTGGCAGCACTGAAGTCTTCAAGGGTAATGGTTGCTTACTTACAAGTTAAGGAATTGCCCAAGACAAAGAAATAGGGCTGGCCATACTTTAGTATCCGCCTTCCACACGTCACTCACAGGCCCTGAGCTGTCAGGGCCCATAAGCACTTCACCGAGTAACCGCTGTGGGCTCTGCTCACCTCATCTGTCCCTGAGCTGTCATGCAACACTTACCTTCTCCACCGAACAAGAACAGAGCCCCTTCCTAGATGATGGCTAAGAAAGAATATGGCCTCTGTGCTAAGTTATGGCAATTACAGTCATTCTTTTTTTTTTGGTTTTTCAAGACAGGGTTTCTCAGTGTAGCCCTAGCTATCCTGGAACTCACTCTGTAGACTAGGCTGGCCTTGAACTCAGAAATCCACCTGCCTCTGCCTCCCAAGTGCTGGAGTTAAAGGCGTGCGCCACCACTGCCCTGCTAAAGTCATTCTTGAAATGTCCAGAATCTTCCCTCTTTCCCAAGGCACAAATCACATCTTAACTCAGTGTGGCTTCTAGCATTCACTCAATGAACACACCACACCAAAGTAACCAGCTAGTCATTTATTGTAGAGGTCAAAACGTATGTGCTGAGGGACACATTAAAATGATTCAGTTGATGGTCATAAACACATGATAATCTTTTACTAGTATAATTTTACTTGGTTTGCTAAGGGAAAATAAAGATTACAAAATTATAAATTATGAACAAAAGTGCTAATAATACCACAATAAAATGGCAGGATTAAAGACTGCTAGTCTTAATGTATATCAATCAAATAAGCACATCTCAAATAAGCAAGACATCCCACCCAGGTCTAAGGTAGGAGACCTTAGCAGGAGGATGTGAAGCCACCTGCTGTAGTATAGTCCACAAGGAATTACAAAGACAGAGACTGCTGCTGTGGGACGCCACGCAAAGACGTCCATCACTCTTTCTGTGGGAGTCAGGATAGTGTGATGAACACTTCTACTCAGGAGCCCCTCTCCTCTGCTCTCTAGGTTCTGTGAGCTCTGGCTCATCCTCATCAGACTGTAGAAATGAGGGAACACATTGGTGTTGGCCTTCAGTAGGGCACTCACAACACCCGGAGGAGGTCAAGTGAAATCCTAGATTGGGGAATGTCAACGTTGAGGACTTTCACCTCCACCTTCTCTCCAGGGCCCAGGCCCAGGCTTCTTCTCTTCTTTGTTTTGGACAGCTTGGCTTCTGTTATGAATCGGACAGGAATCAGCCCCGCCTTCCCCACTCCTATATCCACAAAAACCCCAAACAGAGTGGCATTCTCCACTTTGCCTGTAAGAACTGTCCCAACTTGCAGGTCTTCCAGACACACTATGCTTCTCTTGAAGTCAGGCTTATCAAAATCTGTGAGGAAAGAGGATAAACGTTAGTGTAGCCAAGAAGCCACTGTGCCTAGGGGGCTGACGTTCATTCTTATTGATTGATATGGATGCCAGCTCAATAAAGCTCTCTGAAGGAAGAGATAAAGATGCTAAGGACACAGGCCTATCTTGAGAAAAAATACATTCTGGGAGAAACAGGTTCCACATACAATTCAAGGAAAGCTTCTCAACCCTTTTCTTTTTTTTAAACCCAGTCTCACTAATGCCTTAAGCACTGCCTGGGAGGATCTCGACAGTTGGCTCACTTTCTTCCTTGTAAAGGGCAGTCAGAGTCTATCTTTGCCCAATGACTACACCAGACTAAACCATAAATGCTTAGACTGTAGGAGTCCTGGAGACACGAGAGGGGAGTTGGCTTTCAGTGCCTGGATTCTTAAATTGTTTCAAGGTGGTCAAACGTTCCACTAGCTTTTGGACAAATGTGGGTAAAGTCAAATGTTCTCTCTTTACTTTAGTGGGAATTCAGGAATCAATTCTATTTCAAATACATTTATTCAAACAGAATGTATAGGTTCCCAATTACCTATGGCTCAGAACTGCACACCAGCCAGAGTTGGCCAAAGTTAGCCTCTCACTTCCTCTAGTTCAGCTGATTGATTACTGTCATTACTTCAGGCCAGTGCTCTGTTGTATGCCAGATACACAAAGGTGAAGTCCCTATGTCCCTGTGTCAGGCTCTTTACAGCCCTTTCCTAGCCCATCCCAGTACACATATCCCTGTTCACTGACACTAGACCCTAAAATGTGAGTACAAAGCAGGCTAAGTACCACTATGGCTCTAGATTGCATAAGACAACAACGGTCTGAGATAGTGCAACAGGAAGTTTAGATGGGGCTGGTGAGTTCCCCACAGCCCACATTTACCCCTCCAGCTCAGTTCTTTTCCCTAGGATCACTGAGTGCTGACTCTAAGAACAAACATCACCTTCTAGCTTGGATTGCCTTTCCTTAGACCTCATCTGCCCTGCAACCCTCTAACCAGGCTCTTTTTCCTCCACAGCTGTTGGCTTTACCCTGATTGCTTGCTGGAGCTATCTTTTACATTTGTATTAACAGCTGGTCACCTCTTTCTTTCCCTCCCCAGTCAAAGCACCTTAAGACCCGGGTCTTTTTAGAAATTGAGCTTCCTCTCCTCCTGTAAAACAAGACAAAAATCCCTAAACCCTAATCCTCACCGTCCTGACTGAACACACCAGCATGGGAATGGACTCTGGGATTTTACCCGATGCTAGACTCCAAAGCAGGAAGCACACAGGCTGAGACCATGTCAACATGAAGTGAAACTAAGGCCCTGGGCAGAGGCAGGCTGGTCCCCAGGCTAGTGAGGCAGGTTCATGCTTGGACATCTCTTCCCTCCTTTCCTTGTAGAGTCCAGTGGCTGCCAATCCCCATAGGGTTCTGATCAGTTGCTCAGTTTAGCTTTTCATGAAAACCAGAGTCAGGAACCACTCACTACGTTCCCCAAGACAGCTGGGAACACGGAGAACAGAAATCCTCTACGAACAATGTAAACTTGAATACATCAAGGGCCAAGGGAGCAGTCAGGCCACCAGCATGTTCTGAATTAAGGAAACTTAACTAGCAAGGAAGGTTTACTCAAAAGGATCAATGTCAGCAAAGACAGAAGCCAGATGAGTGAGTGCAAGGAAAGGATGAGGCATAACACAGGAAACACTTTTGAGAAAAGGAGAAAAGAGATGTAATACAAATACTGTAACATGGAAATACCCAAAATACTGTCTACCCCACCCCACCTCCAAATTCATCTGC
The DNA here is from genome assembly GCF_008632895.1 of Mastomys coucha. NCBI lineage: Eukaryota > Metazoa > Chordata > Mammalia > Rodentia > Muridae > Mastomys > Mastomys coucha. The sequence continues at coordinate 7,367,995 of NW_022196912.1, read as the reverse complement.
CTTTCTCTGGGAAATGTGTTGTGACTTAACTAGGGCAAAGATGAGTTGACAGTTTGCTTAGGGCGACCTGTTTGGAATGCACTCTGGAAAGCCCAGGTCCATCCGAACTCTGCTCAATAAGAGGCTGGGCTAACTGAGTGCTTGCCTTTGCTTTGATAAAGAAGCAATCAACACTTTGATAGAAAAATAAAGATGGGGCTGGAGAGATGGCTTAGCGGTTAAGAGCACTGACTGCTCTTCTGAAGGTCCTGAGTTCAAATCCCACCCAGCAACCACATGGTGGCTCACAACCATCTGTAACAAGATCTGATTCCCTCTTCTGGAATGTCCGAAGACAACTACAGTATACTTACATATAATAAATAAAAACATCTTAAAAAAAAAAAAGAAAAAAAGAAAAATAAAGGTGAACAGGAAAATACAGTCCAGGCCACCCATAGCTCAAGTGCCTTTGTAACCATCCAGTGAGGACATAGGCATATTACCAATCTCAGCCCTCATGAGACACACTGATCTTAGTGTCCCTGCAAGAGACAGATATGGAATCCATAAGGAGAGAAGCAGGCTTCGCAGTTCCATCTGTAGGAACAGCCATTTTACATGAGGACAACTCATTTTTGATGCCCACATTTTTGGCACTTGTCTTACTCAGTGTTTTATTTTCTCCAGCTGCAATTCTGTCTCAATGGGTCATTGCTCTCAACAACTACGGCTATTACACTTCCTTTACCCTCTCCCTGCACAGAAAGCTGAGAACACTCTAAATTAGAAAGACAATTGTCTTTCAGAAATAATAATCTTATTTGTTCAATGTGCTCAGCGAAATGGAATCCAGAAACCTGGAAGGCTGTAATTTAGGAAGAAGATTCACTTTTTGGTGTGAATGGAAAACTTTACCTTCTGGCTCTTCAGACATAAAGACAGTTTACAGGAGACTCAGGGAGAACATGTCTCCATGCACACAGAAGCATAGCACATGAGATGTGTCCAGGTTGGTGCACCAGCAAAGCAACAAGGATAAGGAGTCTGAAGCCATGCTTTGACTCCAGACAGGAATCTAAGAGACTGTGGAGGATGAACGTTGACCCTTGGCCCTCTCCTGTGGAGGATGAACGTTGACCCTTGGCCCTCTCCTGTGACCCTCTCCGGTTGTGAGGACCTAAGGTGGTGATGGTAACTTCCTGAAGACAAGGGCAACAACTCACCTGTTCGAATGTCATAGGTTTTGGGCTGGCTCAAACCATCTATGATGACCTGCAGGGTGTGTGCAGTCGTTTGTAACCTTTCAGCAGTTTTCTCTAGGCCTTCTTTTCCGAGAGATAAATTTATTTTCTGTTGCATTTCAGGCTTTCCAATCTCACATAGTGTCCCCCCAATGAACGACAAAAACCTTCAGTGGGAAGAAAAGCCCAACATTTATCAGTGATGTTGCTTTCTACATTTCTTTACAAGATCACCTTCAAATTCTCTCATCCCAGGACACTTATCCAGCAGTTGGTTTTCACTGAGAGTCTGCAGTCTGCTTGTGCTGTGGTAAGATTTAGCTAATGGGCATGTGGGCGAGGGGAGAAGGTGGATTTAGGCTCTTGTGCAATTTTCCACGTGTGCCACCTGCTCTGAGTTGGCCCAGGAACGTTTTACAGTGTGCTGTTCAGTTCAGTGTTACATGTGTAGCTCCTAGGCAAGGCTATCTATATTATCTCATGTTTCCTGAAATTTTCAGTAGAAAAACATTTGAATTTAGATAAACAGACAAATACGATCCATTGGTGATACCAGAGTCCAACATGGCATGTGTCAAGCACTCCTGGCTTTTGACACTGCTCACTTTCCGTATGCTAACTGTACCATATGCCTATGGCCTGTGATGGGAGGGTGACCTGACACTGCCAGTTCCAATGACACAAATGCCATTGAGCCACACACAAGTGAAATTACCTAAAAAGGTCGGAGCATTCAACAGGCAAGTAAATCCCAGAGGGTGGTAAGGAGTAGGGTATGCTCACACTCCCCACAGCAACACAGCAGTATAAAAGGGAGGGGTGTGAAAGAAAAAGTGATTTTTTTTCCCCAAAAGAATGCAAGTAAAACCTCAAAGCTCTAATCTAAAGCCGAATGCTCTTCCCATATCCCTACACACCACACAGCTGCGATGCCGCCTTTAGCCCTCACCCTTGCCTGGTTGCTACCTCCCTTGTTTGCAGATGCTGCCCAGTTAATGAGGTAAAACCATGACAACACAGAGCAACAAATTACGGTTAAGACCCAGTTCGCTCCAGTTTCATGTGCGTTCCGGGGTATGGCTCCTTATTTTTCTACATCATTAAGTTTCATTTCCTATGATTAATGACACTTTAAACATGTCAACACAGTAATCAATAGATAGTGATACTGATGCCCTCACAGCCTGTCCTCTGAGAATGCCTCCGAATACAGGAAGGGAAAAGGAGTGTGCTGGAGTCTGTCTCTGGCTACAGCCCCCCATGGCAGGAACTACACTGTGCAGGACGGGCTGTGGGCCACACCCATTCTTTTTGGGCACCGTGCTCAGTCAGAGCAGCTTTCTTCAGTGACATCCAGTGCTGATAACCTCAAGCCTGGTGAGAAAGGCCTCTCACCTCGCACTTAACTAGGGTATCTCTTGGGTTCAAACGGGCAAGCCTTCTACATTTCCAGAGCCATATATATATATATATATATATATATATATTTTAATTTTAAAAGATTATCTAGCATCCAACAAGTTCTCTTGAAGATACACTTTGGCTAACAGTCTAATAAAGACAAGAGTGATGCTTATACCCTTCTTTGGAAATGTGCATAATCAAAATGGGAGGCCAGGGAGATCTTCAGTCTGCGGCCAAGACTTTGCCAGCAGGGGAGAGGCAGCATGTATGTGCTTGTGCAATTGATGAACAAGCAGTACAATGGACTAGTGACAGGGAAAGATGCTGGAGCTCTGACTGACAGGGCAGACGACACAGGGCAGGGTCTGCCTGCAACTAACTTCCTCACACAACATTTTCAATAATTCCTCCTCAGCTGACAGACTTCTCTGGTGCTCACTGACTTGGCCTTGCTGGTGTGCAACTGATTACCATGTAGAACACATTCCATACCCTCTATACTCTGGGTTACAGCTATTTGCTAGCTAGTGAATTTGTTAACTAGCTGGCATGTGCTAATTAGCATAAAATCAGTGGGTTTTATACACACACACACAAACCTTGAGTGGTATCTAGCAGTTAGTAAAGCTGTGGCAGAAGACTCTCTAGAGCAGCATTCAGTAGGCCACTTGGAGCTGTAAGATTGTACTGTATGCTCATCTATACATGCAACTCACTGAGAGGGACTAGGTGCTGCAGAATCTCTTCCGTATAAAAAGGAAGTCTGCTCCTCTGTCCTGGGAGTCAGTTCACATGCTGTTTCACCCTCACAGAAGCCTGCCTGCAGGCAGCAGCCACTGAGATCAATAAGGAAGTGGCATGTTTGCTTCCAGCTAATGCTTTGTATTGATCAATGCTATTTTTAAATAATGATGAGAACAATGTTAAGTAGTTTTTGTATTTTGAAAACTTTCTTAAAGTTAACCAGGTCACAGAAAAAGCCAACAGAAGGGGTAGAAACTGGGAAGGACGTAGAGCCAGCCCTGGGGTGGGTCTCAGACATATTTGGCAGCCCAGGATGGGAGGAGACGCTTCATGCTGGAGCTGCTCATCAGCCCTGGCTTTTGCAGTAGCACAAGAAAAGTCTCTACATTCTAAAGTCCCCTCCGGCAGTAAGAAGTATGCCCAAGAACTTCCTAGCTCCAAAGTGCAAAGGAAAGTGCACACGTTATGAAGCTTAGAATGACAAATGCGCACCACGCTGTGCTTGCTGCACATTCTCACTCAATTATAAGAGCAGCCTTAAAACGCAAGGCTATCAGGCTGCCCAAGGCCGTGCAGCTACTCCTGTTCACTGGAGCTTCGCATCACGCAGGTGTCCATGCCACTGAGTGCATATAGAAAATTACTGTTATATTTGGCCAACACAATTTAATGGCAGATCACTTCTGAACACCGAGTAAATCCCACAAAGAAGTTATTACACACAAGCTTTTAAATAGACAGTTCTCTCAAGTCAATGGGCTATTAAAGCCATCTCTACTGTCTCTGGAAGGCTTTTTCCATTTGCTAAGGGTTGCTGTTGGAGCTGCTGTTTTTATTTAATATGTAATTTCATCCATCTTACTTAAAGTAAGAAAGTAGCATAAATGCAACAAATGAGCACATCATGTTCTCTTAGCACACATCTGCACGGAGTTAGAGCACAGCATAGCACACATCGCACTTGCTTTTCAAATGCAAAGCTACCCAAGCTAACACTGCTGAAGTTTTTAACAGAAGCTGGCTACAAAGGCCAGGTCCTTCTCCACAGAGAAAAAGTCTTTGTAAAACTCTTCCTCCAAAGAGTAAGGAATTCTCCAGATTCGTAAGACTCTGGAAATGGCCATTCAGATTTATGTAATCATTTCCAGCACAGGGATTTAGAAGCTGAGGAGTTTGTTACATAGAGCAACATGACACCCTGCAGAGTTCAGAACCTTGGTGATCTAACATCATCACCTTACAAAGAGCACAAACGGTTTACAGCCCATGGAGAGAGCCATGCTAGCACAGCAAAGGCCACTGTCCTCAGAGACAGCCATAGCTATCACATTTTATCCATTTGTTCTATAGGGATTTTGTCAACAAGTAAAAAATTAATCACAAGAACACAGCCATTTTGGAAATGAAAGGAAACAGAGAGGGCTTACGACTGTTAATGTATGGAGAAATTCAATGACTTAGGGAGATTTGGCTTTTAAACTGGAGTTGTGTGTGAAATGGGGGGTGCTGACATGATTCCAAATCCAGCAATGGTCTGGTACTCAAAAATCTCCAGAAACTATAGTTTCAAATCTATCATAGTAAAAAAGAGAGAAGAAACTTGAACTCAATGTGGCAAAAGATAGACCCTAATGTCCTCTGCCCTGGCTGGTATATACAAGTGTGTTACCCCATCATCCTCTGCCCTGGCTGGTATATACAAGTGTGCTGGCCCATTGTCCTCTGCCCTGGCTGGTATATACAAGTGTGCTGCATACAAGGAGTTCAGTCTGGCTTGGTGGACTGGGTGACTATGTGACCATCTCAGCTGTCTTGAGATCACATCAGTTGATAGCCATGGGAACAGCACTGTCATCATTACTAACCATCTTTCAAATTTCTCCTGGATAAACCAAGACACAGACCTGGGCCAGAATCTTAAAAAATCTGGGCTGGTAAGAACCCCACAAGCAAGTATAAATGCAAGTAAAGTGCATTTACAGAAGGCCCCAGAGCTACCAATCACTCCACAGAAGCTAACAGAATGCTAATGAAAACGTTATTTAAGTGGCTTTTCTTAGCACTGATCACCAACAGAAAGAACAAGAATGTTCCATAAACATATACAGCTGACTAGATTTTAAAAACATAGTCCAAATAAATATCCTGAAAATATAATGGGGCTTTCTTTGAGGCTCTCCCTTTAGGCCCTCAGAGATAAGTTTTAAATGGTATGAACTATCTGGGCCAGGTGGTGTATCTTTAGAGTCCTTTTGTGGCACCACTTGGAATGTCATCGGGAAGTCACCAGGAACCAAAGCTGCTATACCTGAGGAATACAGATTTCTAAGCACCAAGCTGCCATTGCTCTCACCTTAGGCAGACTGAGTCCACGCTTCCTTCTATGTAAGGGCTGGTTAGACAACGCCCGAAAGTAGAGACTTGCTGCCTGTCAGTGTCTGCAGTAGACCCTGGCCTCAGGCAGCTGTTTCAGAAAATCTTGACATTCCTTAGCACTGTAGTATAGGGAATTAACTTTTTGCCTAAAAAGAAGTGCCAGTTAAATGTCTTCCAAATGGTCAAGCGTTAAGGTGATCATATGGTTAGAGACAGTTGGAAATGGAGCTCACACAATTTAACCAAAGCATGGAAGACTGGTACAGCAATACCAAATATCACACACAGCACTGGTAACCTATTCCAGAAGATCTTGCTGTGAGTCTCATACTGTGTAAGTATCAGAGTTCGACTCTAATATAAAAGCAGCATATGTATGCATGTACACAACCACATGCACACCTATACTGCAATGTTGCTACTAATGTGAAAATATCTAGACTCCTCTTGTTTTAGGAAACTGCCTCACAAATTTACTGGTGTCATAAGGGGTTCCATTTTCTCACAGTTTTAAAGAAACAGTCACACTCTCCCACACCCGAGAGTGTAATGGTGGGGGGAGGGCAGGATGAAAGCATCCCATTTGACCACTTCCTTTCTTGTGGGCTTAGGTGTTCTCAAATACACACAACCCTACCTCAAATGATGAAGACTTGCTAAAATCAAAAGAATGTGACAAAATGCTGAGATCAAGTCAAATTACACTGGAAGAGCATCTTAGCTTTATTTGAAAAACATTTCTACCATGTGACTGTATGGAGACCAGCTGGGCCAGCTGGACTGTTTCCATTCTGCCTGGCCTCTCAGAGGTAGGGTTTATGTTCAGATGCATACACACCTTCAATGTGCTCCATAAATCGTGCATTTCAGTCTCCTAAGAATCTTGTTATAGATGCAGCTTTGCACACAAGAGACTCAACCCCGAGGGAGTAAGTGACCAGTGGGTAAGTCACACAGCTGAAGCCACACAGTTGGACTAAAGTAAGACTTACAGTCCCTCTCACCCATGCCTTGCCCCTGCCTTTAGAGGAGCTTCAGTGTAGACAAAGATTGAGACTGCAGATAAAATGTGGCACCCAGAACTACTGTCTGGGAGCAATTTATTATTTTTTTAAACCAAATTTGAAAGAAAAAAACTTTGGCTCTTTTTGAGTTACTGAGTAAGGGTTGAACAAAATTAAGTTAGTGGTTTCAAAGGCTGCAGCCTCTATAGAGTTCAAAAACACTGTGTTTAGAATTAATATAATTTAATTTACTGCCTGTAAAGCTATAATGTGGATTAGTGCCTGTGACTATTTGAAAGAGGAGGGTAAATAGAGCAATAGCATTCAGAAGCGCACAGGCGGCTGACAGAAGGAAAGGCTGAAGCAAGCCATTCTAGTGCTACTTGGAACAAACTCAAGTGACAGGAAAAAACTCCCAAGAGACAGATTTCGTACCACAGGGCCAATTGTCAATAATGTTCCTTTCCCAAATCTAGCAGGGGCTTATCAACATCCACCATTTCACCATTAACAACCATCATTTCTGGCTGCCCGCTGAACGGGCTAGGGACACTCCGTTAGAATGGGGAAGAAGGTTGTAGCAGCTCATTTATGATAGATGACACAGAATCAAAAGACAGAGACTCAACCCCACAGCTGGACAGGGAGCAGGAAGGAGAGTTAACAGGAGATGGAATCAATACCTCCCTGAGTGTTAGGCTCCAGACTGAGGAGTCCAAGCTTGAGCAAGAGTAGACAAGAAGGACACCTGAATGCTTTATGACAGAAGATTCTAAAGCCCCACAATTCCATGGCTGGCAGGCAGCTCTCTCTTTGTTCTCTTCCACTGGGAGTAGCAGGCAGAAAAGTAGTTCTACAGTAGAAGGCAGATAAACCGGCCTTCTCTTGTCCCAGGAACTGGTGTTAATATGAATTAGCAATGCTACCTGTGCAAATTCCATCTAGATCACAGAGAAGAACACGGCCCTACCACCACCACCTCAGAGAAGCTATTGTGACTTCCTATGCTTTTTTGTCTACAGCTTAGCTGACAGCAGCACCTTCTTGAAGAGAGTAAAAATAAGTGATCTTTACAGTCACTACAGGATCTCCGGAGCTGAGTATAAGACATGCATTAACTTCCCAGGTCCATCAGATCACTGCTAATATTTTAGTCATTTAATAGACAAGAAAACTAAGGTCAGGAAATTCAAAACCATTCCCAGGTCCAACAGCCAGGATCTGAGTCCAGGCAGTCTGAGGGTCCTTAAACTTTCTAGGGCTCTCTACTAGTTTCATTAAGAGTTTGAAGTCGGCTGTGTTAGAACAATGTGTATGATATTTCTCAGAGTGTCATGGCCTGGCCACCCAGTTCTTCAGCAGGCAAATTCTCTTTCACTTCTGATATGCTAAGTATAATTTCCTGGGAACTACAATAAGAAATTTTAGATTGTTATTTATTATTGGCCAATCTTCCCAGCCTGCTTTCTCTGGGGACTCACTGCTTCCATCTTTCCAAGGCTGGAATTACAGGTTGGCCATTATGCACATCCAGCATTTATTTACTTGGTTCTGGATACCCAAACTGTGACCCCCACACTTTACCATCTGCTTGCATTTTTCACAAAAAGTAACTTAAACTCCCTGTATTACAGTTGCTTGTCAGTTTGAAGGTTCGTTCCTAGCTGGGCACAACTTAGTATAAGGTCATGAAGCTTCTACTGACAGTTCTGAAAGAGAGGTTCAAGCAGCACAGATCCTCACCAGGCGTTCAATATTGAGGGCTTGCTTGCTATCTGCCCTCATATAAGGCAGGACCTTCAAAGACTTTCTCCAGCTGTCTTATTGCTAGCCCAGGGGTCTTCTACCTACTGTGTGCATCAGATGGATTTGCTCCACTTTGGGTCTTAAAAACCCCAATATAACTTCTCAATAAATCAAGTCAACATTCCTTTTTTTTTTACAAAAGTTCCTCCCCTCTTAGGGAAGCAGCATGCCAAGCTTATATGATTATTCTTGTCCTAGACCTCATTTTAAATTCACAGTTTTTGCTTCTGTCAAAAAACACTTTGCTGCATTGTTTGTAAGATCCAGAAACAGGAAAACCTTCAGTAACAAGGTAAATTCCATAGCTCTAATATTTCAGCACTGAGCTGATAGGAACTGCTCTTTGAGATCTGCTTACCTGGCACACAGTAATGACACCACATACCTTACTCCTGCTATGCCAGGATTCCTGGAAACCAGCCTTAAAAAATTCTGCCCAACAGTCCAAATGGAAATAGTATATACTTTGTCAAAATGAGTGCAGAGTGAGTCTTGACATGAGGCTGCTGGCGCTTTTAAGTTTGCACTGAGAGTGCAGCAGTGTTGGAGCTTGACTCTCAGCAGTGCACTGAATTCTTAACACAGCAGACTGTGGCTGAGTGCCAGGTTGCATGTGATGCGGAGGGCTTGGCAGAACCTGCAGCCCAGAGCTCCCTCTTCCCCTAACTCAAGCAGGAGAAATCAGGTATGTGGCCTGCTGCTAGACCAACCAAAATGGTAGAACAAAGGGAAAGGAGGCATGGAAGGGCTGGGAACTTGACACACTCTTGTTGGGCCTACTTCTATTCATAATTCAGCTGCAATTTTATTTATGGCTACAGTATCATACACAACAAAACCATTCACATGTGGATAGGAAAGGATTTCTCCATAATAAAAACTGCAGGAAGAAATGCCTATGGCCTTCCTCTGCTTGTCTATTCTGTAATGTCTGAGAGGTCACTGGACACAGACATAATGCTCTATGAAGGTACATGGGACTCTCAAGGGTGGACTTAGTTGGTACGTGGTCGAGGCAAGAATGCCAGGAAAGAAAGACCGAGTGTGTTCTCAGCCATTTTAGACTACAGAAGAGTGTTGGACACAAAGCTCTCCATTCCTTCCACCTGTGCTGTCATTTCATCCCACATGTTTTCTTTTCCTCAGTGTTCTTCTACATCCTTCCCTTTCATTCTCACTTCTGTCATGTATTCCTTCAAATGGCTGGATCAGTATTTGTTGGGTGCTGTGGATACAGCAGTAAGTCAGAGTCTCAGAGTCTCTGGCCAACTGGAGCTTACAGTCTACAATAACTAACTAACTTTTAACTTAATTGCTACCAGCCTAACACATCTGATGCCAACTTTTCAGATGCATTATTTATAGTATGGGTTCAAGAACAATTGTAGAGGACCACAACTTTAACTATGCTATTACAGTGTCTTTTTTTTTTTTTTTTTGGCCTTCCAAGTCTATTGTGAATATGTAAGATAAAGTGGAGAAATCATGATCACATCAGTATAAGGCATTTAATGCCAAAATTTAAATCTAATCCTATTTATTTTATTTTATGCAACATGATCTCTAAGATCAGTTCAATTATTTGGTTTGTTATTTGCTTTCTATGTGTATGAATGTGTATCTTGATGTGTATGGGGCTCATGGTACCATTTCTCCAGCCCCAACTATTGTTTTTACTGGTTCCAGTGTTTGGCATATGAATTTGGTTGGTGATGATTTTACTTATCACTTGACACTGTGGTAGGGTATGTAGAACCAAAACACACATAGAGGTGATCTACATTCTTAAGAAGCCTACCAAAGCAGGAGTATAAAACAGTCTCAGGTCAGGTGGTGGTGGCACATGCCTTTAATCCCAGCACTTGGGAGGCAGAGACAGGCGAATTTCTGAGTTTGAGGCCAGCCTGGTCTACAGAGTGAGTTCCAGGACAGCCAGGGCCATACAGAGAAACCCTGTCTTGAAAAAACCAAACCAAACCAACCAACCAACCAAACAAACAAACAAAACAGCCTCAGACACTAGACTTTAGGTCAATAATTAGTAAGAGGCCATCATGAAGCTCAAAGATATCTCTAACAGTACTTGATAAGAGCCATCTCACTAGATCAACTTCCAACCTTTTGTACTGAGAAACTGAAAAGATGAACCAAAATTAACTGATATGAAGAAGGTTGTGGTTGGAGCAAGATTTCAGGAAAGATCTGGAATTCAATTTTACACATGCTAGACTTGAGGTGCTGAGGAAGCATCTGGATACAGCCTGAACTTGGAAGAGTGGTTTACAACAAACTTAGGAGTCATGAACAACATTGCTCTTGAAAGCCTTGAGAGCAAAGGGATACAGGATGACTCTAGCTTTTCAGAGTCTCATGTCCACATCTCTTTTCTTTTTTTTTTTTTCACCTATTATTTTTTTTTTATTTTAGATATTTTCTTTATTTACATGCGAATTTCTCCATTCCCAGTTTCCCCTCCAAAAAACAAAAAAACAAACAAAAACAAACCTCTGTTGCCTCCCCCCGCCCCATGCCTCCACCCCGCCCTCTCCCACATCTCTTTTCTAACAGTGACACTCTCTCTTTTAAATTCTGTCCTCCACAAGAGTCCCTGGGGTTCATATTGTTTTGCCACCCACAACTTACTGTTGTGTCATCTGTCAGTGAACATTATGGCTCTATTCTGCCATATTTTGACACTATTACATGGGAAGGAACTGGACTTATATTTAGCGAGACTCTTAGCTGGGTTTGGAGCTGGAGAGTGACATACTTGTGAAAAGGCTACTGTGTCTGCTGTGTTAGGAATAGAACATAAGGGGCAGGGGAGGAAGCAGGGAGATTAGTCAGACAACTGCAGTAGCCTAGTCAAGAAATGAGACTGACACTCAGCAGAAGCAAGACTGCTGAGCCAGGTGCAAAGAGTCTATGTACTTGAAGTTCTTCTGGATGCAGATCCTTGAGGGAACTGTTAAGAGACAGTTTGTGAGGCTGGATCATCTGGACTAGGTCTTCTTTAGGTCTGGTCCTTTTGTTCTGGAAACATATAAACTTTCAAAGGTAATATACATTTCTTTATTAACTTATGTATGGAATGTGCAATGTGTACAGAAAAGCTAAAAAATGATTCTCTGCTCTTTCTTTAAGAAGGTAAGGCATCTCTCCATTTCTGTAAGTTAGTTTGGACTGTATAGCCAAACTGTAATATAAATTTCTATCTATGCCATTTGAAAGAATGGCATGATAAATGCTTAGAACTCTGTAGCCAACAAGATTTACTGGCTTTGCTTAGCTGAAGTCCTGGCTGGAGACATTTTCATGAGTCAGCCAGTCTCAGAGCTGTTCCCATGTACTCGCTCATATTACCTGTTCTCTTCCCTGCCCTCCTCCTCAATACCCCCCCCCCCCCCCCCCCCCCCGCAGCCAAGATGTATTTTGTTGGAATCTAGTTTTTTTTCTCCTGTTGAAACAAGAGACAAAACTTCTTCCCCAACTTTACACATTTCCTTCCTTCCATTCTGAAGATAAGATATCCTTAAAATAGATGGGCTGCTCTGATCCAGCAGTTTGTTCCATAATTCAGTTTTTCTCAGCAGCTGTTGCATTTTTTTGTTCATTAGCATTTAAAAATTTAAAGTCATTAAAGTATTATGTAATCTATCCCTGGGGGTGTTTGTTACTCTTTTCTGTTTATTAAGCATCTCTTTTAAGTATGGTTGGATCTCTCTACAACTGCTTACCCTATAGGATTATGTGGTTCACCTGTAATATGTGTTATATTGTAATATGCAAAAGATTGATTCATTTTACTAGAGACATATGCTAGCGCATTGTCAGTATTAATTTGTACAGATAAACCCTTAATAGCCATAACTTCTAATAAATGTGTAATTACAGGATCAGCCTTTTTAGAACTTAAATTAGTTGCCTATTGAAATCCTATTTAATATTCCTTGTGGAAGTACTTTTCAATGATACCATTTTACTGGACAATTATTATAAGTAGGTACTAAGAAAACAAACCTTTCTTTATCATGCTCTTGCAAGAGGATTGTGGAAAAGCAATCTTTTAAACCAATTACTATGATAGGACATGGAATTCCAGATTGAAAAAAGCCAATTGGCTGAATGATTTTATTGATTGCTCTCAGATCTGTTAACATCCTCCATTTGTCAGATTTTTTTTAAAAATAGAAAATAATGGAGAATTCCAAGGGCTGGTGGATTTTTCTATATGTTAACCCTCTGGTTGCTCTTGGACTAGCTGTTCTAGTAACTACAATTTTTCTTTCGCCGTAGGCCATTGTTCTACCCAAAAAGACTTGTTAGATAATTACCATAGTGGTAGGGCCGTAGGTGTTCTGCCAGCGTGGCTACTCCATAGGAAGTTGGAGAGTCTGGGTCTGCTGAGTCCTGCTTATGGGCAACTTGGACAGTCCGTGACTGTTCTTGGTTACATTTTTTGATACTGTCACCAGGAACATCTCTTATTTTACACTTTGTCCCTGATAATGAAGGAATACTAATCCATGATTCCCGTTGTTGCAATAGATCTCTTCCCCATAAATATTAGCTGCATATGGCCTTACATTTCCTCTTTGACTTTCTGACCCTGTACACTTAAGCCGCGTCACACTTTGTTTTATCTGGGATAAAGTCTCAAGCCCTAGAAATCATATATCTACCTCTTGAAGAGGCCAGTCTTGAGGACAAGATTCTGGAGAGATGTTTGTTATATCTGTTCCAGTATCTACCATGTCTTCAATGCCAATATTATTTATAAATACTTCTATTGAATCTGCTCTGAGTTTGATATCTGGTTATTAATGTCTATCTTCAGAGTGGAGTTGTTTGTTTTGCAGATTAGTTTCTCCACTGCTGACCTGAGATGCCTGATATTAATAATTTGATATCGGTGCCTACAAGAGGACCCATTGGGAAATTCCCAAAAGGGGTTACCCTACCTGTCTCTTGTTGATCTACATTCATTAGTCCAGTATAGACCTTTGTTCCACTCCTCACATATACACAAAAACAAATAAATATTTTTAAAGTTTTTTTTTCTTGGACCACCTTATGTTAAGTTTCTCTTGTACTGAAAATCATCTCAGTATCATTCTCTGTTAATATATTCTCATTAAAAGAACATTAGACTCTATAACCCAACAGGGCAGAATTTCTTGGGAATGTTGGCTATTCTTACTTTCAAAAAGGAGTTTGTCTTTCACAAAGCCTAACATACCAGGAGCTAATCAACTGAGTCATGCTAATTTCCAAGACAGACAGAGTGCCACACAATTTCCACTCCACACATTTCTCCCCTAGAACCAGGGCTTACTGGCTTGACACAGTTCTAGGAATTGTGGCTTCCCTCCTCACTGCCAACTCAGCAATGTGGAACTTCTAAAAAATATTGTGATGTTAAGCACAGCCTTGTGTTTCGACTCTCATTATACCCATATAAAGGCCATGTGCTGCACCGAACTCACTGGGCACATGGAGCATTCTGGATTTGGCCTCTGGCTCACCTGACTGTTATGTCATAGGATTCCGGATGGATGCAAGTCTGGTCCAGTGGGTTTGGTATGAGGGTGACATCTGCTTTCTTCTTTTTTCCCAGGTTCTCATTCGTAACCATGGCAGCTTCCTGGCTCTGGTCTGAAGAGTCAATATGCTGACTACTGTAGTCAGTAAAACCATGGTAAAACACATTCAAAGACAGCAAGTTGGGTAGAAAAGCAAAGAAACTTTGATTAATTATGTGCTTAGTCCTTTGCTATGCAAAACATACACAGGAACCACTCACTTCACAAACTACCACATTTTCCTTAAAACACTATTAACCCAATTTCTGTTACTCAAAGCCCAAAACATTCTTACATGATTCAGTTCATGCAACTGGCATTCTAGGGGAGATGAAGGAGTAAGTAAAATCATCACCATCATAGTAAGATAACCAAGGTGGTCTTCTCAGAGCTAAGGAAAGTCAAATTTCCACAACAGAACCTGAGTGCAGAATGAGACTGTGAAAATAGATTCACATCTGACATATCAATGGGACACTTCAGGATATCTATCTGAAAAAAAGACAATGGCTTTCAAAAGAATTTGAAAACACAGTATTTAAAGATAAAGCAATCTAAACCAGACTGGCATCAAATTTCACACTGAAAACAGAAAACATCAGAAGACAGACAAGTAACCTTGAAGGTATAAAAAAAAAAAAAAAAATGCCCTGAATGTGGAGCCAAACCATCAATGAATAGGAGGACAAGTTGAAAATATCTGCAGACATGTAAGAGCTTTAGCAAAATCTACACAGTCTTCTCAGGAGCTCTTTACAAAGGAACCTGAGAAAAGCGCTGATCAGAAACAGGAACATGCACTACAGTAGCAGTGGGAAGTACAAATCAAAAAGTAAATACACGCTTATAAACATTATCCAAGTGTATGCATAAAAATTGTAATAGTGCTACCGATGTACGTGGTCCTATATGTGTGTATGTGCATACACACACACACACACACACACACACACACACACACACACACACACACACAAATCTCACTATGAAGGAAAACAGAGCTAAAGAGAAGCAGGCAGGTTGGGAAATTGAGGGAAGTCCTAAGTTTCTAGCCTTTTTCAAAAGGACAGAACTGCTGACTAACTCCAGAGCTCAGTTCAAAACAAAGTTGAGGATAATCACCAGGAGAGAAGATGTGCAACTTTGAAACCACCAAGGAAAGATAAAGACAGTGGCAGGAAAACAAGGAGAGACATGAGGAGGAAAGTCTGTTCACTGAGAATTCAAGAGAGAACATCAGAAAGCATGATGAGAAAATACAGATGACAAAAAAATTCAGTGCAATTAATTAATACAATACATACAAATATATCAGAGTCAGATAGAGGGAAAGCATGAAATTAGTATGTTTACAAGAAGTAACAACAGCTAAATGCACAGCAAGACCAAAAATAAGAGCAAACACTCACAGGGACAAGGAGAGCAACAATGCTAGCCATTAGTCAGCAAACACTCTCACAGGGACAAGGAGAGCAACAATGGTAGCCATTAGACAGCAAACACTCTCACAGGGGCAAGGAGAGCAACAATGCTAGCCATTAGACAGCAAACACTCTCACAGGGGCAAGGAGAGCAACAATGCTAGCCATTAGACATGAAGGAAAACCACTGAGGTAGCAGTTCATGATATTCTTATTAAAGGCATGATCTGTCTAGAAGATAACAGTCACAAAAAATTTCAAGTACTGACCTAGTTGAAAAATATAAGACTTTAAAACAACTCAAATGTTTATCAATAAGTTAATGAAAACATGAAATTATAGTCCATCTGTAATTAAAATATTACACAGGCCTTGTAGAGAATGGCAGGTCTTGTAGGAAAAAAAGAATAGAAATCTGTATGTAATGCTTGGGAGGAGGTATGAGTAAAACAAAGTTTCAAATAGTTATAGAGCATAAACCTTCTGCTCATACTTAATGGTAAACACCACACACAGAAGGGTGATATGCAAACACATTGTAGAACTAAGCACAAGAAACTCTTGAAGTGAGACAGTATATATATATATATATATATATGTTATGTAGTACATGTGTATATATACATACATATATATACTATGTGTGTGCATATATATATATACATATGTATATATGTGTGTGTGTGTATATATATATATATATATATATATATATATATATACTATGTGAATTTCAAAACCAAAAACTAATGAAGGATTATTTTATCTTCAGCAGTTTTCATTTGTGTTTTCTGAGTTTTCAAAAACCAAAAACTAATGAAGGATTATTTTATCTTCAGCAGTTTTCATTTGTGTTTTCTGAGTTTTGTGTAAGTGGTGTATTTGTGTGCAGGGTACATGTGTGTGCATGTATGTGCTTGTAGAGGTTAGGGCTGGGTATTGGGCATCTTCCTCCATTAAACTCTCTTACTTATTTTTCTGAGATGAGTCTTTTATGGAACCTGAAACTTACTAGTTTGGATAGGCTGGCTGGCCGGCCCGCAGCAAGCTGCAGTGATTGTCCTGTCTCCTCTCACTACCTCCAACATCGGACTGCAGGTGAGCACACCTCCCTGGGCTTTCATATGGTGCCAGGAACCATAACTCACATCCTTGTGCTTATCCTGTTGCCCCAGCTTCTGGGCTTTGTAATCTGCGTGGGAAGAAGTCCTACCAGTTGCTGTTCTGCAAGCATTCTCCATGTCTTGTGTTATATGTTCAGTTTCCCTCTTTACATTTAACTCTACCATAAGCCTGGAAGTCCTCACATCAGACACTGAGGAACCCTGCCCCAGTTGGTTCTGATTGGTAAATAGAGATGCTGATGCCAATGGCTGGGCAGGGCAGACAGAGGCAGGACTTTCAGTATTACCAGGCGAGGGACAGAGAGAAAGGGAGGGGAAGATTCCCCATGCCCGGAGAGGGAGAAGAGGAGAGATGCCACGCCTGAGAAGGTGCAGGACAAAGAGGATAGCCATCATGTGAAGGAGTTAGTAGAGTGCAGCTCAAGAGGGCTGCACAACTGAGTCCAGGGTAGTTAAGGTAGAATGTGGGATTTAGTAAGTAATAACTCGGGATTATTGCTGGGAGGTGGATTAACTGCATGGAGTTTAGGCAATAGCCCAGCAATTGAGCTGCATTACACATATCAAAATATAAAGGCTGTGTGTATGTGTGTGTGTTTCATTTGGGAATGCAGAACAGGGACAGGCAGTGCGGCACACAGCACCACTGGAATTTTTATAATTATTTCAATACTACACAACCTCTATGGGGTGAAGGAATGAATGATGGCATCTAACAACGCTGTCAGCAGGAAGGGGAACAATAGCAGGGAGGAGGCTGGCAATACCACCAGAGGTGTAGGCTTTTACAGTCACCTGCAGAATGTCCGGATGTAATCTTGGTTGATTCTGACAAAGCCAGCACACTGCTGGAAGGATTTTGGACCGAGCCCTTTCACCTTCTTCAACTGTTCTCGGTTGATGAAAGGGCCATTTTTCTCTCGCCACTCAATAATATTTTTGGCTCTCTTGGCATTGAGTCCTGCAATATGCCTAGAAAATATATGGTAAATTAAAATAATAGAAATAAAAGTAGCTTGCACCTAAATAAAAGCTCGCACCTAAAAAAGATAATGGCACAAATCACTTGGATCCTAAAATCAAGTGTAACTGCACTTTAAAACATGTCCAGATGGCTCAGTGGGTAAGAGCACTGACTGCTCTTCTGAAGGTCCTGAGTTCAAATCCCAGCAACCACATGGTGGCTCACAACCATCCATAATGAGATCTGACACCCTCTTCTGGAGTGTCTGAAGACAGCTGCAGTGTACTTATGTATAATAATAAATAAATCCTTGGGCCAGAGTGAGCAGGGCCGACTGGGAGCAGAGGTCCTAAAATTCAATTCCCAGTAACCACATGAAGGCTCACAACCATCTGTACAGCTACAGTGTGTACTCATATACATAAAAATAAATAAATAAATCTTTTAAAAAACCATGTCCAAATTAACATTAAAAAGAAAAAGGACAGGAAAGAGGCACAATGCAAAGCAGTGATGAGCCCCCCCTGCTGCTCGTGATACTGAAGGAAGTGAAGCAGCAACAGAGCTTTACCTGCCTCCTCTAATGGCAACAGAGCTTTACCTGCCTCCCCATGGCAACAGAGTTCTACCTGCCTCCCCATGGCAACAGAGCTCTACCTGCCTCCCCATGGCAACAAAGTTCTACCTGCCTCCCCATGGCAACAGAGCTCTACCTGCCTCCCCATGGCAACAGAGCTCTACCTGCCTCCCCATGGCAACAGAGCTCTACCTGCCTCCCCATGGCAACAGAGCTCTACCTGCCTCCCCATGGCAACAGAGCTCTACCTGCCTCCCCATGGCAACAGAGCTCTACCTGCCTCCTCTAATGGCAACAGAGCTTTACCTGCCTCCTCTTATGGCAACAGAGCTCAACCTGCCTCCCCACAGCTCACAAGCTTTGCATGCTCACTCAGGGAAAGCTGCACCCACCTCTGTGGGTCAGAGAAGGGCTTTGCATAGCATCACACAATTGTTAGAACTGTCTGCTGGGTCCACTGATATACAAAGCTGATGTGTAGAAAGGGACTTTTGTAACTTTAATATTTTTTCAAATCCTACTTTTAATAATGGTTCTTTAATGCTTTAACCTCCCCTTTAGCCCACCACCTAGCAGAGGTAGTGGAAAATAAAGGATATGGGGGAAGTGAGCCTGTTTAGAAAGGTTCTTTGGAGCAACAATTCTCGTCTGTGCTGTCTGAAAATTGGCAGTTGAGTTCAATGGTTAGTAGCAGTTAACCACTACCAAACACTACACAGATACACCAGCAGTCCAGTTCTGTAGAGTCTGGATAGCAAACATGAATCAGCTGTGGTGGCACTACCTAGCACAGACAACCAGGCCTTAGCATGAGTCAGCAGGAAAAGTTCTCAGTTGTGCCTCTCTCAGCAAAGATGATGCAAGATCCACAACTGTTCTTAGTGAAGAATCCTTCATCATGTTCACGTGTCTTTTCATGTGCTTGCTTTAGCAGAACGTCCTTTCTCCTGTGTCTGCTTCAGCTAAACACCCCTTCAGGAGTCTGCCTTAGCCTCTCACCTGTGTCCACTTCAGTACAACACTCCTTAATGTATTTGCCCCAGCAAAAACACCTTCTAACACAACTGACTTTCCAAAGTACCCTTAAGTTTCCACTTCAGACTTGTGTGTAAATGGCAGGGTTGGCACAAAGGTATGAAAACTGTATCAATAAGGAGTTTGCTTGCTTTCAATGAAAAGATTATTAGTACAGAGGACTCTAATTCCATTGTGTAGTTTCAAGCATGGAATTACGGCTTTCATGGCTTTGTAGGAAAGTGCTATCTTAGAATTCAGAAGGTATTTTTCCACTATCACAGTTTTAGTGAGAAGGGTCTAGATCCAGGAACTTAATAAGACACCCCAGTAGACCTGCATATCCAGAGCATGAGGTGAGTCAAAACAAAGGGAGAGAAAAGAGAAGAAAGGAGCTCTTCTATAATCAGCAAGAGAGCAGTCAGTCTGTGTTGACAGGTGACTTGTGGATCATAGAAAACCCAGTGACCATCCCCTCTTTGGGTTACCTTCAGCTTTGACAATGTATGCAAGAGACTGAGCTAGTGAAGGACATCAGCTCTCTAGCTTGGGCAACAGCACTTTCCCACGATGGCCTTATTTAAATTCTATCAGCAGCACTGGTGCAATCATTGGTCACCATGAGCCCTTCATTTGTGCATCACTGAAAATAACGTGAACTCTTGCCATTCTTTCCTTAAATGACACCTTCTTCTCTGGTCATTCTACAGAACACATAAGCCTATAGACTGTCTATGCTTGACAATGTTATACACATGTTCCCTTCTCTTAACTAGCAAGTTAAACTCTTGTCTCACCTTAACAAAACCTCAGAACAGATGTTAATATCCACTCCCACAAAGCTGACACATTCTTCTACGACGCTGTCCAGTGTTGCCTTCAGTAATGTCTGGGATACATCATGCTGAGAAGACAAAGATGAAGAAGCAATCAAAATAAAGGAGATGCCATTCGGAGATTGTTTATTCCTCCCCATACGTACTGGTAGCTGACTAATATGCACCATGGGAAATTCCTTTATTACTCTTAAGCACACTGCTAACAGATAAAATTGAGCTGAAATGAATGAATCCTCCACATTTTCTAAACCATGTATACATATTTATATACCACACACAAAAGGAAACAGAGGGAAAAAACCCACAATAGACTGAAGGTGTATTTTTGGTAATGATGTTCTTGTAGATGACAGCTTTGAGTCTTCAAAATATAAAGCAAATAAACACATTTGGAACATTCCGACCTGGTGGCATATACCAAATATTGGTAAAGATGTGGCCCCAGAGTGCTCACAGCCCTATCACCCAAATACACAAAACAAAGCAGTTTTTATGGAGGGTTTATTCTGTGTGGTTTAAATATGACTACATAAAACTTAATCAGATACTTATACAATGTGTACTGTTAGTCAATATAACTTGAACTACAAAGGAATACAAAAGTTAACTAAATCCCTAGGAACTGACCCAAGAAGAAACAGAAAACCTGATCAGTTCTATCAAAAGAGTCAAACTCTAGATTTTATAATAAAAAAGACCTTGGGTCCAGATGCTTCGCTGGTGAACACGACTAAACATTTCCAAGAATAATTACTGTCAGTCCTTCTCAAAATTTCCAATTTCAGGACGGACTGCTTCTCACTTTCGTCTGGAAGGCCAGTGTTAACACAACATGAAAGCCAGAGAGAGACACAACAGGAAAACAGCCCCCTTGTGAACATAGGCGCAACACAACACTGGCAACCCAAGTCCAACAAGAAAAGGCACAGCAGCTCCAGCAGGGCCCCTTGTTCTAAGCAGTGACAGCCAGTTTGCAAAAGGTGTAGCTAGTGCTTAATGCAATGTAGTGTCAATTAGATGTGCATTTCTGAGTCTTTACCTGTTATAGCTCTGTCCTTTTCAATAAATGAGGTATATTTCCCATAACTGTGGTAGTGATATAGGAATAAGATAAAATTAAAGTGTTCTCTAACTTTTCAAAAACCATTATATGTATGTTGTACATATGTATATATATGTATAAGTTTTAGGTTGATAAAAATATATTGCAGTTAGTATGAATGAACTCAAGTATCAGATAGACATATTTTTAAATTGAAAACAATCCTTGACATTTTTAAATTTTTAATTTCAAATTCAGAAAAAAGAATTATTGCAGAACGGTCTCTTCAGAGTAGAATGTCATTAGCATCTTAGCCGGGGCACTGGTGGCTGCGGGCACTACTTCCTGGGCTCCCTCCAGCTGATGTAATGCTCCTCTGAGCTCCAGTACTCTCTGGAGATGATGGAATATATACAATGTGGGAGTTTAGTGGTAGTTCCATGTACACAGCCATAAGGAAGTTGTCCTTTATGTTTAGGTGAGAGCTTTCAGGATACAGATGTTTGGGCAACGAGTTAAGTTCCTGCAAGGGAGCCTGATTAAGCAAATTCACTGGTTCACTGCACCCAAGTGGGGTGGAATCATTACTTCAGTCTGTTACCGGTGCCCTATCTGGATGAAAGAATGTTCACCCCACTAGGAAACGTTCATAGAAGTAAAGAGAACTTCTTTATAGTCTTCCCTTAGACGCTTCAGTGATTTCCAAAGAGCAGGAACATTGCCACACACATGCAGAATACAACTATTAAAAGCAAGAACTTTATTGATGCAAACAAAATTATCGAATGCATAGGCCATAGTGAAGTTCTCTGAGGAATCCTAATTATTTTGTCCAGAATTGTCTTACCAATCCAGAATGCAATGTGGGATCATAAACTAAACATAGCTGCCTCATCTTTACATACTTTTACTAGGTAGCTTCCAAGACGGTGTCTAATAATCCCAAATCCAACTATTGCATATGTTTCCACCAAGAATGGGATACATTAATTTCTCTTATGTAGATAAATTATTGTTAACTAACAGCATACCAGGTCCAGTAAGTGTGAATGGTATTTTTTGGCCTTGACTCAATTAAAAATACAATAAGCAGTGCTGGAGAGATGGCTCAGTGGTTAAGAACCCTGGTTGCTCTTCCAAAGGACTCAGGTCTAATTCACAGCACCCAGATGGCAACTCACAATTGTCTGTAACTCCAGTTCTGGAGGACAGGACACTTTCATTCAGACATACATACAGGTAAAACACTGATGCACAAAAAATAAATTTTTAAGACTAAAAATACCAATTTAAAACTGTAAGAAGCAAAAGAAGAAGTGTGAGCATAGGTCCTATGTCCTCATTTACAGAACCTCCCCTGACAGAGGACAAAGCCTTCAGCATAGGAGCCTTTTGCTGTGTACTTTATATACAAACCACAACAGGTAGTAAAGGCTAGTATACTGTTTTTAGGACAATTTAAAAAAATTAAATTCTAGTGTAAAGAATGACATATACACATGCTCAGATGTGTGTGTGATGGGTAAGTTGACACCTCTTCTATGGGTCAAAGCAATAGTTTGAGCCAACCATTTATTTAATGATGCTAAATGAAACATGAGGGTAAATCTGTCAGAGGTAGGATGAGATGCCACTATCACTCAATAGAGACCATGAGGAGCTGTGCACCATGTGTCAGGACAACCATGAGAGCAGCTGATTCAGACAGGATGATGCATACAAGGAAAGACCAAAGCTCCAGGGTGAACTGACTCTGGAATCACTCCTCTGAGCTTCGGGTAATGAGGTTTCCTCACTGCTTAACAAAGAGTAATAGTTTTTCTTACTGTTCAAACAACTTTAACCTGAGACCACTAAAGTTTTCCAATCAAATGCCTTATCTAGTGGCTCAAAGTCCAATAAAGAAGACAGAGGTGATGAAAAGAAGCATTCTACCAAATACTTTTTTTTGTAATTTTTTTCCAGTCAGGCATTATTTAAATCTTTAAACCTCATCTACAGCATGCATCTATTTCTCATAATATCTTCACAATGAGAATATTCCAAGGAAACAGCAACACAAATGTATGGCTGAGTGTGTTGTTTCTACCTCTATCCACAGGAGGCTCAGACAAACACATGACAGAACAGTTACATAGTGATGTATTATGAAACTAATAAACTCAGCCAACCAATCCAAAGAAAACCAGAGTAGACCAGCTATTTCACTAGAATACCATACTTTAAAATGTCCATGGCATCCCTGAGCTTGTGTTCCCTTAGTAGCCCTTCCTTAAGAAGTCATGTGAACACTACCATCCATCCTCTATCATCATGGCCTTTGCTAGTGACTTCCTCTACCTTTCTGCTCAGGAAGGAGTAAAGGTCTCTTTTCTACCCCACACTGTGGCCCTGTCACTGGCTGAAGCAGAGGTGTCTACCCCTACTCTCTACTAGACGCTGCACATGGAGCTAGGTGCTGACAGTGCTGGGAAGTGCTGCGCCTGCAGTGTCTCAGAGCTTCTCTACACTTGCTGAAAGCTGAGACAATGACACATGGCACTACCTGAAGTCACTGGCAAGAAGTGAGGGCCCCAGTGCTGACTACTAATAACCCCCAAGGACCTGTGTCAGAAAAAGTGGACCATTCTATTTTTAAAAAGGAGTTACCCAATTCTGCATTTGGAGGAGGGGTATATGAATTGTATAAACAGACTTCTTCAAATTCAAGGGCCATTACATTTTTACATAAAATTGATGGGATTTTAGAAAGGACTGTAGTCATTTATGCTAGTCAGCTTTTTTGAGGTCAGAATCCACATTTTTATTATTTACCACAAACTTCAGGAGACTGATCATCAAACTGCTTGTTTTATTCTGTCCTGAAGCACCAAAATCATCGCACAGTTATTTTTTTAGAAGCCCTTTCAGATGCAACAACACTTCACTTTACATATTCCACTCTGAACTTCAAGTGTGGCTCTCTGGCCCAGTATTCTTTTGGCGTCTTTATTTGTTTGTTTGTTTGTTTGATCAATCATCACTCAGGTCCTTCCCTGGCCCTTAAAGATGACCCAAACATAAAATACAACTAGAAACTGAGATGCAAAACAAAGCAGCCAAACAACAGCACTTTCCAGGACAGTCTTTACAACTGTAAGCAGGGGCAGGTCCTCTGGGCTCTTGCATGCCCTTGGCTTTGATTGACACGGGGCAGTGTGAGTCCTCCAGGGAGTGTGGGAATGACCCATTGGTGTGAAGGAAGTGACAGGAGCCCAGGAAGCACTTGAAAAAACAACAGGACACAAAGGTCCTTATGAAGTCCCCGGAAAGAGAGGAAAGAGAGCCTTTAGCCAGCTGGCTCCAGCTCTGCCCAGGCACAGATAATTCTCACAAACAACAAGACAAACGATTTTGCAAAAACCAAGAGTTTTTCATAAGCACATCCCTTAAACACACATACTGAACGGCACAGAGGAGTTCCGCGCTTCAAATGAGCAAACTGCAGAGAACAGCTCACTGTGCTCATGGGGCCCTGGGATTAAGATAGCAAAGGGCACTAGTCTTTCAGCACCAAAGGGATTTTCAGGATCTGGAAACAGACTGAAATATGGCCAGTGGTTAGGAGAGGAAAAACAACATAGGAAGAAATCTCTGTAAATCCTCCTGATGAAGCAGATGGCAGAGATGCTGGTGACTACTAACATGGCAGTAAGCATCCAGTTTGCATGAGTTTTTACTATTTAGTGGGAATCAATTATTCAAGCCAATTTGACAGAAAAATCCTTGGGACTACAACTTATTTGTTCTGCACAAGACAAATTGATTAATTTAAAACGCCTAACCTTTCAGGGCATCAAGTGAGTATCCACAGATGTTCGTGCGATTCCTTCACTCTGCATGACCAGACTCGTGTTTCCAGGATACAATGCACCTTTGGGAATATCCGCACAGCTCACAAATCTCCGGTAACTCTTCTGTGTCTGGCTTCAAGGAATCTTGTCATATATACACCTTAATATCTGACAACTGATACCAGATAACAGGCAATGCAGAACTATTATCTGAGACAAGGCGCCTGAAGAGGAAAACCTACATAGGGTAATTTCTGTGTGAGGACAATTGCTAGATTTGGGGCAGTACAGCAGTCTTACTGAGCTTACCAGGCAAACCCGGAGTCTAAGAGTGCTGACACACCTGGGGTTTGAAGCACACACTTGAAGAACAAAGCTCCAGAAGTTTGTTTGTTTTTTTAAAAGATTTATTTATTTATTTTATGTGTATGAGTACACTGTAGCTGTACAGATGGCCGTGAGCCAGCATGTGGCTGCTGGGAATTGAACTCAGGACCTCTGCTCACTCCAGCCCTGCTCCGGCCCTGCTCAGGTGTAATTCACTGTAGCTGTCTCCAGACAAATCAGAAGAGGGTGTCACATCTCATCATGGATGGTTGTGAGCCATCATGTGGTTGTGGGATCCGAACTCAGGACCTTCAGAAGAGCAGTCAGTGCTCTTACCCGCTGAGCCATCTAGTCAGCCCCCCAGAAGTTTGATTAGGAGCTACTCAGGATGAACATAACCCCAGACTTCTAGGACAAGAGCCTATAAGAACACAGAAGAAACAGCTACCTGGTGTGTGGGGGCCACAGATTCCTGACATGGGGCAGAGTCTGGAAACACAAGATGCTGAATCCTTATCAATCATCAGGGACAGACCATCTCCCTCCCTGGCCCCAGATATTTTGTTGAGATCCCAGAAAAGACAGAGTAGGCTATCCTAGGCCTTGAGAAGGGTTAATGTCCCTAACTTGAAAAACAATCTTTTCTTACATGGATCCACAGGTTAGTTACTTCTAACAAACATTAAAGAGTGAATTATGACAATTCTCTATAATCTCTTCCAGAAGAGAGAGGCAGGCACAGGTCTTTCTAATTTATTCTAGCCAAAATCATGGCAAAACTAGGTAAAGACATTTCAAACAAACTACAAACCATACCTCTTATGAACAGAGATGCAAAAACCCTTAACATGAACAAACTAAACTCAAAATTTACTAAAAGAACTATAGGTCACAAATAACTGATTTATTTGAGATAGATAAGCTTAGCTCCATACTCAACAATCAATCAATGGGTTCTACCTACCATTTCAACAAGCAAAACCACAAAATTCTAAAAATGAACACATAAAACATTTGAAAACTGAACACTTATTCATGGTAAAATCAGCATTATGATAGAAAGGGAACATACTGAACAAGCTGACTGACTCAACTTGATTGAAAACATTTATTAAAAAAAAAATCCTACACCTAACATCATTAGGTTACTAACATAAGAACAAATCCAGGATGCCCCTTTTCAACATCATTCTCTAAGACCCCAAAGGTCAGAAAAAAGAAAAAGAAAAAGATAGTGTATATATTGGAAAGAAAAACAATAAATTGTCCTTGTTGAAATCACAGGAAAAAAGCAAGATACAGATAGATATATTAATATAAAGTTCAATCACATTTCTACAACCAATGAATGAATGGCACTTGGCATTAAAAAGGCATTATTATTTACTTCAGCAGTCCAGAAATAAAGAGTTTAGGTTGGAACTATAAATAGTCTCTCTCCCTGTCCCACCTTCCCTCCTTTTGTCTGTGTGTGTGTCACACAAAACTTTGGCAAAATATACAGAAGAATTCAATGAGTGGAAGCTATTCCACATTTATGGATAGAACCCAATATTGAAAAGATGTTAGTTCTTCTCATCTTGATCTATAACTTCAAACTAATACTAGTCAGATTGTAGCACATTATTTTTGGGATACTAACATTTATACAGAGAAGGAAAAACTCAGAATGGCCAATGGAATACTGATGGAGACAAGCAAGTCAGTGGATGGACAAGACCCCACTTGCTATAAAACCTCAGTAAGAAAAGCTGTAAGACCCTAGGGGAAAACAAGCAAGCAAACAACAGAGTAAGGGACTAGAAAAGTCCAGAGACAGTCTCACATAAATGTAACCAACTGATCTTTGACAAAGAAATGAAGGCAATTCAGTAAGGCAAAAAGCATCTTTTCAACAAACTGTTGCTAAAGAAGCTAGACACAAAAATATTAAAAATGGATCTATCTATTCTTAGTCCTGCTAGGGCTAGATGTCCCGGGTGGAGTAGTACCCCTTCTCTAAGGAGATGGCAAGGGGTAATGGAGTAAGAATTTGTAAGCGTGGGACTGGGATGAGAGGACGGAGGGGAGCTTCGATCAGGATGTAAAGTAAATAAATAAATAATTAATGAAAAAGAAAACAAGCAAACAATGAATCTAAACACAGAACCAATTCAAAGTGAGTATGGACCTAAATGTGAAATCTGAAACCACTAACTTCACCAGTCACTAAGGAGAGAACTAGTGACCTGGCTTACAAAGGGAATAAACTGCTAAGTTGATTTCCATACTTTTAAAATCTTTTGTTCTGAAAAGGACACCATCAAAAAACTGAAAGACAAGCTACACATTGTGAGAAAATAGATTAGTTATAAACTAATAACAAAAAAGTGTAAGAAACTCTTAAGATTCAATAATAATTATTTTAAGTGGGCAAAAGATACATAGATGGAGAATAATTATGTGCAAGATGCTTTACACCGTGTCACGTGGGGAATCCATACTAAAGTATTAACCAGGTCTAAACACTCAAATATTCTATTTCTTGGTCCTTACCAAAATGAACTGAAAAGTTATGTCAACACAGAAACTTTCACTTTCATCATAATTACCCAGACTCAGAAGCACGAAAATGCCTTTAGTAGACAGAACGGTAAATGGTGGTACACCCAGACAAGAAGAGACCTGGCAGATCACGGAAAAGCATGAACAATATGTACACTATTAAGTACAAGGTGTGAATCTCAAAGGCTTCCTACTGTGTGACTCCATGTTCTGGGAAAGGCTGCCCTATATAAAAAATGAAAACTGCTTATGGCTGACTGGAGGTGAAGGTGGTATGAACTGGCACTGCACAGATAACTTCTCAGGGTGCTGAAAACTATTCCACAAGATCTAGAATACTAGATACATACATTCCATTACACTGATGTCCAAATCTACAAAACAAAAACTCTTAGGTATGCACTTTGGTAATAATGGGTTCACCAACTGCAATAACTACACTACTATGATGCAGGGTGCTAATAGTTTGGAACCTGCTCTTCTGTGCAGGAGGAAAATACCTGAGAGCTCTCTAGTTTTTGCTTAGTTTTGTTACAAACCTAAAATTCTCAAAATCCCTATCATATTCAATCTGATCTGTTGGTAAATTACTTGATTGACAAAACAAATTGAATATTCTGAGAAAAAAAATCTGCATTGGGTCCTCCATATAAAATAAAATGGGTAGGTATTCAAAAAAAAAAAAAAAAAGAGCCAATATGATCTATAACAGAGATCAGCAGTTGTTCAACCGAAAGTTAAGTAGGTGAGGACTTTTAAGCTAATAAGAGGCAAATATGATAACAAACAAACAAGTAAGGAAACAAACAAGCAAACAGAAAAAGAAGAGAATTAGAGGCTACATCAACCATATGATTATAAAAATGTATCTGAAGTAAAATAAAATTAATGGACACAAAGTTATTAAGTTTAATGGTGGATTGCAGGAGAAATGTATCAGTGAACACAAAGAGACTGTGGACATCATCCAACATGAGAAATTGGATTAAGAGGAGGGACAGAGTAGGGAGAGCAGAGTCTAAGTGACAGAAGGGACTGCAGGGCAGAAACCAAACTAGGTAATCCTGCAAGACCTTATAGCAGAGAGTAAACAGAGTAAAGATGTGAGCCGAGGATGGGAAAACTCCCAGCTCTTTTGAAAAACATTGTAAAAATTCAAGCATGCTGAACCCCCTGAAAGACTAGAAAACTATACATAGGAGTGCTGTGAAGTGCTGAAGAGCCGGGCAAAGGGGGAAATGTGAGCACAAGGCAGTGAGAAAGAGGGCATCATACTCGAAGGGCGAAAGGCAGCATGAGTACTGGCTGAATTATCAGAAACAAAAGGGACAAGGATATCTTCAATGTTCAGTGTAAGGAAAAAGAAACACAAAACCCTGTCAACTTCAAATCTGTCTCTCAAAGATAAAGCAAAAAATAAAGGCACTTTCAGATAGATGAGAACTGGGTGTCAGCAGACCTGCCCTACAAAAAAATGTTAACATGAATTTCTGACTAACATGATATTTGGAGATATGTATTATATGTGACACATATATAATACATATTCATATGAAAAGAAAGGAGGGGACTGAAATAATCTGACCATTGCAGACTAGTGAAAAGGTAAGAATATACATTACAATCCCCAGCATAACCACTCAGAAAAAATGCAAAGGAATGCAGGTGAAAACGAATATAATTGAAAGTTGAAAACCAGAAACTTTTTGATTTTTCTGTCTAAATAAAGGTAGCAAAGGAAGAACAGAGGAGCAGCAGGCAGATGGGATAACAGGAAGTGAAGGGCCCAGCTGTAGACCTTAGTGCAGTGACATAAACATGCCAGCTATATTTCAATGATATAAACACTTCAATTAAAGACAAATTTGTCTTTTATCACTTAAAGTCTTTATATTTTTGATACATAGATTATAATTTTAAACTAACTGTAAATAGCTGAGGAGAAGCTCAGTCAGTAACAGCCTGCTGGGCAAGCATGGAGACCTGAATTCTGATCCTAGCACCCGCATAAAAAGCCAGCTGTGGTGTCTCTTGCAAACCCCAGCACAATGCAGGCAGAGCAGGCAGATCCCCAAACTTCATTGGCCAGCTTGCCTAGCCAGACTGATGAGCTCTGGTACAATGAGATCCTGTCCCAATAAATAAGATTCCTGATGTTGACCTCTGGCCTCTACTCTCATGTGCCCAGTACACACAGAACCATAAAAAAATAAAACTCCAATCTAAGCTTCCAAACCATTAGCTGGGATACCTGAATATCTCAGCTCACAGTTTAGAAGGGAACACTGATACTCAACTATGCTCTCTATCGTGGGCTTCATGGCTCTAGGGCAGGTGAATGGGTAAAATCCAGTACTCTGGGGTTTGTCCATTGGACTGACAGTAGATGACCTCCCTGGACGCTTGGTAGACTTGCCTTTAAGAGAGAATTTCTTCTATATAAACTTAGTATCTTCAAAGCTAGAAGGATTCTCATCCCCGCCTTCCCAGACTCTGAGAAAAGGAGCACAGGTGGATAGCAAAGCTTGCTAGTAGCTCCTTGTTTGGTCCCATTCCTTTAAGATGATGATCTCACCTTTCTAAATTCCCGTGATAATAGACTTAAACAGAATGTACAACTTCTTTGCGAATCATGAAGATGAGAGCTGAGTCTTTCCCACTGTCCTGACTGTGGAGTGTTTACACTTTGACTGACTACCCTCTGTCCTGCACCCGGTGCTTTTATGTCCCTTTGTGGATACAGGATGACACAGTGGAGAGAAGATGGGCAATTCTGGCTCAGTAAAGGCCCATAACTCCTAAATGCCTGCCTTGCCCACAGACTTCTCTAAACCAAGATCCACATGATCTTAACAAAGAGAGCATTAACACATTTGAGCTGAGCCACACCTCATGTGTAACCACACAGTTAAAACATAATCTTGGCTCATGACATCGACACCAATTAGTGACAGTTTGACCTTACATAATACAAAGGAGTTGACATTTCCACTATAAATCTTTATTTTTAGCAATTTATGGCCTAGTCATAAAAGCAGACTTCAGGAAAAAAAAAAAACAGAGTAAAAAGATTTAGCCACAACAGAGAAAATTCCCTTCTAATAAACAAGAAATAAAAGACTGTAGAAAGTCTGATCTGAGACCACGGGAGGGGAGAGGAGCTCCTAGGGCAGGGGTACTCCCTGTCAGCCGGTATATAACTGTCTCCTAAGGTGGCAGAGGCTGGAGAGCAAAGAACCAATGCAAGGTTTTTGTTGCTTTTGAAAGAGAAATAAGGTTCTCTGATGATAGCTCTAAGTTCTAAAGATGTGTATTTTCTCCCCAAATGCATATCCTATACATATATGTGTTCACAAACATCTCTGGCTACCAATTGGCTTCTGCATATTATTATTAGAGTCAGCTTATCTTCCCCAGTAAAACCAAAGGCTGCCATTGCCAGCACTGGATCCCCAGCAGCACACTTCCACAGAGTTGCAGCAGAAACTCCCTTTGCCTTGTGTATCCCACTTTTCAAGCCATCATGGCAGCAGAGAGCCCAGGGGCTTTATGTGGTCTGCAGTAATTCTGCAGCCCTAGCTTCCTGCATTGCTAGGAGTGAACAATGGGCTCTGAAATGTTGCCCTTTCATTTCCTGTTTTCATCTGTGTAATGAATGTGCCATGCATACACCTATGAAAAGTGAGTAACTTCGTTTCATTTCCTGGGGTGTTCGGTGCACACTGAGTGCTGAATCCTGCCATCTTCATGTGCACTTCACCGAGCACTGGGCACTGAGGATGTTTTTCTGTGTTTATGAGCTACTTGGACTATTCTTGGTATCTCTGCTTCCTAATGCCTGACTGCCCAGTGCATGGCAGGTACTCAATACACTGAAGAAAAGAGCATTCACCAGGGCCAAAGGTCTTGCAGTTCAGCCTTGGATTCTTTCTGCAAAAGCTGAGGATTAAATTAAGGAAGAAAAGAGTTGCCCAAGTAAGAAGAGGTACTGGTGCATGGCTAGCCTGACAGTATGAGGAGATTCTGAACCAAATGCATAATTAGAGAGAAAACCCTTCTAGCAGGTACAATTAGCAGCAATCTAACATACTCTACTAAGACTGACCACAGGACCCCGTACAGCACACTCACCAAGTCTGCAGAAGAGTGGTTTCTGGGTGCGGCTCCAGGTTAAAGAGTTCCTGCTAATTCCCACCCGACTCAGAACAATCTCTGACGCTCTGCTGCAAATACTTGTACCTCTTTCCTGAAAACTCAGTAAGCTTAGCACCTGGTATCCTAAACTCCACTAATTTCATACAACACATAAGACACAAAAGGAACTAGAGGATCTTGAACCAATGTACCAAGAAATACTACCAAAAGAAAAAAATACAAAACAATCCTACTGGCTGGTTCTCAGGTCAGCCTTCAGAATGCATTCCCAATAGCACTTACCACAGCCAAATGACATTATAACCAGCAGCAACTAAAACTGACTCAGCGCCACTGCAAGAAAGGTCACACAGCTGCCAGGATGCCAGGCAACCAACAGGTGGAGATAGTCTGATTTCTGGCATGAAAGTGTTCTATTTGTATCCCTTTCTTTTCTTCTTTCCTTCTTTCTTTCTTTCCTTCCTTCTCCCCCCCACCCTTTTCTTTTTGGTGGACACAGTGTATCTGTTATCTAAATGCTCAGGAGAGTCTCTGCAAGTTCATGCCCAGTTTCCACATCAAGTTCCAGCCAAGGTCTCCTATGTAAGGAGACCATACTGAGCCTTCTTGTTTTTTCTCTCTCTCCACTGTCTGTCTGTCTGTCTGTCTGTCTGTCTGCCTGCCTGCCTGCCTGCCTGCCTGCCTGCCTGACTGCCTGCTTGCCTGCCTCCCTCTCTCCCTCCCTCCCTCCCCCCTCTCTCTCTTTCTCTCTCTCTCTCTCTAAGATACAGACTTTGAGAGTTCAATGTATGACAATTAACCTTTCCCCAGAAGCATCTCTATTGGCCACGACAGGACTAGGTGAAAGCATATTTACTTGTTTATCCCACAGAGTAATGACTTGTAGTAGGAACGTTCTAGAATTTGCAAAAGGACTAACTCCTAAGTAACTCCTCGGAAAGAAGAGCTGAGCTGTCCTTACAGACCAGCCATACAGACCTAGGGCTCAAATACTCACTGCATTCATTCTTGAAACTACCAAGGAGACTATCTTATTAGTGTCAAGTTTGGTTTAGAGAAGATTGTTTTAAACAAGTTTGGTTTCTAAGATGAATTTACACTTTGAGTTTTGTTTGTTTTCTTGACACTGAGAAAAAACAAAACGCAATGGGAACCACAGAGACATTTCTAATAATGAAGGCACTACTGTTTGCATCACAAAAGCAGAACTGTCCAGAATATGTGCTGTTCTGAATGGAAAATCCAAAAGATGGTCACAGTCCATTCCACTGGGAAGCAGCAGTGAGCTTCATCCAGTCTAAAAGCCACACGGCAGACTGGGGCTGCCAGTCGGAGAGAGAGCTCACCTTCCTTTCACATACCTGAATTCAATACCATCACTGCAAATGGAAAAACAAACCACCAAACCACAAGTAGTCCTAGGCCCCACTAAGGAAACTGAAATGCCTAAGATGACTTTGAGTGACATTCACAGCCTGTAACCCTGCCCTCTTGACTGTGAGAGAGACCTGTGGTTTGCAGAGTAGCATGTGGCTGTTATTCCCGAGAGGAAGTTACATTGTGGGGTAAAGACAATTATCTAATATAGATGAAATAAGGAGTCACCTAGGCAGCAAGAAGTTGTGGGTGGCCTCCAGGAAGAACTGGTGCTAGTCTTAGGTTTTTAATATAGAGAAGCTTTAATGAGTTTTGCAGCTTTACAAACTGAGTGAATGTGTTCACCTGGATGGGGGAGAAGAGGCTGAACCTCCTTACACAGAAGTCTAGGATACCTACTAAATTACTAACTTGTAACGTATAGTTAGCAGGTATGGAGGTTAGGTGTTCAGAGAGCTATAGAATTTAAGGCATGGATCACCTACTCTTCAGGTGGGAGAAAGATACTAAGCAAGAAAGTCTTAGGGGAAGGTGCAGTAGAGCAGGATAAGGGTCCAAAAGAACTGAGGGACAAAGTGGAAATGTGCATTCTTTAAGCTAGACAGTCACCAAAAACCTTAGTACCACATTTTCTATAGTTGCTATATACAAACGATGCTGAAAATTCCACCTGTGAAAGAGGTAACACTCTACTATTTTGTGAAGAACAGCCTCCAGCATCTTTATACAAATCCAGTGGCATCCATAGGACCAGGTGCGTAAGATGTACCAGCAGGCATTCTATGTGGCTGTGACAGGGTTAGATTGCCATTAAGACCCATCAGTTTGCTTTCTAGTTTTTCACACAAGGAGCAAAATGCAAAAAGTGCTACCGGGAGCCCATACTGGCTGTCTTCAGAGAAGAGCCAATTCAAGTAATAATCTAGAAAACATCAGACGGATGGATGAGTTGGATGCTAGGAGAAGCATTCAAACCTGGAATATTGTCTGAACTCATCCCCACCATGCATTGGAATAAGAAACATTAGTTTTCCATGTTACAGAAGAAGAAACTGAATCAATAGCCTAAGGTTCTATAGGCAATGCAGCAGAACACAGGCTCTACCTCTGGAGCCTAAGCATTTAAACATGATATTCCTATTAAAGAGTTAGAAACCCCAGCTTTTTGCGTGAGTTACAAAAAAAACCCACCAATTTTACCTATCTCTTGTTTTTTAAGGGCATGTTTTAAAAATAATCAACATACCTTTTCTTGTTTATAATATGGTTCCCACTCTTTTTGTAAGACTTGCTATGACTAAAACTGTTCTAAGAGAGTAGATAAACTTTTAAAATTCTGTATTACAAATCTTACCTAAGTGGTAGCTGTGTGCAATTTTAGGAGAAAAAGAAAGATAAGTGATTTCTCAGGAAACAGCAAGGTGACTTGCTGTGACAGGGTGCAAGTCTGAACTACCATAAAACTGTAATTTCCTTCTTCCTGTTTCCCTCCCCCTAATTTTTCTATCCTTCTGTCACTAAGAAGGACCAACTGTACTATTTTATCTGACACACAGAAAATAATTATGATTAGCCATCTAAGCAGCTCAGCTATGAGTGACAGATGCACTTCCTCATCCATGGAAATGACTACTTTGGGCCATTTCCATTACTGGTAGGTCCCTGCACACAACAGTGTATACGGACCTGTGTGGATGCCCGCAGCAGACCTAGGGAGAAAGGAGAAAGGACAAACATATCTCACCAACTGTTTTTTGTTTGTTGGTCTTTTTTCTTCTGAATAATTACATGTCTTGATGAGATTTCCAAATCTGATTTTAAACAACTACATTTTAAAAACTGGAAAGGTGATGTGTTGGTGCATGCCTTTAATCCCAGCACTTAGAAGGTAGAAACAGGCAGATCTCTGTGAGTTTAAAGCCAGCATGATCTACAAATCAAGTTCTAGGACAGTCAGAGCCACACAGTATTTCAAAAAACAAGACAAAACAAAATCCAAATATGGACCTGTATTTTCTGCCACAAAAAGGAAGTAATGCCACACTACTTATTTCCTGGGTTAGTGTTTCTTGAGCCACAATTCAAAAGACAACTTTTTTTTTCTTTTATCTAGAATATTACTGAGTATAAAACAGGGGCAAAGTTGAAAGTCATCAAATGAAACTCAGTAGGAAGTGAATGCCAGGTGATGATAAAGTTGTCAGTGCTCCATAGCAAAACAGAGTGGTGTGACAAGTTTCTCAACAAGATAATTTTCCTTTAAGTAACTGTCATTTACTATGTAATTATGACATCCATGCTATTTTGATGCTAAGACAGTCCTTTTTCTTTTTCTCAGCTCAAACAAGGGAAAACTTCAGAAATGCATCAGATTCTCCTAATCTGACTGCCTTAGTTATCTACCACTGGGTAACAAATTACCCCAAAGCCTGGCCATGGACAACAAGCACTTACACTCTCAGCTTCTGAACAGCTTAGCGGAACCTCTCAGGAGGGTCTCCTATGAGCTTTCCGTCAAGAGACAGGCTGGAGCTATGGTCAGGTCTAAGGTTCCTTGCAAGTTGGCTCACATAACTGCCATGTTCCTCAGAGGCTGCTGCTGCCACCAAAGGCTCCAGGCATCATCATAGAGGCTACTACATATGGCTGCACATGGCGTGGGGGTTTCCTTCCCAGTGAGTGGGCCACGAGGACAGATGAACACAGTTGTTGAGATTACCTTTGATAACTGGGTCTCAGAGACACAGCACCACTTCCCCTATCAAGTAGTGGGTAGAAAGACTGTTACAATGGGGGAAGAGATGAGATCAGGGCGTGAATACGAGGAATCAGGAGTCACTGACAAATATCCTGGAAGCTAGTGGCCACAATAGACTTTTAGAAGATGCTACTAGGCCATGAAATAAAACATCTAGAAAGTGCTGCCATACAGCAGGTAGAGAGGGCAGAGGGGAAGAGAACAGTGTTCTGGTAATACCTGAAACACTAACTAGCTACTGAGACTTTAATTTCTTTAGATACTAGATAGGCTAACCAGGCCTTAGATGTCTTTCTCAATACTAACATCTTACCATCTATAATTTTATAGAAGGAGTGGAGTCAACATCTTAACTCAAGCAGCTGGGATGCAGAGCCATTCTAGCTTGCTCTGCCTCCAGCACTATCATGGAGCTTCAGCCCAATCTTCCCCTTCCTTTCTAGTCTGTGGCCCAGACTGTCCTCTAGTTTGTGGGCTTCTTGCCTTAGCCTCCAAACAGTTCCCACCCTCTTAATGTTAGATAAATTAAATAAAGGCTAGTAGAAATAGAAACTGAAATGCAATTTCCTGAAAACGTCATCAGTTGTGCTATGGAGAGAATACTCCTATCTTATCCCCCTTAAGTACTTCACAATAACTTTCCTTTTTCAATCTTCATTGTAGTGAGTTAAGTGGCTTTGTTATAGTACATTTAAGACACGTGACATTTTATTAAGTCACTGCTTTTTATGCAGTGTGAAGTTTCCCAGTGAAATCTCCATGCTATTACTGCTCAGGCCGCCCCTTCCCACAGCCTTGGAAAGAGACACTTGTTCACATAGACAATGTGGACACCTATTCAGTTGCAAGGGCGTGAGGAGGTGCTCAGTTCTTTAATCATGTTTTCCTTTGTTCTCTCTTTTTCTTCTTTTCATTTCTCGGAGACACTTTATGATGGCTTAGTTTTTAATTAGTTTTTTGTTTGCTAGTAGTTTCAAGAAAAATATCAAAGGCTATGCCACTACAAGGATAAAAAACATGATAATTTTGAAAAGCTCTTTACCCTCTTAGGTAAAAACAACAACATTGACCTGCTACCTGGCATCATACTCAGGGTATTAACATGCTACCTGGTGTCATACTCAGGGTATTAACATGCTACCTGGTGCCATACTCAGGGTATTAGCATGCTACCTGGTATCATATTCAGGGTATTAACATGCTACCTGGCGCCATACTCAGGGTATTAGCATGCTACCTGGCGTCATACTCAGGGTATTAGCATGCTACCTGGCATCATACTCAGGGTATTAACATGCTACCTGGCGTCATACACAGGGTAATTTCCTTTATGTTTTCTCAAATTTCCTCTGAACATATTTCTCAGTCTCCCAAACTAGAAGCAATTCTTGGGACCAGTGAAAAACGAGGCAAGGTTCTTGCTCTGTGGCTGCTCACTGTGCAGGAAACACAAACTTCTGACATAGAAAGCAAGGTCAGAAGTCAATCAGAAAGAATGATGCAATTGTTCTCAAAAATATTGCCAGAGAGGCTGGGGAGATGGCTTGCAGAGGTACATCTCACAATCCCACTGGCTATGGGTTTGTGTCCCTGGGACCCACAAAGTGGAAAGAGAAAACCAACTCCTGCAATTGTGCTCTGACTTCTGTCTGTACACACACACACACACACACACACACACACACACACACACACACACACACAAACTACACAATAAATTAAAAGAAAATATTCCCAGAGGACAAAGAAAAATAAAAGTAAAATCACACAACTAAATTGCCTCTCCATTTTAAGAACTTGGGGCAGAGGAAAGCCACCTTGGGCACAACTGACATCATATTCATTGCTGTCATTAATGGTTCAGGCTCTCAAGAATGACAACTGTCTTCTAAATAGTTGCAAAGAACTTGACAAACATTTGTTGGAATAAATGGAATGTGTCTTAGCTTCTGTGGTCAAAATTTCTGGTACTCAGCTGAACATGATTCTGGTGTAAGCCTTCCACGGTTTTCAACACTCCATGCACATTAACATTATTGATGCAGATCTGCCACTTAAATAGTCTACCCACACCCTCTCCAGCAAGGAGCCCTCTTTTTATCCATTAGTCTCTAGTGACATATTTGTGGCACTTACAAATTTAAAAGGCTGTCAGAATCTAATAATGGAGTCTTGAGGAGAGTCATACTGGCACAGATCAAAAAGAAATAGAATTAATTTCAGAGGATTTATTGCATAGGTTAGGGGTCACAGTGTGGCAAGTTTTTCTCTACAATGTGAGATTACAGAGGCAATAAGGATAAAGAGAAACCAGAGAAGGAGTTAGTACTAGTTAAGCCACAAAACCCAACATAGAAACGCATGAAAGAAACCATACATGGACACCATGAAAAAAGCCACATGCTATCAGTGACTATGCCTGAGCCATACTTGTTTTTAATGATGCCTGTTATTAGCCATCAGACCAAATTCTAACCACTGAGAAAACTCACCCACAAAACCTTTCCATTTCAACAAGGATTAAATTTAAAGACGTAAGTTCTAGACCTTTCTCCCAGTGAATTTAAGAAAGCATGAAGGAGAACAATAGAAAAGGATCATGGTTTTGTTTTTCCTTGATGAATACTCCATGGTGGATGTGTCACCAGGTGTCAGAAGCTTGGGACAAGTCTGCTTCAGTGCCGAAGCCCCTTGAGGAGGACACTGCAGGCTTGCACATCACAGAGAGAATACAGTTGAGGAGGGAGCTTTCCAAGTCAGGTAGAACCTCTCCAGAGATCGACTTGGGATGCATCAGAGACCAGAATGTTAAGTCAAGCTACACAGCAGTTTCCTTCCAAGACATTGGAATTTGTGCCATGTGGAAACACTAGCCTGAGGAACATGAAAATCCTCACAGCTTCTGTCTTCTACACCGGATTCTAGTCTCTGTCTCCTGCACATGGTATTCTCTGCCTGTTAATGTGCCAGAGGTCTTTGTTCTCATAAGGATCGAGGTCCACACTAATCTATCATGGCCTTATTCTAGCAAGCTGTATCTCAAAGATTCTCTTTCCAACTAAAGCATGAACTTGTCAGGGACGCAGCCCAACCATGACACACATAAGGCTTACCCCAAGAGGCATGTAAAATATTTATTCCACCTCCCCCAACCTAAGAGAAATGGACACTCTTGTTTCTTCACTAAGGAGGGCCTATATATAAAGCTACCAGAAAAAGTCCTTCTCAGTGTGGCAGGTAGACACTTTCCCCTCCAGAGATCCTAGGAAATAAAACCTACTAAGGATGTGCACACTGCTAAACAAAACAGAGTTCTTGTCTGCTTTGGATAACTGGATCCTTAAAAAAAAAATTTTGTTGTTGTTAATTCTTTGGGATTTTCATATAATGTATTTCGATCATATTCATCTTCCCTTCCCCACTCTTCTAGATTCACCCTCACCACTATAATTTTGTTTTCATATATATATATATATATATATATATATATATATATATA
>NW_022196912.1:7324519-7328348 GCF_008632895.1 Mastomys coucha | reverse complement strand
TATATATATATATATATATATATACACACACACATATATGTATACACACACACACACACATATATATTCCAATTTGTGTTGCCAAACTACTACAGGGAGTGGGGTCTACTGTGGAGTGGGGCTGACCTACCAGTGACTTTGTCTTTATAGACGCCCAGTCCTTGTCTCCCCACAGTCATTGAATGCAGCAGCCCTCAGCTAGTAGGACCTTTGCTGATATTCCTTAGGAACAAGTAATTCTTTAACTCTTTTCCTTTCATACACAGTAGGATTAGCTGGGTAGGGTCTTACAGCAAGATCACCACTCCCTTTTACTTGCATTTGGACTTTCTTTCTCCCTCCCTCCCTCCCTTCCTCCTTCCCTCTCTCTCCCTCCCTCCCTTCCTTCCTTTCTTTTTAATTGGGGGGGGGGGGTCAGCACAAGCATTGGCTCGAACATTAAATTCCCAAATGTTCATTTTCTCCTCAAACCACACATTTTGCATTTCATTTTGCCCCATTTGCTCATTTTTATTGTAGACCTACATAAGAGTGTTCACTAATAACCAAGTGACATAGTCAATTTTAGGCTATCTTGAAATCTCCTCTGCCAACAAAATTAGTCAAAAACTCTTCAAGTTGGGTTCAGGCACATTCTTATAATGAAGACAAAAAGCCATCTACATTCTTTGCCAAAACACTAAGAATGGTCTCTAGGCCAGTTCCTAGCATTGTTCCTTTCTGAAGCCTGAGCTAGGCTTCAATAGTCTACAGTGCTCTCAGTATTACTGTCTTCTAAGTTCCTACTTAAAACATCCAGTTGCTTTCTTAGTGCAAAGCCCCAAAGTCTTCAACATTACTCAAACAAACAAACAAACCAAAACCAAACAAGCAAACAGTATGGTCAGGGCCGTCACATACTCTGGCACCCACAGCCTGGCACCAGCTTGGTCTTAGTCACTTTTACTGTGAGAAGACACCATGATCGAGGCAACTTATAGAAGACATGGTGAGTCCATGACCACTATGGCAGGGAGCATGGCATCAGGCACCGAGTTTGTTGAGCTTCAGTTATTTTGTAATTAGGGGGAAATTATAGTAACTAGCTCTCTGGGATTAGAAATGGCACAAAGAGAATGTAACTTCAAAGCTGCATTACTTTCATTAATAAGTCTTCTCTGATGTTCTGAAATCCTCTATATTACTACAACTGGAAATAAATAATTTTATTTCAACTACATAAATTGTTGGGGAGCAAACCTTGGGTAGAATACTAAAATCCATGGATATTAGAACTGTCAGTTTTGTTCAGTACAAGGGTATTCCTTATCTGTGGTTTTGCTTTCCATGGCTTCAGTTCTGGTGGTTAACTGTGGCTCTAAGTTTAATTGGGAAATTTTGCAAATTAAAAACAAAACAACCAACCAAACAAACCCAAAACTTCTGTTTCAAGTTCTGCTCTATTCTGCCTGTTCCTGGACATAGACCCATTTGTCTAGTACATCTGCGTTATATTCACTGCCTGCCTGATGGGTCACTCAGTGGCTAGCTTAGTTCAGATTACTTGTCTTGGCACCCTTGCCTGAATTTGAGTAACCCACATTTTACTTAGCAATGGCTCCAATGTATAGGAACACTGATGGTAGAAACTTACACATGCCAAAGAGAGGATACAAAGTATTTCATTCAGGGGTAAAAACAAATGTGAAATAAGGGATTTAGAGAGAGACTGTACTCACATACTTTACATTGTGTAAATTGTCTGTATCACCATTATCATTAATCTCTCACTGTGCTCAATTTAGAACTTAATTTTTTAAAAATGAGGGGTACATATATTCACATATAGGGTCTGCTACTATGCATGATCTAAAGAATCATGTAGGGTTTTCCAGCCTATCCATGTAGATAAAAGAGGTAAAAAATCCTGTATGCTCAATGAACTTCAACCCTGAACCTAAACTATAAGAAAAAAGCACTAAAACACTGTATCTCAGACCAGCAGTCTTAGAGGTTGGCTGTGCAGCCCTTGCTCATATTCTTGTAGGCATGTAAGCTCTTTTCCTAAGGTAAGCCACTCATAGTAAAATGAACTAGGATTTACTGGAGTTAGCTATTTCAATGAAATAAATTCAAGCTTCCAAAGGCAATCAGAAGCCAGTGACTGAGGGTAATACCTGCAGTCAATACCTAGAAGCCCAGACAGAAGGGGTGTTTCACGTTTAAGGCTAGATGGGCAATAATGCATAATTCTATTTAAAATAACACCAACAAAACAATCTAAAAGATATCAGGATTGACAGTGATAACCTTTCCTAGTACTGTCTTGATAGGAAAGTCAAACTGCCCCATAGAAATATTTAAGATAAGCAGCACCCTAGTAATTGGGAGGGGAACACACTTTTACTTGCATTTTCCAAAGGATAACAGAGGACGACAGAAAGCACAACAGGTGCATTTTCATATTAAATTTATGAGAATGTTGCTATATAGGATCAAAGATAAAACAGTGAGGCACTTGAACAGGGAGAACCCCTTAGCTATCAGCTTTATGGATCTGCAGTTATATAAAATAAGACACTGAATTTAAAAGTACACAGTACATGTACTTGGCTACTTAGTACACTGTCCTTGAAATTGCCCACTGGTTGAATAAGCAGATGAATAATATTAAGTATATTTGCACAGTATTATATACCAAACAGATCTGTATAGCCATATGTAACATACTTTTCCATTAGGAATGAATAGTAGGAGTATATTTCCAAAAATTTTAGATCCGCTATACTGGGAAAAAAAAGAAAAAAAGCTTACACTATTTTTTAATTTTTTTGTGCACTGTAACATTAGTTGCAAATTAAGAAGTTCTTCTCAATTATTATTATATTAAAAAATGAAGGTCTGTCTTGGCCCATTAGATGTTTAAGAGGGGGAAGAAGACGATGGCTATATATGTCAATTAAAGCAACTACAGAACAGAAGGATGTTGGTATGAATATCCATCAAATTCATTTCAGAACACATAAGAAGCATCAGTCTTGGAGGGAAAATAAAAGGCAAAATGCCCTATCTTGGCCAAGTAGCACTATTAAATTCAGATGCAGGGTTCTATTTAGTTTGGACAGGTCCCAGCCACAGAACAAAGTCAGTCTGTCTTGGTACCATAACTGAATTCTACAAGTTAACAGCTTTTCATGAAAACCTGCCATTTCAAAATGTCAATCAAATCTGAGCATAAGTGGGAACTCCTGCAGAAATAACCAGCTGCAGGTTTGAAAAACATTTTTCACTGAAAGTGGAAACACAAAAGATGTTTGAATGGGATCTCTTTTCATTCCTGTAACAGTAGACGGCCATTTTCACAACATCAAGGACAGAAAGCAGAGGACAAAATTGCAAATAATGTCCTGAAAGGGTTATTTGCAGGGGTGATGACTGATTCAAGGTACAAATGACAGAATTATTGGCAAATGGCTTCTCATTAATATGGAATTGTTTGTTTCCCATTACGTGATCATAGTCTCAGACTGTGTTTTAAATTACATTTGAATGATTGTGCTACATAGGATGGATTGTAGGCTTAAGTTTTGACATTTATTTTCTACTTGTTTACAGAAATTGATAATGGTATACCCTGGCTTTCTAGGAGAAAAACCTACAAACTGAGGCTTATGAACATAAAAAAATAACATTATTTTATTGCTCAGAATATCAAAGACAATAAAAACATTACAAAGCAATACTAAATCTGTCTTCAAGAAAGACCCTCTTTTAGGGAAGCATATACTACAGTGAAACTAAAAGGTTCTAAATGTACCACAGTTAGGTGGAAGAGCTGTCAACCATGC
The DNA here is from genome assembly GCF_008632895.1 of Mastomys coucha. Lineage (NCBI taxonomy): Eukaryota > Metazoa > Chordata > Mammalia > Rodentia > Muridae > Mastomys > Mastomys coucha. Next base: position 7,324,521 of record NW_022196912.1, on the reverse strand, counting down.
AT
>NW_022196912.1:7307991-7324468 GCF_008632895.1 Mastomys coucha | reverse complement strand
CAGAGGCATCCAACAGTAAAAGAATGACCAAAAATACCATTTAGAATAGGAAAGGGAGCCTAATGGTTGGATCTATGCCTTGTTAGACCTTGGTTTGATCTAGAGTACAGTACACACACACACACACACACACACACACACACACACACGCACGCACACACACGCACTCACGCACGCACAGAGGACAGGGAGGGGGAGAGAGAAGAGAGGAGGAGGAAGGGAGGGAGGAGGGGAAGGAGGGAGAGAGAGAAGGAGAAAGAGGTAGGGAGGGAGGGAGAAGGAAAAGGGAGGGAGGGAAAGATGCAGTTAGTATATAGTAGGAGGGGGAAGAGAAGTGAGAAAGATCTTTTTTGTTTTAAATAAATGATACATTACGGATTTTCCAAACAAAATCTCTTTGTATCATACTTCAATATTTTTTTTCTCACTTGCTGGCAGCAATTAGGGCAGCCAGTTCATAGAGATGGTGAGCCCTCCCAACACCAATTGAATGGCCAGTCTGTGCAGCAGAGCAGGCATCAATGCTAATTTTCTTTTATAGACATGAAACAAGACTGGTAGTTAAAAAGCACTGCCCTCCTGTATACATCCTATTAGGTCCTATTAGAATTATGAGTCCTGGAGTTAACCACTTTTATTTATTTCCAAGACTTACAGAACATTTTTGCACTGTATTTATATATTTAGTACACCTTATACTGGTGTCACTTAAAAACAAAAACAGAAAGAAAATTAGAATCCCACCTCCAAATAAATACTATAAACTGTTGGAACCAAAATGCTTTGGTAAGGAATGGCATAATTCAGAGACATGAGAATTTGTCTTTAATTTTTTTTAAGCTTAATTTTCTTTTCCACAAATATGATCTTCGACTATATTGTCAACACAAAAAAACTGGCCACATTTACAACAACAGCTGACTTAATTTTAGTAGGTCTAGTCTAACTAACAAACTTATCAATTGGCCAAATTGGGATTTATACATTGTAGGTACTTCAGAATTATTCTTGGGCTCATACAATAACAGAGCCCCTAAATCAGCATTTAATAATACAGTATTAAATATATACTATTGGTAAGTATCACTAATCTTCCTTCTTTCCCAACGAGTCTCAATTACACTCACCATTCCAAAGAAATCTGAGCAAACGCACATGCTATCAACAGACATGTTTCTGAACATGGACACTGCATCCTGACATGATGGAGTCTTCTGTGTCACCAGAGGAACTTTTCACTTCCTACTGTCACATCCACAGCCCTTCCTGTGTGTTCAAGCAGCTGCATGTGGTTGCAAAGCTTGTTTTTAAGAAAAAGAAACCTGGTCCTGGTAGAGAGCGTGAGTTCGCTCCGAGTGTCACCCAAACACAGGCATTGCTTTTACTGGGCGTTACAAATGAAAATGGCTAACGTGGCATAAACTGTATACCAGGCTTTAGTTAGAGTGTCTAAAGCTATCACACTAGGCATCCATCTGCAGTCCCTGTTTATGGGAGTGAAATATGTAGTCATTTGAAGTTCACAATATGTATACTGTGTTTGTAATAACTGCAGATTTTACAAGCACATTATTCTTTCCATTAGGATTAAAACCTCACCGAATAGCAATTTGTGAAAGAATTCTAGCAGGGCCCAGAGCCCAGAACTCTGACCTCTGATGAGATACTTGGCAACAACAAACTCTAGGTCTAGGCAAAACATCTGGTTTGAGTTAGACTTCCTGAAAAAATAGCCCTTATACTGGGGAAACTGGTATTCGCTCAGCTTTGTATATATACTTTGACTGACTTCAACATTGCTACGGGGGGTGGGGGGGAAGAGGAAGAAAAAGAAAAGACTCCACTAGATGCTTGTCAATCAAGACCAAACTCCTTGGTGGCCCCACCAAGCACTCTTACTAGACAGAATAATCTACTTCATTCCATATTACTCGTTATTTTCTGTATTACAGCACACAGAGTCTACAATTGTGTTAAATTAAGCCCAATGTCATTATTAACAAGCAGTGCATTTCTCTAGTTACCACAGGAGATGAATCTGTGCACAGACTCACCTTTATTCTGCTGACACAAGCAGAGGGTGAAAGGCGACGCCATCATACTTGAGAGTTCTGTAGATTTCACAAGGATCAAGTTTTTATTTTTATTTTTAAAATAGTTTCTTAACTAGTGTTCCTTTATCCTAAAATTTGCAAACTCAATGTTAGTGGTAAAGTTTGGGAAGAAGTTCTACTCTGAAAATTTGATTTATGGAAAAAAAATCACAACTCAAAACTTGCTCTTCTAATGTTATAGATGGAGAAAAGAAGTTCTGGTTTAATGCAGAGACAGGGCATAATCTAAGGGTTCTAGTCCTCTCTTCTGCTACGCAGCTTTGGGGAGCGAATGTGGCAATTTATCTATGGCAATGAACAAATCTCTAGTTCCCTTCAGAGTCACCAGAGGGCAGTTTTGAATTGTCCCCCTTCTTACACAAATATGCAGTTTTCTGGAGATGATTTATATACTAGATGGAAGATGATAGCGAGCACAAGTGATGCTGCACAGACAGCAAAGCAGATCTACATGAGCTGGATTCTACAAAAAAACAGCAGGGAATTTCAGTGCAGTACTGTCTACATTGTTTGTGATTTGATTTGAGTATCTTAGTAAAAGTCGATGTATAACGTGATTTATTCTGTTGTATCTGTGTAGAATCCAGGTCATACAAGATATCACGGGAGTATGATTCCTTCTCCAGGACTGGAGAGTTCTGTTAATTTTAGTGGTGGCAAATTGCCATTTTACCTTCCTATGTATCCCCTTAATTTAATTACTATATACTTGTAAAAATATATTCAAATTCAAATTCAGTCTTTGAAAAAGACAGCATGGCATCAAAGCAAACGAATAGTTGTGTAGCAGTTTCTTTAAGTAGAAATTAACTCTTCCACTCAATGTCATGTGGAAGGAGCCCACTGACTCGTTACAATTTACACAGCATCAATATTCTTCTCTGACAAGTATTAAGGGTCTGCAAATCTCACTTTGACCATACTTCAGGGAGCAATTATTTACACTCTGCCTCTGGACCAGGAAAAAAAAAGGTGGTAAAGGGTTCTAGTCCCTGACCAAAGGACTAGATTACTAGATTACTGACCAAAGCCAGCTTCTGCACAAAGGTCCTGAGCATTTTCACGATAGTCATTTGTCTGCTGAGTGTCACAAACATTACAACTACTACTTACCAAGTCACAAAGTTTGTGTCATCTTAACAGTATATAATTTTTAAAAATTATGTTTCTACTACAAAGTCTTAGTTCTTCTATTCTCACCTAAGAATAAATAAGGAAATTTGCTCATCTGAATTTTGTTTCTTGAATGAGTAATTTTTAAATAAACTTATTTGCCAGTTTTAGGTAAACATCTATAGCTCAAATTCAGGACCCCTTATTTCCACACTCTCGAGACCTGTTTATATACATAAACCCCGTATGTGTCTCAGTTCACAATAAAATTAATATGGTTCTAAAATATAACAATTTCATCCAAAAAGTAAAGAGCAGCAGCAAGCCAAACACCTCTCATTTGAATTGAATTTCCTGACGTTATATTCTCAAAGTAAAAAGGCTTATACTTTCCCACTTCAAAATAAGATAAAGCAAGCTTGTTTGGTTCAATTCAGAATAAAGATGTTGCAGAAACAGCATAAAAAAGTATATGACATATTACAAAACATGTGCACTTAAAACACTGTAGGGAGAAACATATTACAAAACATGTGCACTTAACACACTGTGAGTGAGGGAGAAAGCTTAGAGTCATCACTGCCCTCAATGCCCATTTTAATTATATGTGAAAGATCACTTTCCCTTAACAATATGACCATGCAGCCATTTGTATTCAGGTCAAAGCACAAACATGCTTATGACTTGACACGTGACTCCTATGCTACATGAGTTTTCATCTTGTCTGTGGATGTAAAGAAGAAAGCTGTACTACTAATTATGAAGACAGAAACTGAGTCACAGGGATGGGGGTGTCCCTGTTGCTTCCCTACAGTGAGAGGAGCAAGCAAACCATGTCCCTGGACACTCTGCATCCCAGGGCACAGGGCACAGAGCTGAACAGAACAATGAACAGAAAGAACAGCCAGCAGTAGTGATTCTGGACTCTCAAGCTAGTTCTAGGTTGGAATTAAACTGTGAATTTTCTTTCCAAAAGACATAAAGAGCACATCACTGCTACCACATGACTTTCTAAAGCTGCAGCCACAAAGACACATTTATAAAATCAGCCCCACTTGTTGAAATGTAACCCCGCCTCCATCACTGGAGCTCACCTTAGTGACTTAAATAAATATAAACAGAGTTATAAACACTATATGTTTTATAGAGTTCCATGAACCAGGAAAAAGTCACCTTACTAAATAACCTCCTGGCAAATGCAAAAGGAAGCTAAATTTGGTTTGCTCGTGTTTTCTGAGTTCCCAGAATATAAGCGGCAGTGTGTAGAATTTAATTCCTTTAGCTGGAAGACATTTACTCATTTCAGTTTCCACGCTGGCCTTTCTGGGAGAGGAGGGAAAGGAATTAAACAGGAGGCTGAGAGAACCAGAGGAGCACCGTCAATATGGGAGCAACTACCCGGTGTTTATGAAGAACCGCTCGTGTTTTAAGAAGAGCTTGCAGTCTGGAGATGAGCGGTTGAGCGGACTGGCTGCTCTTTCAGAGGACCAGGATTCAATTCCCAGCACTCACATGGCTGCTCACAACTCCCTGTAATGCCTGTTCCAGGGAAGCTGATACCCTCACATGCTGACACATGCAGGCAAAACACCAATGTATATAAAATACAAGTAAATAAATTAAAAAAAAAAGACGTACTTTTAAAAAAAAAAACAAAAGAGCTTACCAGAGATCTTTCTACTAGGGGAAGCTGGAGGTAGAGAGATCTTGAAAACAACCTCTGTGATACACAGATATGACAGCCAGTTACTTTAGGTGGCCAAAGTGCCCAGCATGTAAGTGTCTAGACCTGCCTGCTCAGCAGATGATGTAAAACATCCCCCAATACTGCACTAACACTGTCCTGGAAAACGTTTATTCAGAGCTTACTAATGACCACTGTCATGTAAACAGCTTTTCAAAGCTATATTGTCTTAGACGTGTTAATATACTAGTGGAGGTTCTGGAAAGTCTGACTAGAATTCTCGAATCATCACCTGGAGGACATCAACAACAACACTTATTTTAAATAAGCCCCAAATTATATTCAGTTGATTAAATTTTAATTTGTTTTCATTTAAGGTCTTCTAAAGTTGAGGCCAACATGCTGAAGAAAAATATTAAACTACCTATTACCCTGTGTCAACACATGATGCTACTGGGAATGGTAAGTGAATTAATTTTCCAAGGAAAATTAATTACTTATGACTTACAGTTGTAAAAGCAAACAACGTAACTCTGGATTAGGGCACATTCAATTTCTGTTTGTAGTAGTGATTAAATTAATTTCATATAATTCATGGTATGTAATGGAAAGCAGGGTAAAATTGAAATTCTAGACAATGACTGACAGAGAAAATGTATATATTTATGAATCTGATTCAAAAATAAAGGCCGTGGATGTTAATCAAAGGATAATAGCCCAGTATTTCTTAATGGTCTGATAATAATGGATTTTTAGCACAGTTTTTGAGAAAGTATTACCAAACAATACGGAAAATGAAATAAAAAGGTGTAATAATATCCTGTGATGTTTCCTAGTGCCCTATTACTCCCTACACAGGTCATAGAGTCAGGATTTGCACATTTTTTTATATATAACTGATTGATTTTTATCCACATAAACTTGGAACAGCTGAAATGAAATACAGCATTAAATGATTTGGGGATGAAGTTCTCAAAACTACAACTAAATTTTCTTCCACTGACACTCAAGCAGTAAAGTACTGTAACTGGCTCATCTGTGATTCATTTGCCTGAACTGCACCTGAGCGCTACTAAAGCAGCAGGCCCAGGCTAAGGGAGCCCTGCCATCGACACAGCTGTGGGCAGAGACCACCTTATACTCCACCACCTCCACTGCTGCAACCATGGTGCTCAGTCTCTCTCAGTCTCTTGGTTTGGATCCCAACACAGTGGTTTACAGCTCAGGTTTAAGATAAGGACTAAATGCCCTGTTAAGTGTAATTAAAATCGTTTAAGAGCAGCTAAAAGACATGCCATTTTCATGGTGTGATCAAATCAGAATGGGTGAGATTCTGGTAATGACCCCAAGCATTAACCATCACTGAGGACCTGGAGGTATCACTGAAGGTCTAGTGCCCGTTAACAGCTGGGCTCATTTGACTAGACGAGAGGAAGGATTTTGACAAATATTTTTAAAATAGAGTAAAATATTTTTACAACTTAGACTTTTAGAAAAGACAGATAAAAGATACAATATAAGCACAATAAAAATATGTACTATGAAATATTTATTTCAAAATTTGATTTTTTACACATTTTAAACTAATATATTCCTTTTCCTAGTTAGTCTCTCACAAGAAAAGTTGCTATTCACTGACTCTTTTTAATACATTTATACTGAGAAGGCTTTTTAATTTATATAATATACCTTTATGACCAGAGGGGGAATACTATGGCAAGTATTTTTAACTCCGTTGTAATTTCAAATTTCAACATGAGCAACAGAGCAATCAAAGACACACTTAGAAAATAAAAGCAGACTGATCATGCTGCAGTGACCAGGGCATTTCCTAAGGCAGCCTCTGAGAACCACGTCTAGCCTAGAGATGTAACTTAAACATGACTAGAAAACATTTATTTTATTCTTCAGTAGGATTAAGCAGAGCGAGCGCAGAAGTTCACCTTTCCCGCTCCGCTTCCTAGAGCACAGAGCTTCCTCATTTCCTCAGCGGGACTGACTCTCCGCAGGGCAGAGTGAACAGTGTTTACACAAAGGCCTGGAAACATCTCCAGCAAGAGGCATACTCAGGTCTTTTTTCCAGCTGGCAGAGCTACTCTGGAGGCTGAACCATCATTGCAGAAGCAGAACTTTGATTTAGCTTCATTTCCTTTCGTTCCTGGCTTCAGCAACAGTGAAGTGAACACCAACAGTGTTCTAGGGAAAAATGTCAAAAGGACAGCGGGCAAGCAAGGATGGCCTTTGAGATCAGAACAAGCTTTTCTACCGTCAGCATATGTGCAGATTACATTCATATGAGCAAGCAGAAAACAGAATGCTTTTCAGTAACGGCTCCTCAAGTAGGCAAGCACTGCACGGAGGGGAGGGAAACATGCATGAAAAGCCACCGCTGCACGCCCTTCAGTTCAAAACATACCTCAGAAGTTTCTTAGGGCATCTTTCTTTTATTACAATCCACATTCATATTTTAGTAGGATGACTACAGGAGAATCACTAATTTTATCTAAACGATGACGTTTGGCAAACATTATGTACGGCCTATAAATCTCCAACAAGTCTCAAACACAAAAGAGCTGGTAATTCCATGATTAGAAACAGCTTGATTGTGAGAGAGGAAAGGCAGCTGTCAACAAACAAACAGCTGCTTTTCATTGCCACCACACAATCAGATCGTGAGGCCCAGAACTGTGGAGCTTGTTTTTGCTGTAGCTGTTGTATGAGAGAACTCTACTCTCTTCTACTCCCACCTCCAGAACAGAGAGTCAACTTAAACACTGGAAAGGAACCACAACAGAAGAATCAGATGCACGCATGAATCAGATAACACGTGAAGCACTGTAGACTTGAGTAAGTCGGGAGTTAATCACTAACAGAAGTCTCACGTGCATGCTCTGATTCAGCTCCAAACGCCAGTTTCTCCCCATGCAAAGGAGAGGCAGCTCAGGTCTCACTTCCTCATTCCTGGACTATGGTCATAGCAAGGCTGCCACTCTGACTCTTTGTTCTCAAGTTTTGCTCACAGCTTCTTCTGTCCTCCTCCCCTTTGGCAGACAGGAATGAACATGTTTATGTGTGCCAGTATGACCTGCATGAGCTTGACATTGAATGAGTCTATGAATACTTGAAAAGCTTAGCATATGAATAAATATTTGGAGTAAAATGGACTTTAACAACAACAACAACAACAACAACAAAAAGGCCAAAGAATTCTAAAGTACATGGAACTTGAAGTCTCCTAAGCAACAAAAGCACATTCATACCTGAACCTTGAGGCATGTTCCTGTCTGTTTTTCTTTCTCTTTTTAAGTCCTCTAGAGAGCATGTGGGTATCCTTATTTTCCAACAAAGCATGAACAAGTAAAATTATTTCACCAAGGAGACACGGTAAAAGTAAAGCCATGGTGCTCCAGGCTACATTCTCTCCACTGAACCACACTGAAACGAGGATGGTGCTCTGAGAATGTTTATGCAATTTAAGTTTCAGAAAGGCCCTGTCTATGTCAGACTACTAGCCCTCAGGTAAACCTATTAAACACACCCTGAAGTACCGCTATTCAACTGCAAAGACTGACATAGGTCAATAACGTGGTTTTGTGCCCCGGATACAATAACTACCCAAGAAACTTTTACAAGCTTAATGATAAATACATTTCCCATAAAATGTTTTCTTCATCCTGTGTCACTCTCGACTGTAAAGTGACATTGACTTTAGGCTGTGCTCAGACAGAAGACTAGTAGACTCCCTGTGTCATGCTGCCGGCATAGGCCTTGGTGCAGGTAATGCTGCTAACCTTTGCACAGATCCATACATTTGTATATTGAGAAACTCAAAAAGCTGCCTAAATTTGTTAACACACATCTTTGTAAATTTCATGTTATGAATTATGTCTGGCTGTATTTCAAACCATATAAAGTAAGAGTAAGGAGGTAAGGGGGCCTGGAATGAGGGACTAGAGAACAGATGCCTCAGGAGCGACTTGGAGCCTATCAGAAAGCAGTGTGGAGGAGTGCTTCGCAAGGCCCACCAGAGTCAGCCCTTCTCCAGGACTCAGCTTCGGAAGTGGCTGTGATGGTCTACACTGATTTGTGGTACTGAGAAGGGTAAAACTATCTGACTTTTAAAAACAATTCCCAAAATTAAATGTTAAAACTCAACTTTCTAAACGGTAGCAAAAACCATTAAGAAGAGAAGCCCACTTTTACTAGGTCACATACTGTCCAAAAGTGTCTTCTCCAAAGTCTATTTGTCCAAAATGATTTTGTTCTCCTAGTGAGAAGACATGGGAGCTGGAGAGACCCAATCATTATGGCTAAAAGTTTGCTTACTCCTCAACTTCTTTTAAGATTACATTGCTGCCACAGCTGTAGCTAAAGCAGGCTGACATGTGCAGGCACAGTATCGCAGAACAGCTTGGCTTTGGTGCCTGGGCAGCACCCACCCAGATGCCAGCACTCTTGCCATCCACACTCTCTGTCACCTTATTTCGAGGAAACTGGTGCTACCTCAGATAGTAAACGCCTTCATTATATTGTCAATACAATGCCTGGCTGATTTCTAGCTTTTTTTTTTTGTTTTGTTTTTTCTTTTAGTCTATAAATGAGTGGTACTGGGCAAATATGGAAAATAAAAGAAAGAGTCTTTCAAAAATCACGCTAGGAAGATGACCTATTTTCACTCACCTAGGCAGGTTCACATCACAGTTGGTGCTGGGCATGGCTCAGCTCCAAGGAAAACAACCTTTCTGGCCATTCAATGGCTGTTTATAAGTATACAACAGGAGCTTTATATGCACGGTGAGGTGAGCTTGTTAGACGCCCGGGTCCTCTCCCACCTCACTGTCGTCCACATACCTCTGTGTGGTGTGGCACTCACAACTCCTCCCACAACCATCCTCCAGCCACAAATAAACACCTGGGGGCAGCTGCAGGGGGGGGGTGTTGTAGACTTTTCCACAGTAGCATTTGTGTGAGGACACAGAACAGGAAGGAGGAGACCTCAGATGCCGGACTCTGCCCCAACTCCTGTCTGATTCTACACGGTTATCTCCACTTATTGAAGCCTGGAGGTGCCAATCTATTCCATGAAGGTCTCTGGAGGTCCACCCAGAGGTTTGGAAACTGTCAAGATATGCTCCTCACTTTCCTAATGGCCCCACACAGAGACTCTCAGCCCTACTTTCCCCTTGAGGTTATTAGCAGGGACTGTTCTGTTTAGACTCAGTAAGTGCCCACAATAAAATAAAGGAAAATTTCAAGTTTAAATTTAGACAAAAATATTAGAGAAAAAAAGGAGAGAATTGTTTTGTAGATAAACTTCACACTCTGGTGTTGAAAGTTAAGGTCCACAAATCAAACAGCAGATGTGTCTGAGGAGCTGGGGTTTTCTACCTAACTCTCAGTGAATCATGCTGCGGTTAGTTGAAAGTGCTGTTCACATAATAAATTAACCACCTCATTTCCTTCATCACCAAAATCTACACAGCACTCCCATGCAGATTTGTTTTAATAAAGGTAATAAAGCAAGCGCAGAGGTTATGCTCCTGTGACCTAATCGTGCCTCTGAGACTCAGAAACGCTCACTTGTACATCAGGCTTCAGAAAGTCCTTGCTCCTCCAACAAGACCTGACTGTACTCATGCCTCTGTGCCCATCTACTTCAATAAATAATGAAACCGGGACACACCATGAGAGACTTCTCTTTCAATTACACATTTGAAACCATACATTTTTAAAAGTAAAAATGTACAGCAAACAACTTGGATACCTGATCTTATTAAAAAACATATCTCATCCTGATTAACAGTACCCTAAGATGTCAACCAAGTAGCAGTCTCACCCCCAAATAAAGATTTTTTCTAAAATCAGTTGTTCAAACTGTCAGGCACAGGTGCTTTTCCTCCTATGGACTTGGAGACAATTCTGTAAGTCCCTAGCAAATGAACTTTCTTGCTAGGTACTGGTATTAAATGCTGAGAATGGTAGAGAGGGAAAGAAAACTTTCATAAACTTGGACAGTCTTCTGATCTTGTTTTTTTCTTCTCATTTGGATTCCTCTCTATTCCAGAAAGATACTGCAATGCAACTGTCCACAGCAAAGTACGGATTTGGTAGTGCTGCCTGCTGGCTGTGAGGATGAACTCCCATTGTAACTCAGCATGGCTAGTTCTCCTCACTACTCCGTTAGAATCCCTCTGCAGACACAGGGGTTACAGCTCACCAATCCTCCACCTGAGTCCTCCCACCTCATGTGTTTAACATGAGCTGCTACTATGCTACTAATGACTCCCTTCCGTGGACGTAAAATGTAACAGAATCTCATGAGATTATAATTACCAGTATTCTTTTGAAGACTATGACTAATGAGTGGCACTCTCAATATACAAATAAAGTTACGATCAGTATTTCTCAATGTACTAGATACCATAAATTAAAAATGAGATCTAGTTTTAAATACCCAGTACAAAATGGCCCTTTTAATATTTGCACATTTCTTTTCTCAGTCACTAATTAACTAGCACAAATTACAATCTTATAGTACTAGGGTTACTATTCTCATGGTGCTGGGAACTGAACTCAGGATATTCCGCATGTGAGGCATGTGCACCACTGCACCAACAGCCTCTCAACTCCTTTCCCACTAGTGTGAATATTATTATATTGCAGATAGGCAGATAGGGTTTTGTTTGTTTGTTTGTTTGTTTGTTTTTTGTCAAAGTTAAAAACTTCATCCAAGATTCTTCATGTTGTGCCAGTAATCCAGACATAATTATATCTCCAAACTCATCAAAACAGAATTGTCAATATAAATACTCAAACTGAACATTTTTAGTTTTTCGAGACAGGGTTTCTCTGTATAGCCCTGGCTGTCCTGGAACTCACTCTGTAGACCAGGCTGGCCTCGAACTCAGAAATCCGCCTGCCTCTGCCTCCCAAGTGCTGGGATTAAAGGCGTGCACCACCACTGCCCGGCTAACATTTTTAGAGTAATCTTAAAGCACCTTAGTGCATACACTATTTGTCCATATCCAACCAATACGAGATTTCACGTATTAAAAACTTTCTTAGGGTTTATATCAAAGACCGATTAGGAGAACAGACAAACTTCTTTTGACAGTTTTGCTCTAAAGGAAAGGTCCTATTCTGATGAATGCCACTGGAAAGAAGGAATTCTGATAAAAATGTATTAGATAAAAGTTCACAGAAATAGATTTGCTGATTTCTGACACCACAGCAGCATTCATTCCTCCCCTCAGTCCTGGTAAACCTCACTGCCATGGAGATAAATCCATAGTTCAGAGGGGAGGAAAATGAAGAGAGCTGTATGGACCTGTAGTTCTGTCAACAGCAGCAACCCTTTCTTCCTCAGTCATTCAAAAGAGAGGAGCCAGGCGGTGCACACCAGCTCATTCCTGTCTTAGACAGACTCTCAGTGGCTAACTAACAACAGGAAAATCACACCTACTATAACTTTTCCACAGATCCATTACTGGGCCTCCAGGGATTTGTCCTTACTGGAAGCAATGAGGGAAATGAAGAAAAGACAGACAGACAGACAGACACAAAAAGTTGGGAATAAGTGGTCTGTGCTCTCAGATGGAGAAGCCTCTGCATCTTGAAGTTTAGCATGTTTATTATATAGACACATATATATATAGAGAGATAGTTGATAAGGCTGAGCAACGGCTGTCACATACAGACAAACAGGAAGGCAGGTTATGGTACACAACTGGATCAAAGAAACAGGTTTGTCTAGTCTTGGTGGGGACAGTCTCGTTGGGACGAATTCTTCAATCTGTAAACATCTGGTAGGGGTGGGAAGCTATGATGGACAATTCTGGCACACACTAGCAACATCCACATATGACCAGAAGGGAGTATTTTGCCATTTTTCTCTGTGCCTCCCTCCATCGTCCCATGGGTCTGAGGTGAGAGACCTTGACATGGCTCATGTCAACAGCATGGGTTCACTCAGGGCCTGCTTTGTATCTACAATTTTCAATTGCTGATTTTAAATGAAATTCACTCCAGGAAAACAATGTTATAGAGAATCTTCTGGAGATGTATATGACCTCAGATTACTGGATAAACAGTAGATTTAGTAAAGAAAGAGTTACTTTCTTAAAAGGTTAATCAGTATTGCCTCCATGTACTGGACATAAAGCATTGTTATGACAAGGAGCCACAAGATTGTGGCTGTAGTCAGCAGGTCACTACCTCAGCTTTGGGACAAATCACATTTAGAGTATGTAAAAAAAGCTTTCATGTGGCAGACCCCTACTATGAACTAAACCCCAAAGCTTGCAGTCTCCAGTAGGGAAAAAACAATAAAGCTCAAAATCAGAAACTCCATCAGTGTTCCAGACTATGCAGTTATGTAAACAAGACAAAATATGTAAACGACACAAAATGTCTTCAGATTACTAAGGTCTTAACAGTAATACTTTGAAAAAAAAAGTATATGCCCAATATAAGTTACTAAAGTGGAGCATGAAGACTGAGGTGTGGCGGAGGCATGCCATCTTAGGAGTTTACTGCAAGTATTCAGTGGAATTAGTGTCAATGCTCAGGATGAAATGCTACAGTTGAGGCACCTCCACACCCACACCTGAATCTACCACAACACCCCTGTGGCAGTAAACATTCGCATGGAAAATGGTTTAAACACCTCTGCAGCCAAAGAGCTGAACTAATTTGTAAATTGAACATAAAAAAAAAATAAAAAATTCTAGGAATCAAAATGTGAGACAAGAGGAATACAAGAGGATTTTTCAAGATAGTTTTGAGAATGGAGTTTCATAAGAGTGTGTGTGTGTGTGTGTGTGTGTGTGTGTGTGTGTGTGTGTGTGTGTGAATGGCTATGGATACAGCTCAGTGTTAGAATATTTGCCTAGCAAGTGTACAGCCCCAGGCTCAATCCCTCTTATCAGCCATACCCATGAGCATCTCAAACTCTGTCCATTTCCTGGCTCGTGCTACATCTTCTAGGACTGTGTTCCCTCATGTTCAGCTTGCTCGCTCTCCCACCTCCAACTTTTCCCTTCTCCAGTTCACAGTTCTGAGCTTCTATAAGATCCGTGACTCTGTCTCCCTGTGTTCCTTTCTTGTCCAGCGAATCCCAGATCCACTGCATCAGAAATCATTCCTTCTGTCAGTATAGTCAAAGTCACTCTTGTTACTGTCATGATTGGCTTTTCCTCTGTATTATTTTTAAATTTTGAAAATGTATTTGACAACACATAAAATGTACATATTAATGAGGTATACACACACACACACACACACACACACACACACACACACACACTGTGCAATTTTTAATCGGGTTAGCAATATCTATCCCTTCACCTACCAGTTCATTCTGGAACAAACCGTCCAAAGCCCGTGCTTCTGTACAACTGCTGTGTATGGTCTCCCTCTTGAAAACACTGCACCAGAATTTCTTCCTCTTATATGAATGTAATACTCATTAGTAAACCCTTCCCCATTTCTTCCTCCTTCCATTTTGAACATGAAATATGAAAGGTACATTCTAAGTTATTGTCCCACTTTCTCATTGTGATTTTCATATAATACTGATGTTGGCTTCCTCAAATGTTTGGCTTCCCTGACTGGATTACCTGAATATCTGCTACATTACAGACACCAAAATAGACATCTGTGACACTAGAAGTCTTATGAAAATCCTAATCTGATTCAGTAACCCTTGGTAGGGCCTGGGAGGTTTTGAGCAGGATGTCTTGCTATAATCTGCGTACTTTCTAGAAACAGAATCTCATTGACCATCACAGATCAACTGAAGTAGAATGTGTACTTTAACAAGCTCCATGGTGTATACCATATTCAAGATGAGAAGCATTAGAGACCAGGGCTATTAAACAGGCTGAAAGGCTCTCCTCCCAAGTTTCTTATTCTATAGATCTTAAAAGGACACAAGAATGTGCACTTTAAACCAGCTCTATGACAATACCAAGCAGCTTCTGGGATCTCACGTGGCCTAGATACTAGTCACAAAAGCTCTGTTGCCATGTGGGCCCAACCCAGACCAAGCAAAATACAATCTCTGAGGAGTGTGGTCTAAGCTGGATTAGTTTTCCTTTTTAAGCTTTCCTGCTCAACCTTAACATTTCTTATTCAGAGCACTCTGGAGTCAGAGAGAGGGACCCTGCAGGATGAGTAGTCAGACACAGATGCCAGCCAGTCTGAAGATGTCATCAGGGTCCTGTAATGAACATCAGAATCCAACAGTCTGGGCACAATCTCTACAGTCACCAAAAAAGCAAAAGAAATGCTATTTAATCATAAAATTTACAGAAGATTGTGTTTATGAGGTAAACATATTCTCAAGACAGTAAGGATTTGACACAACTTTCTGCATATTTTTAAAAGTATAAAATATTTAACAAATGTTTTGGAATCCAGCTCAGTGGAAGAGGCAGCTGTTCAGAATCCTGCTTCTCCCTGTCCTCACTCCATTTAAAGCAGCCATTATCTCACGAGCCCAAGTTTGTTTTTATATCTTTATACATGTACAGCCAAAAGTGGCCATGCTGTTGGTTATCTAGAATTGGCTGTGCTGTTTCTTATGATCTAGCTTTCTGCCAGCTGTATGCATCTGTGCACATTCCACCTCTCTCTTCCCCCTCCCTATACTCTCCTGTAAGGTAGCTCTTAGTGCACACAACAGTGAACAGTATAAGAATATTACACTAGTTTTTCTTCCTGTTTTCCAGACAAAGGACACATGTCTGTACATCTTCACTGCTAGAAACAGTGTCTCCAGAAACTTCTTGTCCCTGACACGTTGCATCAACATGAGGTGATTTTTCTAGGCTCCACACCTGTAACAACAGAACTGCTGGGTTGGCATCTCTACCTCCAACTTTACTGGTTTCTAATTGCTCTCTAAGAGGCTGCGCTGATCTACACACCTTTGAGGAATGTAGAGGATCACCAATGTTCTCCCTATATGTGGCCTGTCTAATTGTGTTCTGACCCAGAGAACATTTTAGACTCAAATGTAGTGTAATCTTTCCCTTTATGGTCACCTTTTAATGTAATGTGTAAGTTTTTCAATGCTCATGTTAACATATTAATGCTCATTTTTTAAACACTGAAAATATCTTAAAGTTCTGTATCTCATAATGGATTTTAGTGTTAATATATAAAAATCAGAAGATGTGAAGTAGAAAATGACATAATTCTTGTTCACCACTGAAGCTAATGACATGCAAAGGGAAAGTAAATAACAGAGAAATTAGATATGTTACTATTAACTCAATGCGTTACTTATAAGAGGCTCTTCAAATAATACCAACAATTTACACCAGGGTATTGGGCATGTATCCATTGTCAGAAAAAAAAGTGAAGCTAATATTTCAGTGTAGAAAGCTTAATATAATCAGGTGTAAGAAAACTATTCTGGAGATAATTTTAAAACTGATAATTTGAGTAATAATTAACAAGTTCTAACATCTAAGTTTAGTTTACAGTGTTTGCCATGGTTTGCCACGCCCACTCATCTACTGCAGTAAAGTCTGCAATATGGGGGGTGGGGGGTGGGGGGTGG
>NW_022196912.1:7296551-7307372 GCF_008632895.1 Mastomys coucha | reverse complement strand
TACTGACCTTGATGTGGCCCTCACTTGCCTACATGACTTTTGTCATCTGCCCTGTTTTTTGTATACTATTGAAGCCTGAATTTTACCTTGTGCAAATACATTCAGACACAGCACTTTCTTGTGTCGGCTCTGTTTGTCATTCTTCACCTACGCCTTGTCTTGTCGACCTGACTAGGACCCCCCCCCCCCCTTTTCTTCCGCGGGTTGAGGGAGGCCCAGATCAGCAGGCCTGCAGCAATGGTTGATTACTTGTTTACATTCAATTAAGTCATAGACAAAGAAACCTCTGAATTCCAAGCTCTTCAAATGTGTTCGTAAACTCTGTAAGCAGAGATTCAATATAGTCTGTGTCCTGCTCAGTTAAGGGATGAGAGTGCAGAATCATTTTGGCAGGAAATTTACCCACTTGGCTAGGTTTCTGATGCTGTGATAAAGGCCATGGCCAAAAGCAACTAGGGAATGGGAGTGTTTATTTGGCTTAGAAGTTACAGTCCATTATCAGGGAAGGCAGGCAGGCTCCTGGAGGCAGGAACTGAAGCAGAGCCCATGGAGGAATGCTGTTTATTGGCTTCTCCTCATGGCTTACTGAGTGCTTTCTTGTAGAACACAGGACCACTTGCCTAGTAGTAGCCCTGCCTCAGTAAGCTGGGCCTTCAGACACCAACTTGTCTACAGTCCAGTCTGATGGAAGCATTTTCTCAGTTGAAGCTCCTCTTCCAAGACAGCTCTAGATTAATGTCAAGTAGAAAAACCCAGTCAGCACAGTGGCTAACCCTTCATTTGGAAAGGTTTCTGTCTCACCTTTGCCTTAGTGAGGATGCTAATGATGACAGTAATGACCTAAGCAAATCACCCAGATAACTATGGGCAGCTCAGAAGTCTCACTCTATAGTTACACATTACTCAGCAGCTCAAATGTGTTTTTAAAAAATCTAAGCAAATGACACAGAAAGAGGAGCAGCCTCGCCTTTATGACCACACCTTCCAGGTCTTGGAAAGGTCCTCCCCACCCAGTCCTTTCACCAGGGAGAACTGCCTTTGTTTGCTTCTGATCTACTTGTCTGTTTTTATGCAGGATTTATTCCATGGAGGGGGAGAGGAGAAAATGCCAACTGCTAGCTGCCAGGTTTTGGCAAGGTGAGTTTCCCCTTACAGTGACTGCTGCTATACCAGCACTGAGGAGTAAGGATGGTTGGGTACACAGTCCACTAAGGGTCCACCACTTTATTCTGTAACACCAGTGAATGATCTAACAGAGCCACAAAATGAGAAGAGGGGTTTCTGAGTCTTGCTACGTGAATAAGAACCAAGTAAACCCATCGCCTAAACGCAGGGCACCACAAGGCCAAGTGACACCTTCAGCCTCACATGCCACAGCGCCCAACCCAGGCAGCTCTGCGTCATCCTTTTTTCACCCCAGAGTGTTTGCTTGGGAGCAACACCAAGCCACTTTGCAGAAACATCTTTAGGGGTCAATCAGGGATATGCTGTCAGTCGACCACACTAGCTGCCTTGCTCTCCAGAAATAACGACAGGCATGTGTTTTTAAAATCAGCTCTCCTCATTTTCTCAGACAAGAAGTGGAGTACTGCCAAAAGGATTTTAGCTGCTATTAAACCAATGGCATTTGAGTTTCCATTGAAGTTATAATGTAGTTTCTACAATTTCATTAACTCTACTTTAAACACCTTTCATTTGTTTATCTGGCTTTTCTCATATTTTAAGTCAGGATGAAACTTATATGAAACATGTCAAAGTCACAAAGGGAACCCTATGAAGACAATATTAAATGGTCCATTGGCTGGAATATAAATAAATAAATAAATAAATAAATAATAAAATTTAAGAATATATATTCAGTATAGAATATTGAAGATCAAGAAAATAAAAATTTCTCATCATGTTCAGCCTGCCAGATGCTGTCTTCTTTAACAGAAATTTACAACTAATTTTGAAATTCAGTTTACTTCTGTATTAACAACTTTGTGTAATTTAAATAGATCATTTCAAAAATAATTTCTCATGTTAATAGATCCTCCTTAAAAACAGATTTTGTTTAAATCCTTAAAAACTTATTTTTGAGACAAGGCTTCCAAGTGCCCATGGAAGCACTGAATTAATATTCAGTCATCCCAGTGCCTGGAATAATGGGCACTTGCAAGTGTATATGGCTCAAAACCATGCATTATTAACGGTGCCAGGCTCTTTAAATATTTTATGTAAATGTTTCAAATAAACCAACATGTAAATATATACAAACCAACAAGGAAAAAAATCAAAATTCTTAATAGTAAAATACATAATTGTCACACAGTACATATAAATTTATGGCAAATAATTTCCCTAACCCATCACCTGGCTTCAAAATTTTGTGTTAACAAATGACAAATGTGGAGCTGCAGCTACATGGTCTTTTTCTATGCTGCTTCTGTTCTTGCTTCGTATATTTCATCTTGTTTTGTCAGATTTTTATCACTTTGACAAAACACCTGATACCAAGGTTCATTTGGCCCAAGGTTTCAGGAAACTTCATTACTTGACGGGCAGAGAATTGTGGAGTAATGTGGTCCACCTCATGGTGGCCAGGAAGCAGGGAGAAACATGCCTTTCTTCCTTCACTCCTCTGCACTCTAGTCTGTTAGGGGATGTCACCCACAAAACAACCAACCAACCAAAACAAAACAAGACAAAAAACCCTCACAGGTCTTCTCCTTATTAACCTTCTGCAGACATACAGCAGTGCATACCAACAATCTCAGAGACATCTCTAAGCCCAACCAACACCAACCACCATAAGACTATAGCTAGTTCTACCACCAGCTAGTATAAAATGCTAACAGTCTCAGCTGAGTCTCAATGCATGCGACATATCAGTCCAAACTCTGCCTCTGTATACTTCTAGGGCATAGCATTTTAGTTTTGTTTTAATGTCAAATGATGAGGTAGAGCGGAATGATTTCTGGAGTTTCTCCCATTTCTGGTAACACAGATGCCATAACTTAATACTTTAGAAAAAAAGTATAATGTAGCACCACTCAAATCCTTGAAAATTAGAGTGGAAAATATTGTACTTTAGATCTAAAAAGTACTTTCCTGCCGTGGATGGCTGTTATTTCCAACACTAAGAGTCTGACGGGAGGATTTCCATGATTTTTGAGGCCATCATAGGATAAATAATGCTTTCCAGGAAGCCTAGACTACAGTAAGAACGTCTATCAAAACCCAAACTCTACAACAACAACAACAACAAGGACTACTTGGGAGGTAGGGAAGGACAAAGTCTTGCACATTGGCCAGGCTGGGTTTAAACTTATGAACTCAAGGAATCATCTTGCTTCAGCCTCAGGAGCAGCTAGGAGTTCAAGTGAATATCACATGCGCAGATTAGTGAATATCACATGTGCAGGTTAGTGAATATCACATGCGCAGGTTAGTGAATATCACATGAGCAGATTAGTGAATATCACATGCACAGATTAGCCAAGAATTACTACAAAAAGCAGAATTCTTTTGACAGAGCCTTCAGGACTCTATATCCCACACACTTTATGTACCTCTCTTTGCCAAGGTTCACTGCTATTGTCAATCATTCAGTGCATGTATACAACCACAAGAATTGAAAATACAGTACCAACAAAAACCATAATGAGGATGCCAAAATATCAACAACTACAAGACTTTAAACTACTCTGGGTAAAATCCAAAACTCATAATGGCAAATAGAAATGAATGCAGAAAAGATCATGGTAAATACCAGAGGTTCCTGGGAGGCCAGTAACAACTGAGTTCATTCTGGTTTAAACAAAGAGTCACATGGTCCAATGGCCCACACTCCTTCCATTTTTATAACAGAGTTGAAAAGATCAGTCTCAAAATCAAGTACCTAGTTGAACCTAATGTTTATGCACCATTACACCTGGACTAATGCTTTCAAAGTCTTCAAATCTGACTATAGCCAATTTAAAAACTTAATCAAAAGAACTAAGACAAGAAAAAGCAAGAAGAAATCTCTCTTCCCCTGACAGCTTGAAACTGGAAATCTATTTCCAGTAATGGCTAAGTATAATGTCAGGTTTAAGCATACATACTCTTTGTATTGATAGGTTTCAAAATTAAACGATCCACATTGCTTTACCTGATACATTCCAACTCCAATGTGCTTCGGATCAAATTTCACTAGCTCAGCTAATGGATCTTGAACACGCCTTGCTATAGAAACTGAAAAAACAGAATCAGAAAACAAGTACAATTTAATGTGAAAAGCAGTTCTCAGATAATTGCTTAGGTTAGTTCCTCAGGATACAAACTCTTAATCCTGGCCCTCTAGTGCCCACCTCCAAAGACACAATTTAATTAAGTTTCAAAGTTCTTTTTTTCCATACAAAAAGGAATGAATGCAAGATTTCAGACTTAATTTATATACATATATGTGTTTGTGTGTATACACACACACACACACACACATACACACACACACATCATTTATTATTTTTGAGACAAGGTCTCCTGTGGCCTTGGCTGGCCTGGAACTTACTATGTGGCCATGATAATCCTCCTGCCTCAGCCTCCTGAGTGCTGAGTTAACAGACATAAGCCACCACACTCATTATTAAGACATACATGGAAAAGACTATAGATTCAGAGAAATAAATAAAAAACTTGCTCCTAAACTCATACAATTATCTGTTCATTCTTTAGATAAGGCATAAGTGGAGTGCCTCAAGCTTTAAAGAGTATAGAAAGATTTGTTTCAAATAATCTTGCTGGGCTAGAGAGATGGTTCAGCAGTTAAGAGCACTGGCTGCTCTTCCAGAGGTCCTGAATTCAATTCCCAGCAACCATATGGTGGCTCACAACCATCTGTAATGAGATCTGATGCCCTCTTCTGGTGTGTCTGAAGACAGCTACAGTGTACTTATATATAATAAACAAATAAATCTTTAAAAAACAATTAAAAAATAATCTTGCATTGTTACCATCAATATGACATATCTAATATTCTTAATAAAACTAGAACATGGTAATCATGAGTAGATATAAAGGCAACCAGGTTATGCTGGCAAGTAAATGATTTGGGAGGTTTAAATATGACTGTAGAGATACACAGAGTATGCTCTGGAATCTACCTACTGACTCTGCTCACAACCTTTCCATTACAATTCAGAATCAAAAAACCTGGAAGTATAGAAACCTACTACTTGTAGAAGCTTCCTAAAATACATATGTATAGGAAAGGAGTCTAAATGGGGTAGCTAAATAATAGGGGAAACAATGCTTTATAAGACATGCCACCAAGTATAACATCCAGTGCCAGAAATGGGTTCTGTCTTGTTGAATTATTGGCCAAAGGGGCCCCATGGACTCTCTAAACATCACAGGCAATTGCCCAGGCTATTGGTTACCCTCCACAACTTGATGGTAAGTTCCTACATACATAAGTGCTAAAAACTACACTTATGTATGTCATCTAATATGGAGATATTCTAGTTATGTCTAGCTAGAAGCTTATCCCCTGACTATCGCTCATGGCACTGGCAGACACCCTGCATGCTACTATGACAAGAAAGGTAATAATCAATATCTCTCAGCTACAAGCCCTGCAACTTCAAACAGCGACCTGACTACAAAATGTACTAGAGTGATGGCAGCATCTTGTAATGGTACATAAGTATGATGGTGACATTGTGTAATGGTAATGGTGACATCGTGTAATGGTAACATAAGTGTCATGGTGGCATAAATGTGATGATGTGGCCAACCACTTTATCTTTGAATTTAAAGCCTACTCCATGATGTCGATTCCATACTCGAAACTGCTGAAATGGCCAAGAACCTGAGACCAGACAGGTCATGGGCCCTGGGGGAAAACCTACTATGCTATTCTACTAAAAGAACATAGCAATAAAATGACTCCTAATGACATAGTCCTATACCCATAGATCAGGGAAGCTTCTTTTTGCAGTACATGGGCACCAACACAGAGACCCACAATTGGACAATATGCAGACAATGAGAGACAATGGAAAACCCTCAGCAGCCTTGAGAGAAACATTTCTTCTCATGTCCTAAGGATAAAACAGGTTTCAGGCTTTCGGACTTTCATTTCTAAAAAAATTATTTAGAATCCTAAAATTTATAGAGCAAGCCAGTAAGCAGTAAGTAGTCTTTAAACTTTGTCTTATTATAACAATATTAAATAGAAGTGTTGTAATGGTTTAAATGAAAACTGTCCCCATACATTCATAGAGAGTGGCACTATCGGGAGGTGTGGCCTTGTTGGAGGAAGTGTGTCACTAGGGGTGAGCTTTGGGGTTTCAGAGGTGGGGTTTCAGAGGCCCAAACCAGGCCCAGTGCCTCTCTCTTCCTGCTGCCTGCTGATCCAGATGTAGAATTCTCAACTACCTCTCCAGTACCATCTGTGCCTACAAATGTTTCCAGCCATGATGATAATGGACTACACCTCTGAACCATAAGCCAGCCCCAATTAAATGATTCCTTTTATAAGAGTTGCTGTGGTCATGATGTCTCTTCACACCAATAAACCACTATCTAAGACAAGTATTTCTTTTTAAACCTAACACTCATCTCATGTTATCACTTTCCCTCTGACCACAAAGTGTCCTAGCCAGGTTTTTCTGTTAATACAACAC
The DNA here is from genome assembly GCF_008632895.1 of Mastomys coucha. Classification (NCBI taxonomy): domain Eukaryota; kingdom Metazoa; phylum Chordata; class Mammalia; order Rodentia; family Muridae; genus Mastomys; species Mastomys coucha. Next base: position 7,300,722 of record NW_022196912.1, on the reverse strand, counting down.
CTCCATCAGGGTGGACTGTAAGCAAATCTTTAAGGCATTTCTGGATGTGAGAAGGCCCAGCTCACTGGCAATAGTGCTAGGCCAGGTGGTCCTGTTTCTTTAAGAAAGCAGACTGAGGAAGCCATGAGGAGCAAGCCGGTAAGCAGTCTGCCTCTATGGCCTCTAGGTTCCTGCCTTGGCTTCTGATGATGGACTGTAACCTGTGAGCCAAATAAAGCCTTCCCTCCCCAAGGAGGACCACAGTGCTTTATCACAGCAAGACACCTAACAAGGACAGAGGGAACACAGGAAGCTAATCTTCTCTGTGTCATAAGCTGAATACTCAGAGCAAGTAGATGGTAATCTTGACCTTCTGATAAATAACTGCTATTCTGAATAAGAAAATGACAATTGCAGAGACCTGATAAACTGTTTCTACAGCTTGACTGTGATGATGAGGGTAGCTACTCAACCAAGACAAGTTTGTTAAAATTCATAGATAATGTTTCTTCTGTCTCTAAGCTGGCTCTGGAGCTGCTTGGGAGGCTGCAGGCAGAAGGAATGTAAGTTCCAAGATGCTGAGATCTTGTCTAAGACAGAGGTAACATATCTGTGTTACATGCACATACCCCTTAATTGATGAATATTTTTTTATTATTCCAAGAAATTGGACTTTTCATTTCTCTCATCTGTATCATTTCTATTTCCTCTAAGCAACTTCTTTCTTCCACTGTCTTCTGACAAGGTCTTTAATAACGCAGGGCTTTCTTACAGGAGAGGACCTATGATTACCTTCTAGCTACTCAAAGGCAAGGGGTTGGGACCTTGTTCGGGCAGGCCTGATCCTGAGTTGTCAGTCAAGGTTAAGAATCTGCATGAAAGCTCAGGTCTCCTCTAAGGTTCTGAGCAGCATACTGACATCTGTGCAGGCTCCTCCCTAGTAGGGATCCCCATTCTAGTATTTGGCTATATGCATTAGTGTAGGGGCTTTCCATATAACTGCTCAAAGAAAACCTCTAATCTCACACAAAGATAGAAACAAGTAATCACACTGTATGAAAGCAGATGCCTCCTGCTGCCATCTGGTTGAAGTGAAATTTACTATATGCTAGGCATTTTAAATAAAACACAAACTCAGTGCAACTTACTATAATCACACTGTGTGGCAACTTTACCAGGTTCTCAAATGTTCAATTCATCATATCAAGAGAAAAGCCTGAATGCACTGATTAGTCACTCTATGGCCACCTCTCCTTAGTTCCTGACAAGCAAATGTAGCTGCTTCTCGCTGCAGATCTGCCTCTTTACAAGCATTACTGATGCCATTACACAGAACGCCATCTTTTATGACTGGCTCCTTATACACAGCTTATTGTTTTCAAGTTTCATTCATGGTGTGCATGTTTTAGTACTTCTGCCTTTTTATGGCTGAATAATATCCTAGTGTGTCTTTAGTAATCAGCTGCTGGACATTTGGCCTGTTTCCAGCCTTTGGCTACTGTGACAAGTGCTGCTGGCCACACTTGTGCTATCTTAAGATTCAACCTGGGCTGGGCTGGCTGGCTCACTTACTACTCATCTGTCTAGCTTCAGGTTTCAAAACTTGCTGCTGTATTCTCTTCTCATTTTTCTTTTTGTCTTAGTTTCTATTCACTCATGTTTCTACCAACTTTTAAAACAATTTCAGAAATAAGGGAAACAATGAAAGCAATATTCACTCTACTACATTAATTCAGAAATCTACAAGTTCTATCAGTTCAATGTTAATGCTTCTCATACATAATATGTTTACTGTAGGAGACACTTATTTGGTAGAACAACTGTTTTCAATTAGCTGATAAGGACGTCCTTATGAAGGTAATGTTAGATAAACTTTAATGCTTCTAAAATGTTATGATTCTATTATATTCTAACATAGCCAATTAATACAAGATTTATATCAGTCTGTTTTCAGTTGCTATAGCAAAATACCTGACCATTACTTTTAAATGGAGGCTGATTTAAGTTCAGTTTTCGGCTGTAGAGTTAGACAGCCTAAAGACTGATTAGCCTCATCTATTTGGCTTCTGGTGAGGATGGAATGGATTACAATGTGGAAGAAAGAAAAACACACAAACAAACAAACAAACAAACAAACAAACAAACAAACCATGACATGCAGAAGGGCCATGACAAGCACACGTGTGGCCTCCTTTTAGAACAAGGAACTCTAACGGAAAGTAACTCACTTCAGAAGACTACTGTTTACTCAAGGTGATAGCTTTATGGGTTCAAACACCCAGGACTAGGCCCCAGTTCTGGAAGGTTCAACAATTCATCAACATTGCCATACCTTGCCAAACTAACACTTTAATCCAGGGAAAACCACATCTAATGTATAAAAGGGTTTAAAGATAAAATCCATACCTAGGTGCTAAGGTTTGAAATAAAGTATGAAATCATCCTGGGCATCAATTACTAGGAAACAGCAAAATGTTAGACAAAAGTAAGACTTGAAAAGGGAAGTGGGCCTGAGGAATCACCTCGCAGACCAAGCTTCTTTGACTATTTTCCTTAAGAACATATTTTGAAGACTTGAGGGGCTTGGTAAGATGCTTTGACTCAGAATAAATTAAACACCGTCAATTCTGCACAGGCATGAGCTGAAGGATGGCGTGCTTGTAGTGAATCACAGACTGAAGACACTGCCAGTTAATATTCTGAAATCAAAGCAAGAGAACTGGGCAGAAGCTCATTTTTTTTCTAATACTCTACCTTCATAGGGCAGTGTTGGGCACTGTAATCTGTTTTCACTTATGAACCTATGACACTGGTCATCTTTATGGGCCAGGAGTTTCATTAGCAGCCGGGAAAACTGCTGCCTCCCAAAAATTATGGCAAAAGTATTCTTCCCAACACTGTGTTACAAGAGAAAGCCAAATTTGGCAATTCTTTTACTTTTTTTCTAAATAAATAAAGCATATCATTTATTCAGACAGTCTAGACTCAAATATTACAAGTACACTCACAAAATATACGGCCTCTTTAAGCCTTAGTTAGCGTAAAGTCCCCAAGGCAACTGTGATGACAGCGTGCAGTGTCTGCTGATGACAGCGTGCAGTGTCTGCTGATGACAGCGTGCAGTGTCTCCTGCAATCTGGGCAGGAAAGACTAGCTCACAGGTTCCCTCTGATGACTCCCACTCCTACCATGGTCAACACTTGCACTGTTCCGAGGCAAGCACTAGGAGCATGGGAAAGGGGCAGAGCTGGTGTGATAAGGGAGACCATCGCAGAAGAAGCAAGGTTTCAGTTTTAGAAGATAATTTAGCCAAGGAAGTGTCTCATTTCAACAATCAACTGGAAAGATGAAACAAGGTCTTTTGTATTAAACATTTTTATGCTTTAGATCAATGCAAAAACATTTCAAAGATTATATTTCCAGGTACAGAGCTAAAATTCTAAAAGTCAGTGAAAATATTTAAGCACAAATATTGAAACTTTAATTTCTAAGAAAGTGGCATAAATATTCCTCATTGCATAGAAAACTAATATATCAGATGTAAAATTTTATTTATTCTAATTACTTTCCAAAGATTTCTCAAAGTATTTTACTTTTCTATTACAAAATTTTAGCTATTCCACATCCTACACATCAAAGCAACCAATTACAAATTTAAAAAAGGCATGTTTTTTAAAGTATTGTATTACCATGAAGCCTCAATCAGAGGCCAAGAGAGAATGTTCAGTTACCAAATATTTAGCAATAAACCAAAAATCTATGTGCGTTTACGCACTGGCATGGCATTTATGTTTATGCTACTTACTGCCAAGAAAATGCTATGATAATTATTTTATAATCATTTTATTTTCCTTATTATTGAACTCTGGCATTTGATTAAGACTTTGTGTTGAATTTTTACTATTTCTAGAGTACTTCAAGATATTTAAGGCCAGTCCCACAACACTTAGAGGAAGCTCCACTCCCAGGCGCTCTGACAATCTCAGGATCAGAGGTGAGGAAGACCCAACATCTGTCCCAATACTTGAGTAATTGGGACCAGCGGGACCAGGTACACAGGAACTCCATCAGCAGAGTGACTCCAGTTCCTTCCTGTCTCTCTGGGCTAGTATCCTGAGCAGACATTGGGCACAGGCTCTGCAGCCAGTCCCACAACACCCAGAGGAAGCTGCTGCACTCCCAGGTGCTCTAA
>NW_022196912.1:7250480-7296265 GCF_008632895.1 Mastomys coucha | reverse complement strand
AGAATCTAAAAATGGAAATAGAAACAATAAAGAAATCAGAAAGAGAGACAAACCTGGAGATACAAAACTTAGGAAAGAAATCAGGAGCCATAGATGCAACAGAATGCAAGAGATAGAAGAGAGAATCTCAGGGGCAGAAGACACCATAGAAAACATTGACTCAACAGTCAAAGAAATTGCAAAAAGCAAAAAGCTCCTAACTCAAAACATCCAGGAAATCCAAGATGCAATGAGAAGACCAAACCTAAGGATAATAGGTATAGAAGAGAGTGAAGACTCCCAATGTAATGGGCCAGTTAATATCTTCAACAAAATTTTAGAAGAAAACTTTCCTAACCTAAAGAAAGAGATGCCCATGAACATACAAGAAGCCTACAGAACTCCAAATAGACTGAACCAGAAAAGAAATTCCTCCCATCACATAATAATCAAAACACCAAATGCATTAAACAAAGAAAGAATTTTAAAAGCAGTAAGGGAAAAAAGGCAAGTAACATATAAAGGCAGGCCTATCAGAATTACGCCAGACTTCTCACCAGAGACTATGAAAGCTAGAAGATCCTGGGCAGATGTCATACAGACCCAAGAGAACATAGTCAGCCCAGGCTACTATAAACTCTCAATTACCATAGATGGAAAAAACAAGATATTCCATGACAAAAACACAGTATCTTTCCACAATCCAGCCCTACAAAGGATAATAGATAGAAAACATCAAACATTAGGAGCAAAACTACACCGTAGAAGAAGCAAGAAAGTAAAGTGGATTTCAACAAATCCACACAAACCTAATTCTACCTCTTACAACAAAACAACAGGAAGTGACAATTACCTTTTCTTAATATCTTAATATGAAAATTAATATTACCAACATATCCTAATTGATTGAAATCCAAAAATGTGATGAATTAGAAATTTGTTGATTGTCATCCAATGGTCTCTCTAATTTGGTAATTGGAGAAATAGGTCCAATATTGTACAATCTATATATACTTTCAGCTTGTTTGTGACAGTGTCTTGCTGTGTACAACATAAAGGTCTTGAAATCTTGCTTTTCTTATCTCAGCCTCTCTATTAGTAGTATTGCTTATTTCATGTTTTTACACTATACTATGGTTTTCAGAACAGCTTATATATTTCAAAAGTACTTATATACCCAAAAGAACATAGATGATTAAATTGGGAGGTGGCTTGAAAGAGAACAACGAAGAGTGAGACTGAATGCTTTGCTTGACGTTTGTAACTCTTGTATCAAGTTTGAAGATCTTATTTTGGGCTTGTACCACAGTAAGAGCCAAGATAAACTCTACTAAATACTAAACAAACAAGCAAACAAACAAAAAGACTTTAAATACTTATGTTCATTTAAGAAAATACTAGTTGTGATGTATTATTTTAAAATATACAGTTAATATGCTTGGAGTTATTTAAAATTTATATTGAGAAAAACATGTATTTTCAGTATTGCTGTAGACAAGCATCTACATAAGACTGTAAAACTGTGTTGTTTTATATCAAATAACTTTTATAATACTCATTTTTATTGTTATAATATTTTATAAATTTTAAGGGATATGACAAAAAAGATATTGTAGGTATTAAAGGGGGGGTCTCTGGGAGGAGTTAGAGTACAAAAGGGAAACAAGAATATGATTTAATTCTATTTACTTAAAATATGTTTTTAAATGTTACAAATTCAGATAAATTGGAATCATGTAACTCTTCTCATCATAATGCAATAAAAGTTAAAAATAATATAAAAAATGATATTTAAAAACAGAAGAGTATTGTTGCTCATATTTTTCATAATTCCTAGTATTAGTTTAGTCTATAACTTACAAATGCACCAAATCTTGTACATGTGGCAAAGCTTTTACATTTTCATGGATATGTAAAATATTTAATTTGTCACATTTACATATCAAAAATATTTCAATCCCATGTTGTGTGATGGTCACAGCTTCTCACCTGCACTTCTCAAGTTAGGGTCTAGCCCCGGCATCTCCTTGTTAGCTTCGGGGCTGACACTGTAGATAGAGGCCCCTGCTTCACTGACGATGCTGAGAAGATAAAAAATGGGAACATTATTTTCTAAACCGTCCACCTGGTCAAAGAGAATACATGATAAACTAGGCAGTACTAGAAGGGCCACAGCATGGACTGCCCACCACAGAGAGTAGCACTGAGTTGTGGTTATCTGGATAAGTTGTGCTTTTCTGGATAGCAGACCCAAAGGCTAATATCCAGGACTCATTTATTCACCAACAAGAGCATTTCTAAATGAACACAATTGAATACCTTCCCCTAATGCCAACTTCAAAGTTGCTAGACTATTTTCAGCTTCTCCTGTGCTTAGTGGACATTACTAACTGACATTTATGATTTCCATCTGAGTGTGGTAGTTAAGTGCATGAGTGGACATGCAGAAAGAACCATTACCATAAACACTACTCTATTATTACCTGGTTATATGTATGTCACATATATAACAACATATATGGAAAGGAAAGGTCAGATAGACTACCTGCCCATCAGTCTCGTCAGGATGGTCAGTACTGGAAGCTCTCCCTATAGGCAGATACTAAAGAAGTCGTTCATCATTGACTTAATCAAAGCACCACTCAATCACCCTCTTCTTTCTTCTGTGGCCTTGTGGGTTTACAAACCACAGTGAAGACATTCTTGCAGATACCAATTGTATAGTGGTTGACAAGCATGTGCCTAATCAAACATTTGTAATTATGACATAAAAGTAAAGGCACATTAGATATTTTGACACAACTGTGAGGCCTTCAGCTCTGTCATATGACCATCCAGGAGTGAAGATTCAAAGAGAATCATGTCAGTGTTTAATTTTTATTCCTCTTTTAGCAACTCTCTCATTCTGGGCTTCTCAAACTCCTCTTCAACGAATCTAAGACACACTTAGATAACCCTTAACCTACTGCCCTTTGCTAATAATCAAACACTAAGTAGTCAAATGGAAAACTCTTTACTGAAATGTGACAACTGCAAGTCACTAATGCTTGAGATTACTCTAGAGAAGTGGTTCTCAACCTGTGGGTCGCAACCCCTTTGGAAGTCCTTTCACAGGGGCTGTATATCAGATATGTTACATATCAGACATTCATACTATGATTCATAACAGCAACAAAACAACAGTTACGAAGTAGCAATGAATTTTATGCTTGGGGTCAGCACAATGTGAGGAAATAACTGTATTAAAGGGTCCTAGCTCTAGGAAGGTTGAGACCATTGCTCTAGGGTCTGAAGACAAGAAAAGAGGAGCACTGCTGTGGAAGAGCGTGGCTGCTCGTTGCTCTTCTCCTGGAGCAGAAAGATGTTCATTAGCAAGTTAGGTCCTTCTCAGTAGACAGTGCGTTCAAGGTTACAGCTAAGGAACAACTGGGCTGGTCCCCAAGCATGAGCTCTGGACAACCACAGCTGAGTAGCTGCTAATGAACTGCATGGCTTTCATTAACATGATAACTCAGTTTTGTGTAGCACCCCTCCTAAGATCCACTTTCCTAACAAGGGCTCCCTAAGAACTTATACCTCTTTCTCTTCACCTAGGACCCCCCAAAAAAGTGAGTTTGTTTTCTTTAGAACCTAAAGCATGTTCAAGATCAAATGAAACTCCTTAATTTGAGACCAAGTTTAAACTAGAAGGAATTTTGCTTTTCCTTCCAACATAAGATCCAGATTATCCTTATCTTCTACTACATAATGATCAAAGATAAAATGTAACATTAAATAAAACAGTGTAGAAAACACAGGCTGATGAAATGGGTCAACAATCTTGCCACCAATCTTGACAGCCAACCGGAGTTCAATCCCCAGAACTCTCAGAGGACAACAGAACTGGCTTCTGAAAAATGTTCTCTGACCTTCACTAATGTGCAAAGGCACACGTGCCTACATGGTCTCACAGTAATAACAAATAAAATAAAAAGTGTAATGCCAATGCACTGAAGAATCTTAGTGTGGCACAGCAGGACAAAGCTTATGTCACAGACTAGGAAGGACATCAGTTTCCATACAGCAGTTTTCTAACTGGCTTCTGAATGACTGGGCGAGATGCAGGTTTATTTGAAACTACATGTGAAATGCTATGTTTATGCATACTTATCCCTAGGGAAATGGGTTAACTGGCTAGTTAAGAAAATCCATAATCTCCAAAAGGGTTATGAAACTACCACAGGAGAAGACCATTCAGTAACCAGCTATGGAAAGAACCATTTCAACACAAACCAACACTCAGTCCTTTCTAAAAAATTCTAACTATTGAAGAAATGTAGCCTGGACCCATTATTAAAAGAAAAGAATATTAAAAAAAAAAAAACTTTCCATAAATGTACTTTATATTATTTCCAGAAATTTCCAAAGTTACAACTATTTAAGTAAAGTGAATTTAAATGGTAAGCTAAAATTTTAATTAACTGGACTTTATTAGTTGGGTACCTGAGAATTTGTCAAGTGATTCACTTTCTCTTGGGAGTTATAATTCTCAACAAACTGAGGGGAAACTTTGCAAAGAAAAATACTCAGATAATAAATATTCCTCCAAATTCCATACTGCCACTTCTTTTAAACTGAGGAATACAAAACAGATGTGACACATTGTACCCAAAGATTTTAGATTAACAATATTAAACCAATACAAAATGTAGTAAATTTCATATGCCATATTTACTGAACAGTATGTACCCACTACACAGTCAAGTACTAGTCATGGGTCAAAGAGCTAAAGGACCTAAAGGAAGATTACTCATATATATATATAACATATATGGCCTAAGATATGTATGGATCTAAAATCAAAATAAATCAGAAGGCAACAATTTTTACCAAGGGAACTTACTGAGGACAAAAGCTCCCATGCCCCTCTGCAGCTTCTCACTTGTGTTCCAAGTTCAAAGGGAACACTCAGCAGAAGCCAAGTCAGATTAATCAGACACTCTCTGTTTAGTGGAAGTCTCCCAGCCAACTGCAGGGAGCTATGCTGATGGCCTGTAAAATTCAGGGATACGAAGAAACCAACTTTGAGCTTTGTAAAAGCATCATCGTCAAAGATATACAGAGCAGTGTTTTTAAAAAGCAAGTTTTTCTCCAGTATTCTAACCTTAATATCATAACAATCTGATTACTGTATTTATTTGAACATAAAGCCAACGGGAATAATCAGAACTTATTATTTGGGGCAATTTTAAGTGAGAAAGTTGTAAATGAGCTAATGTTTTAAGACTCTTCTAATGTTTTAGGAGTACAATGGCACTCCTAATTATACAGCTAAGACAAACACCTAAATGGAGACATCTGACGTCCTGCACTAGTACTATAAAAAAGCAGATTTCAGAAGCTGACACCTGAGGAGTTCCATTTCCTCAGATCCACATGCTAGTATACTGAGTCTCAAGAAGTAAATAGGTAATTTTAGAAACATTTTAACTAAACACTCTTTTGGGGTTGTCTGTGTCTCTTTATGTTAAAAAAAAAAAAAATCAAGCTACATCCTCATAAACTAAAAAGTCAAATATCTATAATATAGAAACACTTATTTTCAAGTCACTTAAAAAAATTCTCACCGGGCAGTGGTGGCTCACGCCTTTAATCCCAGCACTTGGGAGGCAGAGGCAGGCGGATTTCTGAGTTCGAGACCAGCCTGGTCTACAGAGTGAGTTCCAGGACAGCCAGGGCTACACAGAGAAACCCCGTCTTGAAAAACCAAAAAAAAAAAAAAAAAAATCTCCAAAACTCTTTAAATGAAAATGCTATGTTTTTAATCTTCAAATAAAACCCAATAATGTTGCTTATATAAAATATACCATAAATCAATAATTGATTCTTTTTTATTTATTTTATTTATTTATTTTTTTGGGGGGGTGGTTACAGAATTGGAATCTCAGCTCTCACACAGACATACTGTATGTTGATAAAGCCTTTCTGGCCAGGCCTGTGAGTACTTGTCTTAGTGACTGGGGTACTAGAACAGAGTGCCTTCTACTTTCTTTACAAAAGTGAGATCCTCTGCTTAAGAAAAGGTTGGTTTGCCTTTTGTTTTTCTGGGAAGTACTAACAGTTGTCACATTCACTTTTCAAAAGGCCATAAAGACCATTCTCCAAATATGAAAATAGCTTTTCTGGTTCCTCAATTTTAAAATAAATTACTTCCTTCCTTATGTAATGGGAGAATTTAATTAAGAAATAGTTTGCTTATATAAAAATGTAGTGACTAAGATTTTAAAAACAAAAAGAAACAAAAACAAAATCAAAAAACAACTGCAAGGGCAGAATTCTTCCATTAATACAGACTGATGTGCTTCTCATTCTTCGTAAGAATGCAATTCCTTCCTTTTGCCTTCCTAAAAAATATACGTATTACACCTCTTCCACTCAAGTCTTCAAAACAACTTCTTTAAACACAGCTCTTGCAACTTTTCAGGCTGGAAGCATTCACAGAGAAACTGTGTCCTCTAATCTCAGTAGTAGAAGCACAGAGTCTTGGATTCTTGTGCCTTCTCTTGGACTCTTTTCCTGCTATTTGTCTGGTCTAACTCTAGTGTGTCAGTTTTTGTTACATCTTATTCTATTCTGTTTACTGTATTATTATCCCTTAAAAGAAACTAAAAACACACACAGTGACTCCCTGCTCTGCCCATGAGTTAGTCTGTTGTGAAGTATGAATGGATATTGGCTTATATCTCAAGAACAGGTAATAAATCTAAAACTCAAACTCCACAAACAGAAGGGACCCTAGGATTGAATGTTAAAGAATACAACCAAGCTCCCTTAAATCTTTATTTAGTAGAGCTTACCATTTCAGAGCATTCTCAATCATTTTGAATAGGAAGGTAACCAAGCTGGGCGTGGCAGTATACACCTATACCTCCAGCATCAGGAGCTGGGGACTGAAGTAACAAGATTACAAGTCAGTCTAGGCTATGCAGGGAGACCCTGTCTCAAGAACCAAACAATTAACCAACCAATAACAAAAACAGAAGTACTCTGTTGATGATCAGGAAGATGATGGAAAAAAAATCAAATACTGGCAGGGATGTTTAACTATAAAGCTTGGTGGTAAAATAAAATTCGAGCAAAAGTTACAAAAATTATCATTTCTTCCTGATCCAGAAATATATTTTTAGAGTTAATATGAAATAAAGGTAAAACAACACAGAAATAAATTTTAATTCAGAACAGACCAAAAGTAAATGGAAATCCAAATGCCTATCATTAAAGATTCAATGAATGGAAAACCAGCTTGTCAATCAAAATTATCATCCTAAGAGATTTTGATTTCATGTAAAATATTCATGATAAATTAAATGAAAAAACTAACAATAAAACTGTATGACCATAACAAGTTTAGCTTCAAAACAACATTGTTTAGTTTGTAAACATAGAAAATTGTTTCATGTAATATGTGAGTAATACCTAAACAAAAGTTATTCCTTTTATTTTCTGCAATACCCAAGTCATATTTATTTGTAATTTAGAAAAAAAAACTTCAAATTTAAGTATAATTGCTAACTAATAAGAAAATCTGCTATTAAACAATAGTTAATATTTTGAAACGTACTCAGTTTAAATTATTCTATTCTGACTTCAATCTGGACAGATATATTTTCTTGGTAATGACCTCTGAACATCACCTTTAGATTATGTGGTAAACATGATGTTTTCATGGCTACTTAAAAGGAAGCAGAAACCTCACGTTGTCAGTTTTACACACAGGCCAAATGAGAAGCAAGTGCATCAAGACAACTTTTACAGGAAGGACAAGTTGCATGGCCCTAAGTCTCCATCACTAATGTATCCTCCGCGACCAACTGGCTCAACAGAGCACGCCAAAGAAAGAGAAAGCAAGCACACTACGTCTGCATTGCAGCGGCATTTGCCTTTAGGTGCGTAGCTCTAGCACCATCTGGTGGCAGGCAAGCTGGGAACAACTCCTCAGTTACCAACTGGGAAAAGTCCTAGCACTATTCCAAATAATGACCATTTATTTTCCTGAGAGCAGCATCAGTAATGATGCAGTTACCACGCAGAGGATCCACTGCAAACCTGGGTAGGTTTAGAGTCTATATGAGTGAGCCTTTCATACACTCCCAGGTGGAAATCCTATCAGAGGCCTACAGAGCAATTTCGACAGAATCCAGTTCCCTTGGCTAATTTTCCTCAAGTCTCACTTTACAGGCACAAAAGATGCCTTAAAGGAGCAGTTCCAAATTAACAACTATCAAGCAGAACTTGAACTTGGGGTCTGAGGTTCCTAATAGCACTAGCAACAAATTTCCTCATGCTATTCACAAACAAAATATAGTAAAACAAAAAACAAATGGACATTCTGCATGGACAGTGGGGGCAAAGGCACAGAACTTCAATGTTAGCCTTGTCAGTATTATTAACTGGAGCCATGTCTAAGCTCTACACACACACACACACACATATATATATATATATATATAGCTTCTGCTACTTATCCAGAGAATGGAGTTCAGTTCCCAGCACCCAACAGTTACAGGGGACTAAGACACGACACCAACACACATGAATAAAAATAAAATCTACATTTTTAAAAAGAATCAAACAAAAAAGGCCTGCACTTAAGCAAAGAACCTGACTCAGAACACCACAGGCTTTGTGTTAAAATAGCATATGGACCTCTACTGCTCTGCATGGGTCAAAAACTGATACCTGGAGAATGTCCTCTGAGGTATAAGCAACTGCAATGGGAGAGGCAGAGACAGAAAGCCCTGCCCTTCCTCCTGTGTGCCTTCCACAAGGAGCACAGTAATTCTTCTCCTACCCCTTCATCCTCTTTCATTTTGAAAACTATTTCATCCCCACCTATGTATGAGACCAACTTAAAATTGTTATAAAAAGCACATGGCACCACTAAGTACGCTACAGGGCCAGCCATAAGGCAAGGCAAAGGCCCTGCTGAATGCAGGCAGGAAAAGCAGCTCAGCTCCAGAGTTATCACAGAGAGCAGAGCGCCCTGAGCTTGGGGATGCTTCAGCTCTATCATTTGAACTTTGGTCACCAGTATTCTAAAATGCATGGACCTGAAAACATGTTATTCTACCTGCAAGTCCTCCCCACAACTGAAAGTTTAATGATCCCCGTGATTAACAGTCAACTCTAAAACAGAAAATTCATATGTACTCAATTTGTACCTGCTCATGATAAAAGATTAGCTGCATTTTCTTATTCCAATTTGATTTTAATTTACAGAGACATGGATCTGAATTCATTGAGATATCTGCTTCATTCATTTTATTTGGTTAAACCTTAAATATATCTTGGTTAATTTGCTTGTTGCTATGATAAAACACCCACCCAGTCAAAAGCAGTGAAAGAGCTTGTTGTGGTTCTCATTTTGGAGGGACTGGCCCTCATGATGGGGGAAGTCCTGGCACTAGGCACTGGAAGCAACAGAAGCAGTCTGCTGCATTGCATCAGCAGTCTGGAAGCAGAAAAGGGGGTAGAAATGCTAGGTTAGCTTTTGTGCAGTCCAGGATGCAATGCAAGCCCAGGGGACCATGTCTCTCCACCTCAATTAACCTAATTAAGATAACCCCTCTGGCAGTGGTAGTGCACGCCTTTAATCCCAGCACTTGGGAGGCAGAGGCAGGCGGATTTCTGGGTTTGAGGCCAGCCTGGTCTACAGAGTGAGTTCCAGGACAGCCAGAGCTACACAGAGAAACCCTGTCTCGAAAAACAAAAACAAAAACAAAACAAAACAAAACAAAACAAAAATGCTGGAGAGATGTCTCAGCAGTCAAGAACACTGACTGCTCTTAGAGAGGTCTGGAGTTCAATTCCCAGCAACGACATGTGGCTTACAACCACCTGTAATGGGATAATATGCCCTCTTCGGGTGTATCTGAAGACAGCAACAGTGTACTCACATAAAATAAATAAATAAAAAGATAACCCCTCACAGAAGTGCCCAGAGGCTCATCTCTGAGGTGACTCTACACAATAGTAACCTGACAGTTTACCATCACTGCATGAAGGAGAATCTGTCTCGTAATAAGCATGCTGAAATCAGGTTGCTATAGTCATTCTCAATGAAACTTATCCCAAATGTTCTTTATGGTATAGCCAGACTTCAAAAACTCAGAATCTTAGGCAGAGAGAATATAGTATTCTGACACCCCAATAAGAGCTCAATAACTTATTGCTGAGTAGTAAGAGCTCTAGCTAAACAGTAAAAGCAAAACACTAAACAAATGATTGAGAGACAATCACAAAGTCAGACAGCGTGACTGAGGGGGAAATTTAATTTACAAGAGAAGTAGAGAGTAGAGGTTGTGAGTCCAGTAATCTCAGCACTGGGGAGGCTGAGCAGAGAATCAAGAGTGAGAATGGGGCCAGCCTGGGCTACAGCTGACCATGTCTGAAAAACAAAGAAGACACCAAGTAGGGGCACACTGCAAGACAGAGAAGGTGAGATACAGAGAAAAAAAGAGTTCACAACAAAAGCCCAGCTCTTTTATCCACAGCAATAAAGTTTGCACCACACTCTTTAATTAATCCTTTCTTAAGTTATACTGTTCACAACCCCGATCCCACAGACAAGTGAGCTGAAGTTAGCATTTCCATGCTTTGCCTCCCATTCCTCTTTTTCTTTCCCATCCAACACTTGTATTTCCCAACAAAAGGAACATAAGTGTCCTCTCAGAGGGGTCATGCAGCAACTTCCCCAAACCCCAAACAGGAAAGACTCTTGGTAGAAATTCAACCTACCACTTTCCAAGAGCACCCAGGTTGGATCACCAGGCCCTTATGAAGCAGTTTCTGCCATCAGATTTCCTTCTATGTACCCAGCCAATGATGAAAAGCATCCCCAAAGCACATGCCATGTATAAGCTGTGCCCTAGGGCAAGCCTCTTTGTAGGTGCAGCGTAGGAGCACAGCATGCACAGTTAGCTGGGTGAGGGTGAGAGCTCAGGCCAGACAGTTGCTCCACTCATTCTCTATCAATGGCCACATCTTCACTTCTGCAAGATCACTTCACTTCTGCACATTCTGGCTCTGCTACATTACACTGCATAAATATTTGGGAGAAATAATTCCTTTCAAGGATCTAAACTTCCACAATTGTTATGGCAAGTGAACCTGTTTATGCTATGTTCGTTAATGAAGGCAAGTCTAAAAGGGCACAGGAATTTACTAACATGTGGTACACAAACATTACAATCATAAAGCTTCTTAGGAGAACACATCAAGAACATGAAAGAAGTTTATTTTTACTCACATTTCCCTGTACTTTCCTTTAACTCTACTAGAACAACTGTTAATTTAAACCTTTCTTGCAATTACAGGAACAGTGTAGACTGAATGTACGAAAACTAGATAATACTCTCCCCTCATCTCCAATGAGCTTCTCTGGATTCTATAGTAGCAATTCTCATAATTCAGCCTGCATCAGAATCAGCAAGAAGGCATGGTTAAACACAAATGGCTAGAAACTCACCTTCAGAGTTTCTGCTATACTGAAACTGAGAATCTGCACTGCTAACGAGTTCCTTAGCAGAGCTGGTGCTGCTGGTCTTGGGAGCACAGTTTTGGTTTTAAGGTTTTATTAGGCATACTAGTTTCCTATTGCTCTGGTAAAATACAACAACCAAGGCAACTCATACAAGAAAATGGTTACTTGGGTTTATGTTTTCAGAAGGTTATAGTCCATTGAGGCCAAATGAATGTATGTTGGTAGAAAGAGGAAGTTGAGGGCTCACATCTTAGGCCACAACAGAAAGGAGAGAGAGTTCACCTGGAATGGTGTCTAGGTTTGAAGTCTCAAAGCCCACCCTTACTGATATACTTCCTCCAGGAAGGCCACACCTCCTAAGCTGCCTACTGGGGATGAAGTGTTCAAATGCCAGAGATATTAGAGATATTTATCATTTAAACCATCACACTGAACTGTAATTTACATTTCACAAACTTACCCATCTTAAGTGTATAATTCAGTACCTTGTAGTAAGTGTACAATCATACTGAAATCCAAGTTCAGAATGTTCCAATCTCAGACAGGTCTGTAACTCCATGTGGGTTCAGTTCTCATTTGTCAGCCCTGGTGCCTGTTAATGTGCCTTCTCTACATGCTTACATTTTTGTACACTTCATATTAATACAACTATGCAATGCTTGGCCTTTTGTGTCCATCTTATTAAATGTGTGTGTTCTAGTGTCTCTTATTGCTGAATATTTCATAGTTAGAAATATACCACATCTTAAAACTTCTGGGATTGGCTAGTTCTGCTTTTCTTTGTTCATGAATACTACTGCCACAGCACTTTCATGCTCTTGTGCATGCAAACCATACACTTCTCACCTTGAATGTCTTTCTCAGGGAGTAGGAATGTTAGGCTGTAATCAAGAAATCATCTAGGTATAATGTATGACTGACTCATACCTTTGGTAATACTTGATTTTGTTTTTTTGTTTTTGTTTTTTTTAACCAAAGCTACTCTATTGGCTACAACAACAGCAGCAGCAGTAGCAACAACTACTACTGCTACTTCCTCTTCTTCCTCCTCTTCCTCTCCCTCCTTCTTCTCTTCTTCCTCTTCCTCCTCCTCTTTCTTCTGCTCCTCCAGCAAAATGAAATCTTTAGCACAACTTGGTGATACAAACCTGTAATCCAATTCCTTGCAAAGGCGAGGCAGGAGGAGGACATGTTCTGAAAGGCTAGGTTTACACAGTGTGTTCAAATGAGCCTGGGTCACTTAGTGAGGCCATGTCTCAACATGAAATGTAAAACCAGAGCCAGTTGCAGAGCACTTGTATGAGGATGAGGACTCAGGTTCATTTCCAGGACTGTTGAGAAAATGTGCTATTCATTTTGAATTGGCTTGCCTCCTAATTAATCAGTTTTAAATGTTCTTTATTCTACATACAAATCCTTTAACAGATAAACAATTTGTAGTTTGCCTTTTCATTCTCTTCAGAGTCTTGAAATACAAAAGTTTTTAAGTGTAATGAAGTCTGGGACTACACTTTAAGAAGCAGTGTTCTAAATGAAGCTTCAAAAATGCAAACAAAAAAACAAAAGCAAACAAATACAAAAACACCAACTGCTTGACAAATGTGAACTCTTACACTCAGCGATAGCACATAACATTCACACACCATGTAGGCTTATTTTTCACAGCATATTGCCTATTTTGTCTTAGCAAAGCCTATTCATCCTACATTGCTTTCTGTTGCTGTGATAAACATAACCAAAAGCAACTTAGGGAGGAAAGGGTTTATGTTAACTCACAGACTGTAGCCCATCATGGAGGGAAGCCAAGGGAAGAACTTGGAGGCAGGAGCTTCAAGAAGCCAAGGAAGAGCACTGCTTACAGGCTCCCTGCCTCTGGCTTCTTCAGCAATCCTTCCTACACAGTCCAAGCCCATCTGCCTAGGGATGGAACTCTCCACATCCTATATCAATTAGCAATTAGGAAAATGCCTCTGGGACATGCACACAGGACAACGAGATAAAGGCAACTTTTTAGTTGAATCTCCTTTCCTTGGGTGTGTTCCATTTACAACTGATAATATTACTGTAGTTATCATCCTAAATGGACCTTTGTAGGAAATAGAAAGGTTAAAACCTGCAACTGGTTTTAACTTATTACATAATGAACTCACCTTCAGCTAGAACTTCAAATTTTGGAGATAGTGTTGACAATAAAAAATATGGATTTCTAGCCCAATCACTGGTCATCCATAGGACTGACACTATGCTTAGTTAAGGTGCATATTTAATCAACTCTGTAGATTAACAGGAAGAAAGGGCAACACATCATATAAAGATTACAAAGATTATTATTTGAAGGGTATCTTTGGTTAATATCAGTATGTGTGTGTGTGTGTGTGTGTGTGTGTTGTTGTTGTTGTTGTTGTTTAATTATACTGGCTTTCTTCACTTTGGGGCCTTTTAAAAAATAATCTGTATGGCAAAACAACTCCTTGCTGAAAGTTTGTAGGACCTTAAGTTAAAAGGAAATAAGAACAACAACTCAGGCTTGTCTAGAGCTCTAACTTCAAATGTAGAAAATGTTCGAAGATGCATTTGATTCAGGTAGGAGTGGATAGTTTACCTCCAAGGTGAAAACCAAAATAATGTTTACTCCCCAATAATTAATTTATAACCAAAAATGCAAATCCCAAAGTGAAGACATGATTCCATGAGTATAGCTACTACATGAGACACACATTCTGGATTCTGTACAAGCTGTTACACTAGGAAGGATCCAATTAAGAGATGAAGAAAGGCAGGTTTAAAAAAAGATTTCTTTATATAATTCAATTTGGGCCTAGAAAAAAAAGCAAGTCTCTTATTATTAAAGGTTTTATTACAAGGCTTCCACTGTAAAATAATTTCAAATATGTATGTTCTATTTGATGGCGCTTGTTAACATGTTTGTATTCCTTGCTTTCCAGTTGCTAATGACTATTTCCCTTCATCTTTGTAAGTCATCCTACAATGAACAGACCTGTTGGCCAAGGTTCACTCTCCCTTCCACTGTGCCACTCAAAGCCACTGTGAAGCAGCTTTCCAAAGAGAAGCCACAGGGCAATGATCTCCCATTAATGCAGTCTCACCAATCTCTGGATCTGGATAACCCAGTGTTAATAATGATAACAACACTATACTAACACTGGACACTCAGTACCTTCTCGTCAACTTTTTTTTTTCAACTGAAATACTAAAGCTACAGAAGCATCTTTCCCAAATCACTTTCAGGTAGACTGTGGTTAAGTTAGACTTGAGATTCAAGGTGAATGTAACGGAGGCAATAGTTTACTAAATTGCATATAGCCAATTATAATTCAGTCCTTAGTTTGCAAGGTAAGAATAAACAAAGTAATAGCAGCAACAGTCTTCTAAATTTTCACTTATATGCCAGAGTTCAATTCCTTTCTTCAACCCACTAAACATCAGTAACTTTGAGGAACAAACTTAACTAAGTTATCACTTTTTCTGCCTTAACTTAACAACCAACTCCCCGGGTCTTAAAACCCCAAATGGCAGAAAGAAAACAACAGAGGAAAAACAAGGACCTGGATCAGGAGCTCTACCTCCTGGGTGAAGATGTGAAGGCCACCATGTACACATGGGATGGTGATCTGGTCACAGCAGTAGCCCAGCTCCAAAAGCTTAGTCTCCACTTAGGTTTTTCATAAACATAAGGCAGGAGCAATGAAGGGAACTCTTGTCTGAACTCTTACCTAATGAAATTCAGAAGTGATTATTAAAACACTTCCTTATCCAAACAGCATCTTTACTGTCATACCAAGAAGGTGCAGAGGGAAATAAGAGCTCTGAAATACAACAAAGCCTTGGACACAGATTTTGTGTACCCTCTCTCAGAACTAAGGGAAGTGTGCCATTCATCAATTTACCCACAATGCCCCCCACCTACTTCAGGAAGACGATCAGCTAGATCTGTTTCAGTCTATCTAGAAGTCCTGACATTTTCCAGCAAGTACAGGTTCCAAATGGCAAGTGCCATAATGCCTTAATATCACATGTGGAACTGGAGGGCAGAAAAGGCAGCAGCAGCATGTGGTCATAGCTGAGCCACAGATGTCACCTGGAAACCTCAGACTCAGTTAAACAGCCCAGTGCCAGATGCCACTCTCAGGACAAGACTGTGAAGCCAAGGCTTAGCTGCCCAGAGAAACATTCAGCTCAAGACCCTTACTGAAAGGGAGAAGGCTGACTGTAACAGCATATGTATAGTCTGTTCATATGACAACAGGGCCCAGTGGATCCTTCAGGCAGGCAGGAACACGGTTACAATTCTTTAGTCTACAAGTGGGTACTACTTTTTCAATGTCATCTTCTATTCTAAAGTAAATAATACAAATCTCTTAATTTGCATAATGCAACTAATGTCCCTTGATAAAGGGACATGTGAAAAGTGTGTCAGTGAGTAACTGTCATGTCCTGAGGGTCACAGAGCATACCTATACCAACCATAACAGTGTGGCATCTCTGGACAATGACCACTGTGGCATCCTTGACGCGTGACTATATACAGCTTTCTGAGAATACAGCAATACCTACTCACTCAAACTAATACCCTTTCATATTTATAGCCTTCAAGCAAGTCTATACCATAAACAACCTCATTTTTGAAACATAATCACACTAAAAAGGAGTCAGACCAATATCATTGGAAACCAAGCAGTAAAACAAAGATTTAAAAAAAAAAAAAAATCCTGCCTCTGGATTAACACATATCCACTCAGGGTCACTGCCCCAGCCATCTTCCTCCACGATCTTCCTGAAATAAATCTGGCAAGATGCTCCCTCTGTTTCCCCTATGATGGGGTCTCAGACAGTGTGGTGGTGCCAAGGAGATTATCAAAAGCTGAAGGCACTGGGAACAAATACATCATTTGCTTAGGGAGGAGCATGCAGCACCAACTCACCAGGTCAAATCCATAAGAAACTAAACAGATGAGAATCCACTCAGTTCAGCAGGACATGGTTAATGACACAACCCACTCATGGAAAAAGTAAACTCAGTGCAACTTAGGGTTCTATACCAAACCAGGATCTACAAAGACCAGTACCTCAAATCCACCTGATGCATATTATAAGACAAAGCGCAAATAGTAGGGGCTCTACTTGGATTCATGTAAGCAGCCCCAACAAAATGACCTTTCAAAGCATCATGGTACAGACACGGTGTCCTAATTCTCTCATGGATTGTTTCTAGCTTCCCCACTTTCACTTCTATGACTGTACCTCTGATCTTCGTAAATTTGCCACATATTTGTACCTGTTCTCCAGCCACAACTCAGTAAAGCTCCCATGGTCTAGTCTTGCTGTGTAAACAGCTGGGAAAGATGGTTCTTCAATATTGGGCAATTATACAAGTATCTCTTCTCTTCATACTTTCAGGTCTTTTTCTAAGCTAATTAAAATAAATGGCACAGGAGCTAGAGAGAAGGCTCAGTGGGTACAAGCACTTGCTGTGCAAACAATAAAGATCCTGGTTCAAATCCCCAGCATCCACATGTTAAAATGCCAGACATAACTGTATGTGCCAACAACGGAACTGAATAGGATAAAAGGAGGATTGCTGGGAGGAAAGAAAAAGGGAAGCTCCAAGTTCAGTGAGACCTTGTCTCAGGGATTAAGGTAGACAGAGACAGAGGAGAACAGCTTATACCATCCTCTGTTCTCCACATATGCATACAAAGGCACATACCTCTGCATATACACAAAGCATAAACATTCACACATGACTAAAATAAAATACCACGAAATAAAAACAGTTATTTATATTCATATGAATATTAAAAATATATTTTCTATAGTTTAAAAATCAAATTATTAAATAAAATTGAACCTAAATAAACAGAATAAAAATAATTTTTCTAAATTAATTTAATTTCAGCACATATTTTGCAGTTTTATATTACCATGTCTGCTGTCTTTTTTCCTATACCCTTTGCTGACTTAATTGATTCCAGACTTCCCAGATTTACATTTTTCTATTTTACACATTAAAATGTAAGGCTGTTCTTTTCATTCTTCCTCACAAAGCTGGAGAAGAACCAGTTTGTGCTCATTACTGGAAAGATACGTGTGGGTGGAAAGCAAGGGGGATGCTGTTTGCAGAAATGGTCACTGCTCAAGCCACACAAACGACAAACACGGGAGGGGACAAGTGCTGCCATTTCAAATGAAACACAGCAGGACAAAGATGAGTCAGACTCAATAAAATCTCCAGTGTTGATGCAAGGTCACAGTGACAGTCAACAGTGCTGATGCAGGGTCACAGTGACAGTCAACAGTGCTGACGCAGGGTCACAGTGACAGTCAACAGTGCTGACGCAGGGTCACAGTGACAGTCAACAGTGCTGATGCAGGGTCACAG
The DNA here is from genome assembly GCF_008632895.1 of Mastomys coucha. Classification (NCBI taxonomy): domain Eukaryota; kingdom Metazoa; phylum Chordata; class Mammalia; order Rodentia; family Muridae; genus Mastomys; species Mastomys coucha. Next base: position 7,278,365 of record NW_022196912.1, on the reverse strand, counting down.
TGACAGTCAACAGTGCTGATGCAGGGTCACAGTGACAGTCAACAGTGCTGACGCAAGGTCACAGTGACAGTCAACAGTGCTGACGCAGGGTCACAGTGACAGTCAACAGTGCTGACGCAGGGTCACAGTGACAGTCAACAGTGCTGACGCAGGGTCACAGTGACATTCAACAGTGCTGACGCAGGGTCACAGTGACAGTCAACAGTGCTGACGCAAGGTCACAGTGACAGTCAACAATGCTGACGCAGGGTCACAGTGACAGTCAACAGTGATGACGCAAGGTCACAGTGACAGTCAACAGTGCTGACGCAAGGTCACAGTGACAGTCAACAATGCTGATGCAGGGTCACAGTGACAGTCAACAGTGATGACGCAAGGTCACAGTGACAGTCAACAATGCTGATGCAGGGTCACAGTGACAGTCGACAGTGCTGATGCAGGGTCACAGTGACAGTCGACAGTGCTGACGCAGGGTCACAGTGACAGTCGACAGTGCTGACGCAGGGTCACAGTGACAGCCGACAGTGCTGACACAGGGTCACAGTGACAGTCAACAGTGCTGATGCAGGGTCACAGTGACAGCCATCAGTTTCACAGTTTACTTTAAAAAGCAGACAGACTATGGTACTGCAATATCACTGGGCTAATGCACTACAGCAAACTCCTTGTCAAACCAAGCAAGTTCAAAATGACAAATAGTCCATTCTCCTTCCAAGCTATCAGCATTTTCCAATGTTTTTTTTAGCATTTCCTAACAATCTTAAAACCTTATTTACTTGAACCTAATTTTCAGCAAATAAATTTTATCTATAATTCTCAATGCTAAGATAAAATCATAAAGAGGCAAGACAGAAATGCAAGGTGAGCCATGACCAGCAACAGAGGTAAACCGTATATTTACCTGTCCTTTCTGAGTTTCCTATTCTAAACAGTTAAAATACAGTCAATAGAAAGTCACAGAACTTTTGTTCATGTATATATATATATATGTGTGTGTGTGTGTGTGTATATATATGTATATGTATGTATATGTATGTTCATGTATATATATATATATATATATATACACACACACGCATACACTACTAACAAAGGTACATATTTTTGAAATTAAGAACAAATATTAAAATAATACAAATTTCTGAAGTTAAGGTAAGCTTCCAAAGGCAAGGGAGGAAAAGTTCCAACTGTTAATGCATACACTTACTGTGGTGTGTAAAGAAAGCCTGTACTACAATCTGATCCTTAGGAATTTAAACTGCAGACTTCCTGAGCCCCTGTGATGGAGAGTCCTCCAGCAGAACAAGAGTGGAAGAACTTGTGAGATTATTTTATTTCCCCTAAATCTGATTTGAGCATGAGTCTCCATCTTGAAGTAAATTTTATACAACCTGATGTCCCCAAAACATGACATTTTATAACCATGAGTTCCCATGAATTTTTTGTGCTAATTTCAAGTTTTCTAACTCAAACTTTTAGAAATTTAAGTAACACTACAATCTTTTAAGATAATATTAAAATACTTATAGTCATATTCCAACAGTTTTCATTTGCAATTTTTTTTTAAAAAAAGAATATAAACCCAAGTCCACAATCCCCTATGTTAATGCTGACTTTTTTCCTTACAGAAAATTTGAATAGTGGCATTTTTATAAACAATTTTAAACAGTGGATTGCAAAATGTAATTTAAAAGTGACTTTTAAAAGTTATTTATATCCCAAATCTCCATGAAAAAGTAGGGCATTAAGTAGTCATAGACATGCCACAAAGTCAACCAAATATGTTAGCCCTTTCTCTAAAGAGAAAGAAAAGGAGCAGATACTAAGGAGGAAAGGAGGAAGGAAGGGAGGAGAACAAGAAGAAAAGGGAGGGAGGGAGGGAAGAAATAAGAAACCACTAAAAATTTTAACCTTAACTGGAGAGATGATGGCACAAGGGTTAAGAGCACTGGCTGCTCTTATAGAGGTCTCAGGAATTCATTTCTAATCATGTCTACTAGATAAGAAAATTTCACATATTAGGAATATGCAGAAACAGAAAAATGTGTGTCTAATGTGTATACTCAGTAGTTGCTTCAAGGTTTAACACCACTGTTTTCCATACTAAGCCACAGAAACACAGACAAATAACCTGTTGTTGAAATTTAATCTATGTTACCACTTTCAAGTGGAGGGATGTTAAAAGTACTAATCTATGAAGACCAGTGGCCAAGCTGACACCTGGGCAGAGTACCTGCTCAGCTCATGTGGGCACTCAGCTCCAACTTTGCCCTACAAAAAGCTTTAAAAACGCACACTGTAACACATGGAAAACAGGACATAAATTTTATATGCTGTATACATCAACTTACTGTCCTTCTGCAAAGTTTTCACCACAAAGAATTTATTACATTGCCTATTCAACCCATAGTCTAATATCAATAGAAAAATGTTCAGCAATGTAAAGCTTTGAGCGCAGCACCTACACAAAAGCTGGCCAAGCAGCTGGGACTTGCCTACGGAGCAGCTCGCAGTGACTTTTAAAAGGCAGTTCCCACACTGAGTTCACAGTCACGACTAGAGAAGCCTCCATTCAGGCACGTGTCTAAATTCATTCCCTGAATTGTTTCTTGTCAAATTAAAATGTCAAAAATTATTCTATCAAATGTTGTCCCTAAGGAATCTAAGCTCAATCCAAAGAGCAGCTACCAATTAGCAAAGATGGGCTTCTGAAGGGAGGGGGTGTGCACTTCTCTTCGTACGTGAAATTAGCAGGGTCCAAAAAGGAAAGTTTCGTCTCAGCAGTTAGTTTAAGTGCTACTGATAGCTATAATCACACGCAGGCTGCAATTCCCACTGAAAGGCTTTTCAAATGAACAAATACAAAAAGAAAGGAGAAACACAAGTGTTTTCATGGTGAATGGCTGCCTAGGATTACAGCACTGTCAGAAGCCAAGGCTAGAGATCCAAATATGCCTGAGGACTGTGAACTAGCAAACCCAAGTCAAATGAAGTCTCATTTGACTCTTCTGACAAGGTCAGTGCACCTATCCCTTAGCACAATAACCAATTTAAATTTCAAGTTAGGGAAGGGGCTCCGAGAAAATAAAATCCCTACACATCACTTACTGTTCTCTGCTGCCTTGGATGAACACATACATTCCTCTAAGAAAAGCATTTCCTCCTCGCCTTGTTTTACAAAAGCTGCTCAGCTCTCAGACTACAGAGCTCAAGTGGCCACTTGTTTGCAGGATACTGTGCAGACTGGATACACATTCCCTGGAGGTCAACTCACTCACAAGGCAGAATGAGCTTTTATAGTGCATTTATAATTTATCCACACCAGTACTAGGAAAAAAAAAAATCTATGACTATTCACAATCTTCCCCCCAAAAGTTCTAAAACATTGTTTCCAAGGCTAGGAAGACAAGCATTAGACAAAACATAAGGCTCTCAGAATAAGACTTTATATGAAGCATGCTCAAGTGATATCTAACTAATGATTTGGCAAAAAACATCTGATTGGCTATGCCAGATAACTAAAGTGGCCTTACTGTTGCAAGGGATGGGGTTAATAGCAAAAACCTAAGGGTCTACATTCCTAGGCATATATCCCTTCCACATTTTTCACAAAAAGCCCCTTGACTTGTTATCAAACACTTTTCTCCTGATGTCTTTTAATGTATCTTTCTAGGTAGCAGATTTCCAGGTTCAGTGGCTCAAACGATGACAAACAGGCCATTCCCCATTCAATCTACTTACCTCAAGACTTTGAGAACTCAGTTATGTAAAGAATTATTTTCAACAGCCACCTTCAATTACAAACGTTTGACTTGATCACAGACTTCAATTCCAATCTCCTTTCATGTTTAAATACCCACACAAGGGCTCTTTAAGACGCACAGCATGGCTGTTTCCTGTTTTCCCTTGCCCAGCAAAGAGCCTGAGGTACACTGCCTTGTCCATCTCTAGCAGGGCAGCCTGAAGTCCCACAGCTTTGACAAAGAGGTTCTCTTGGTTGGGACATGGCTTCCTGAGAGATTTTCTAACCTGACCACTATCTAAAGAAAATATTTTAATGGGATTTACCCCATATCTCCAGTTTTCCACCTACAAAACATAATTTTTTGATATACTTCATTTGCATGACCTGTATGTACTTAGTCTTCCCACTGAACCAATTCTAGCTGCAGAAATGTTCAGTACAGAGTGAGTCAGGAAAGATAACTACCATCTCTGCAATGACAAGCCGGCCTGCATCTATAAAAGAGAATCTCACCAACATGCAAGTTTTACTTATTTGATAACAAATGATAGTTTACGAATTTAAAGAACAACTTGTTTCTGACACACTAAATTCAGGGATTTTTATGCCAATATGTACTGAGTTCTTTGTTATTTCTGTAGGACAACTGAGACTTTGGACTCAAAAATGAAGCTTCCCTTTAACATGTGGGTAGATTCAGGAAAATCTATTTTTCCTAAGTATTTTTCATAATACAAATTCCCTTCTCAATGCATCTTATATGCAACATTAGAGCTAACCAACTATCTGAATACAAAATAAAATCTTTACAATGCCAAGTAATGACTGGTAGAGCGAATGCTTCCCTCTCCTTTTATAAGCTTTTAACTTCAGCATATCTACTCAGAATTTATCTAAGTGAACAATACCTTTCCTTATTCCTATACCATATTTATGCTAATGATGGAAACATGAGTCCTTCATGTTCTGCTGGAGGAGAGAAAGAGACCTTACACCTTAGGCTTACTGTAGCTTCTGTTGAGACGGGAGAAGCAGTACAAGCCCCATGCTGAGAACCAGCTGAGAGCCAGCCAAGCACACAGCCAGGCTCATGTGTCTCAGGAAGCATACCACAGCCCTGCCTCAGGAAGTCAGCAGAGACGCTCCCCTTTCAGAGGCCTTCCTTGCAGGTCACACACTATTGGCAACACTCAGCCTCTGCTCCAGCAGATCATGGCCACAGGACAGCACACCAGATGTGCTGGGCACACTTCACATTTCTTCCCCTGCTTCCTTCATCATATAATGGAGTGTCAGTCCGCAGGAAATTCTCAGTGACTATTTCATGACATTGACTAAGATCACAGGCTCAAAGCTTGTCAGAAGATAATGACATGACACATAAACTTGTCATATACTAAGGCGACAATTACTCTGGAAGATTCACTCAGAATGCAACTTAAAAAAACAAACAAAAACCTGACCAGTTAATGAAATAACCAGTTTCATATAGCACAGAAACAAATTTTGAATTCCAAAACGTTGAAGAAGATGAAAGATTCAGAGGAGGCATTACATTTTACAACCGTAATAAATTTTTAAAACTATTTGAAAAAGTTCAGGACACAAGGTCCCAGATCCCTTCCAGAGAAGAAGAAGCTGGACTAGATCTGAAGGCATTTTACCTCCATTCTATCTGTTTTTATTCTGAAGTTTCTTTTTGTGCTCAAAGGAAAAAAGGTTACTGACTCTCCTCAAATCCTCTGACCACTGCCCCTACACTTGAATGTGAAGGGGAAGAGGCTAAAGGGTGTACAGAAACATACTGGATTTCGATAGAAGCTGGCCTCCAGTCTCCCTCCCTCCGACTCTTTAATACAACCAGGGGATCACTATGAGAATTGATTGTGAAGAGGTATAGAGGTACTCCATACGCAGCACTGCATGTGCATTGGCTACTACACTAAAGTCTGAATTAAACATTTACTAAAATCAACCTTTATTCACCCCTAAGTACATCATGGTATAAGTTATATCATGACTTACTATTCAAGTATAAACTATAATATCATCAACTAAGGTCAAGCTTTCTGACTTTTTTTTTAAACTTTAACAACCTGTATTTATAACCAAGGAAACAAACTGTCTGAGACTCTTAGTAGATTACTGGATGTGGAGCATATGCTTGTTACCCCAGCACTCAGGAAAATCACTAGTGTGAGGCCAGCATGGGCCATTTGGAAATGCTGTCTCAAAATACCCAGTTAAGAAAGAGACTGCATTCTACACGTGGTGAAGGCGTGAGAACAGAAAGGAAGGGTGCGCTGTGTGGAAAGCCTCTCACCAACAGACAGGGCTTCCTCCTGTAGCTCACTACTGACACAGTAGGTAAGTAAGTGTGGGACCAAAAAAAAACTCTGTGAAGAAAACAAGAAAGATATGAAAGCTGAAAACAATAAAGAAAGAAATGAAAGATCATGTAAATATTGTGGTATTTCTAGTTATCTCTACACTTAAAAGTCACTGCTAATCATGAAGAAACACTACCACCACCACCTCCACCACCACCCCTCCACACCTCTACCACCTCTACCTCCTCCACCCCCTCCACCACCTCTACCACCCCCCCCACTACCTTTACCACTACCACCACCCCCTCCTCCACCCCACCTCTACCACCACTACCTCCTCCACCACTACAAAGAGGCAGGCCATAAACCGATCTTTTCACAATCGCCACTGCTACCTGGTTGTGGCATGGCCATTCCCAAAGACAAACTCTAAAGGGAGTCCTTGGGAACACCTGCAATCTTCTTTAACAACCCTGGACTTTTCCTTGAACTCAGTCACCTTTTCTATCCCATGTAGAAGACTCCTAGCCAAGTATTCAGTCTCGACTTTGAACCCAATGAAAACATCTCCAGTGAGCTCATTTCAAAGTACTGGGAGCATATGAGGTTCACCTCAAAAATAGGATTTGAGGATAAATTATTAAATATACAAATTAGATGAAGGATTAAATGGAGAAACATTCATTCTAAAAAAGGGGTCAAAATGAACATTACAGATATATAAATAAGAATACAAGATAGTACACTATTATTTTTCAAAAAAAATATTAAGGATAACTAGCAATTGGTTTTATTCTGATTGGCAAACTCATGTGCTTAATTGTCTGCCAAAAAGTCCATTTTTGGGAAAAATAACCATAAAATAAACATAATAAAATGCTGCTCACAGATCGTTAAAATGTTATGTATAACACAGTGGTGAAGAAAATGATGGAAACTGCTAAAATTAAGTTATATAACAAACACACCTACAGAACAGAGGCAAATCTAGAATCCTGTCCATCAATACAATAATGATTATTACTTCTGAATGTTTGGATACATATTAAATTTCTGTAGTACTCACTGGATTATCATCTATTTTTCAAACTCCCTGCAGAGGCCCATATTTCCTCAAAAGCAACAATAATATTCTTATTTTCTTAGTATATCAAGTACATAGTAATAAATTCTAACTTCACCAAAACAAGCACTGTTTTTAAAATGATAAAAATCACACACATACACACACACACACACACACACACACACACACACACACACACACCCTGACAGAAACTACAAAGTGATTCTGAAGGAAAAGCCATTTTGAAAATATGAATGCAAAACAAAATACCCTAGTACCCATAAGCCCTGGCTATGTAGAATATATTTAGTTATTAAATACTCAAGTGTGTTAGCATGTGCTAGACATTGCTCTATCCCTGGAGACACATCAGTGAACACATGGCCAAATGCCCCTTTCATCAATGAAACTACATGTTAGTGAGTATTTAGAAGTCCTTAAGTTTAAAGTACAAAAACCAACAGTTAAAGCTAGTAATGTACACTGTAGCCACAGAAAAGCTCAAGCTCACAGACAATGAGCTCTCCAGAAAGGTTGGGTGGACCGATAAGTCACAGATGTCTCTAGCCCACCAACACTCAGTAGTAGTGAATATTATTTAAACATTTTATTAAATCCATTCAGATATCATTAAGCCATATCTCCCCCACTGAATTGCCATGGTAACTCTAAGTTTTCAATAATTAGCTCTGTTTTGACATTTATTTTATTTCTTAACTGCTACTATTTCTGTGAGTGTTTACATTGCTTTGTGATATGCTTGCTTAATTTCAATTTTTCTAAAATTCGACTTTCTCTTTAATAAAAATTTTCACTGAGAAATGCTGTGGTGAAAGGCCAGTCTAAATAACAAATAGGTTATAGCAGGGTAACTCAGAGCAAGAGAAGTTGCTCAATCCCTCAGAAGAGATGAAAGCTACTCCAGAGCAAAGGGGCTGCTGCAACAGGCTCTGAGCAAGTCTACAGCCCAGCCTCCCTGCAGTAATTTGTCAGAAATCACCTGCTAACTCAAAGGCAAACTTCACTCTCAACTGAGTCTTTGAATACGTATAGAATTTCAGAAATAATTTGGCTGATCTTATTTTAACATTTTTATTATAAGAGTAGTCTATGATAAAAATTTATGTCTAGACGATTCTAAAAGCTCTTGGTGATGAGAAAGTACAATGACACTTTAATAGGCAGGGTTTTAATAGTTGTATAAATATGGCATGTCTTAAATTAATAGTGTCTCAGACTTACTGAAATGTATTAATTTATTTAGCCTCCAGAATAATCCTATTAGTATTGTTATCGTCCCTAACTCAGAAAACTGACAGTTAGATCATTTACTCAGGGATACAAAACTAGCAAACTATCAAGCTGGCTTGGAATGCAAGCTCTCACTTGTCTCTATTGTACTCTTTGTTAATTAGCTCAGTCCACGCTGACTCTTCAAAGAGTTTCCTGAATATCCAAGTAATTATCACCATTATCACCTTGAACAATGCTGTTTGAGATAATCTTAAGAAAAATGATTCAAAGAACATGATGAAGCCACATGTGTGTGCTCTGTTAGAGCAACACCGGTTGGGAGGGAAGAGGCAGTAGAGGACCAGGAATTCAAGAATAGCCTAGGCTACATAGCAAACTAGAGGCCAGCATGAGACCCTACCTCAAAAACAAAACAAAAAACAAAAAACAAAAAAAAGACAAAGCAGTTTTATCCAGTAATATGAAGCTAGAATGGTAGCTGTAGCAGTCAGTTGCTCCCTTTAGGAAAGAGAATAAAAGAGAGTTTGGCAGAGGTTCAGAGCCTCAGGCCACGCCTTTCTTTTCCTTAATCCATAGCACCTTGCTGAGACCCAGAGTGAAGCATAAAACACTAATCTTCCACTTTACACGTCTACAACATGCCTAGGCTTTCTTAGGAATCAAACAAGGAAACAGCCTCTTTGTGTTGAGGATGGACTCTAAAGAAATAATTTGAAAAGGCATGAACCATAAGAATGCCCTGACAGTTTTCTATATAAAGAAGTTGGCTATAGTCAAAGAACTAGGTCTAAACGCAAGTGCCTATGTGACTTTTTTCATATAAATTAATAAACCAACAAATTGCAAACAATAAAAGTTTTAAAAAAATCTATAGTTACCATTTTATAATTTTCTCCAGAAGAAACGGCAGATTTGGCTTTATCCACCTAAGGCTTGAACAGGAAGCAGAGGTGGCAACAGCCATGGAAAGCACAAAGAGAGAGAGACAGAGTTTCTGATTTGTGATGCTTGCAAGGCCCCAACACTGGCACTATAGAGTTACAAAAGGTATACTTGATTTCAAGTTCGATCTCACTGTCCCCTACCTCTCAAGATTGATTCATTCATACTCATTTCTTTACACTTATTGAACATATTTATCTTATTCTTTATTTATCTTACTCTTTATCTTATAAGTCTAGTGTTTGATGGGAGCTCTGGAGAGATGGCTAGGCACTTAACAGCATACAGTGCTCTTACAAAGAAGCCAAGCTCAGCTCCCAGCACCAAGTTATAGGCTCCTGACCACCTGGACCCCCAGCTTCAGAGGATCTTACTCTCCTGGCCTTCTTGGGACTTGTACTCACATATACATTCCCAATCTAGAACACATATACATAGTGTGTGATAATATTACATCATTTTTAAAAGAAATTTTTGTAATTCTATTGATTCAATCATACACACTAATGTAAGTTTAGAAAAAAAAAGAAACTACTTGTTTTGGCTGGTGAGATGACTCAGTAGATAAAGTACTTGTCAACACACACATAAACACACACACACACCTGCTTTTCATTTTTCTCAAATTTTAACTTTAGATTCAGCATTTCTCCTTCTCAAGAGGACAGAATTTTCTCTGCTACATGGTGGTCTAGTAGACAGCTCTCCTAACTATGTTAACTCAAGCTTAAATATAAAGAAAATGTGAAGAGATGACCTGATCAAATTCAAAAAGATTAATTAAATGACAGAGTAGGATTCAGGCTTAGGCAGACTAGATGCAAAAGGGACACCCTTAAGTACAAAAAGACATTTTCTCAAATATACAAAGGGTCTTTTTCAGCCATCAAAGCAAAAACACCAAAGGATACATTATCCCTGTATATCGTAACAAGTTGAGAATACCTGTTACTGCACTGGGAACTCAAGCCAAGGCAATTAGTTAAGAAAAAGAAAAGCCATCCACTCTGGAAAAGAACTAAAACTCTCTCTATCAGGCAGATGTCATGATTGTGTATAAAGACATAGGGCTGGGCAGACGTTCAGTGGGTAAAGTGTTTTCCTTACAGAGGTGTGAAGACGTGTGGGGCTCGCCTGTGATTCCCAGAGCTTGGGAACTGGAGACAGGGGACCCTTAGAACAACCTGGATAGCTAAACCAGCCATATCACTGAGCTCTGAGTTCAAGGGAGAGCCTACCTCAGTGTATAAAATCAGCAGTGATGAAGAAAATAGCACTCAGTGCCATCCTCCAGCCTCCACACAACAACACACAAATGTTGCCAACATACATTCAAATGAACTCCAAATACACATACACTTACAAGCATAGACACATAAAATTAAAAAAACTCCAATTTTTAGAAAAAGGAAATCCAAATAGTATATACATATATATATGTGTGTGTGTGTGTATATGATATACATATATGTATATATGTGTGTATATAATACATTCAGCAACACTGTAAGATAATGTTATAAAAAACCAATTGTATTTCTACATGCTTACAAAAAATAATCCAAAAACAAAATTTAAAATATGTCATTTATAACAACATCAAAACTAGCAAAATATTTAAGAGTAATTTTGATATAAGAAGTAAAAAACGTATACTCAAAACTCCCAAACATTACTAACTAGCCCATGCTCACACAGGCTGCACTAGAGCCAAGTACTCAGCTCATAAGTCAGGAAACAGAGGAGAAGAGTGGGATCCCACAATCCCTTCCAAAGGCATGCCTCCAATGATCTACAGACTCCCAGCTAGGCCTCAACTCCTAAAGCTTTCACCATTTGCTGAAGTATCCTATCCATTGGGACTATAGCTCTGACATGTGTAGCTTTAGCAGACCATAGCAGTGACTGCTTAGAGTTGGTGAGGAGAAGGAAGAGGAGCAGGGATCAGGAAGATGTGACAGTGGTGACACCTGCATTATATGTGAATGTATTACAAATGCTGACTTGTATACATCAAATGAAAAAACTATAAAGTGTGTTTTTTATCTCAATAAACTATTACTTAAAAAAATAAATAATTTTGGCCTTCAAAAAACAATATCAAAAGTGACTTAAATCTCCATCAACCCTAAAATAGAAAGATATGTATAACTAGTAAGACAGCTCCAAAGAAAACAAATCACAGATCCATGCATAGGCACAGGCATTTATTTAAAAAATGTAAAATTGGGCTGGCGAGATGGCTCAGCGGGTAAGAGCACTGACTGCTCTTCTAAAGGTCCTGAGTTCAGATCCCAGCAACCACAAGGTGGCTCACAACCACTAGTAATGAGATCTGATGCCCTCTTCTGGTATGTCTGAAGACAGCTACAGTGTATTATGCCAGAGCAAGCGGGTTGGAGCGAGCGGGACTGTCCTGAGTTCAATTCCCAACAGCCACATGATGGCTCACATCCATCTGTACAGCTACAGTGTACTCATACACAAAAAAATAAATAAGTAACTTTTAAAAAATGTAAAATTATCTCCAGGAAGAAAATGGAAGTCCTATAAATATTACATGCAACAGGGTTCTATTTGAAAAAGGAGCCATCATGCAAAACAGCAAAGGAATCATCAGCACAGAACAAGACAGACGGGGGGGGGGGGGGGGTCGATCTGTAGGAGCCGGGAAACATGAAGGACAACAGGCAAAGGAACTTCCAATGGATTGATATCTTATCTTAAACTAAGGTGGGATACACGGTTCATTAAACACCACTGTCCCTGTTATTTCTGTGACTTCTTTTAAGATAGGGTACAAAGTAGTTCAGGCTGACATTAGCTCTGTAGCTGAAGATGACTATGAACTCCCAGTCTTCCTGCTTCCATCTCCTAAGTGATGAATCTCAGACACAGGTCAGCACACCCAGTTTATACAGTACTGGGGAGTCACACCTAACTCATTTTAAGTATTTGAGTATCACACCTTATTGATTTTAATCTTCAAAAACAAAAATCCTACAAAATAGATCATCTTACTGTCTCTACTTTAAAGGAGAGACCTGGATGATAAGTAATGAACATCAGCACAGTGGAGACGACTAGAAGAAAAGAGAACCTGCAGAGGAGACAACACCGGTGGGTGAGGGGAATGCTCACGTAATCTCAGTAGTGAGGGAGCAGTGCAAGAGTGCATACAAAGCATGCTAGCCAACAAGTCACACTATGCAGAGGGGCAGGAAGGTACACAAAGCCTTGCTGTCTCAAGAAGGTGAGCATAAGGGGCATGGAACCAATAAGCTAGAACTAAGGCATTGCTATAGAACTGAAGTCAAGTGGGCACTGGACAAGGTTTACTCACTCTGTGGCCTCTGAGCCTCACAGATTTAGCTTCTCAGTAAGTGTTTGCTTAACTGATGAGTAGATGGAGTTTGATAGTCAAAAGAAAAGACAGTTGTTTACTCTCCCCAGAAGACTCCTGAATACACTAGCAAAGGTGAAACATTGGAGACCCTGCATATTCAACTATGTGCACAAATTCCAAGGAAACACTTCACTTCTGACATGCCAAAAATGGCAAACTTCTAGGTGAATATGGAATTCAAGAAGATAGATGCATTGTACATTTCCTACCAAGCACAAACCTGCCAGTTCTCACTAAGGAAAGGTAAACAGAGAGAAAGCAGGGAGGCAGTAACATGGACGAAGATTAGTAGAGGCAGATCAACCTGCAAGATCTAAGATCTGAGACATTGTGGAAGCATCCCTTAGACATCCCCAGGTAAACTGTCTTTATCTTCTTCTTGGGTCTCCCTGTCTAGATTCAAGAATGAGAAAAATGTCAATCCTTGATCTGAAAAGTTGAGTAAGGGTCACTAGAATAATCTGCATGAGGAAAAAGCAAGTCCCAGAATATTACATGCACTAGGGTTCTATTTGCAAAAAGGAGCCATCAGCAAAATAACAAAGGAATCAACACAGAATGAGAAACAGAGAGAGACAGAGAGAGACGGAGAGAGACGGAGAGAGAGAGAGAGAGAGAGATCTGTAGGAAAGATGTAATACAGAAAGATGAGCCTTTCTGTACCCAGCTAAATTCTTTTAAATTGAAAACACTTAGTTTTTGACTCAAATATTAATCATTGCTTTTCCCACTCAACTGTAAAACATCTAAAAGCAGCACCTCCTAGTGAGAATCATATGTAAGAAGGTCTCAAAAGGCTTGAAAGGTGTAGAACTTCCAAAGGAGAAGAGAGAAAGATACCAGGCATTCTTTCTCTTGTATAATTAGTGAATTCCAATTGAAAAGCAGCCTAGGACTCTGAAGAAAGGGGAAATCTCTGAATGCTACACTTAGAAGCTATGGTTCAAACAGGGATGAAACATACCCTAAGTATTCTCCTTACTGAAGACACTCTAAAGGCCTCTTTGCCTTTACAGAACACCCATGTTTTGGCAAAACCAACATCTGAATTCTAAGTCAGAAACACCTCAAATAACATTACTGAAAGTGACTTAACATACCAAGTAGAAAACATCAATTTTAATGAAGGTGGCAGCAACGTGATTTCAAAAAAATAGAACTACCTAATTTAAACCTGTAAAGCATTAAGAGGGAGGTCTATCAACATTCTTATGGTCCTTAATAGTCCTCAGACTCATGCAAATCACTATGTTGAAAATGCTTTAGAGAACTACAATAATTTTAGGTAATCAAGGCAACTGCCTGTGACAAGCAGACTTAGCTGTGCACTGGCCAGGACTGTGCATCACCACAGCACATGTCTGTGAAGGCATCACTGAGGACTGGCCATGAGAATGTGGGCGGCAGCAGGAAAGGAACCGGAACTAAATACAACAGGGCAAAGTCAAAGGCCAAATGAGCATGAGCATTTGTCTCCCTCCACCTGACTGCAGACCTTACATGCCAACCTCTGTGCCTTCTGACTGCCATGATGGACCCTAGCTTCTCAGACCAAGAGTTAAAATAACCCTCCCTTCCTTAAATTCTCTTCTGTCAGCTATATGATAACAGTGTAGAGAAAAGTAACTAAGACGCCAATATGGTATGTGAATCAGTCTTTTAATATAGTAATAACTGCCAAGCTGATGGCTCATTTACAAGTTCAAATTGTTTACTACCAAGCAGCCAATAAATATTGCTTCCTGATCCTTGATTATAATAACACTTGTCAACCCAGAATAACTTGCAGTTAGAATGTATGGATAACAACATAATACTGGGATGAATTTATGTGCTTTACTATGTTGATCCTCAATAAGGTAGAATACACAAAACCCCAGAATTTTAAATAAATAGCAACAAAAAGAAAAAAGTGCTTTCTAAGGTGCACTGATTCGCTGTCTGTGACTATAAGCCAGAAAACTCCTGTAAGTATTGATGTCATACATCAGTAGTGTAACACTTTGAAGGCTAAAGCAATCTAATCACGTTTCAGGGCAGCCTAACATAGCAAGGCAGTGGAAATAGAAACATCTCTACAGCCTTCACTTTTCTTACCCCAGGGGTCACTCTTTAACATGCAAACAAAGAGCCATGTATGGAATATGGCAATGATGGCAACAAATTCTACATTGCTTTTATTGGCAAGTGAGCCAGATGTACTACTCCCATCTGTCTTTCTTCATCACAGAGTTTGACCCCAAACATCCTCAGCCTCACATTGACTAGGCTATGCTCCTTCATAAGCCCCAAAAGAGATCTCAGCAGTTCAGTTTGTGTCAATCATTAGAGTGTCAAAATAATATGCTTTTCTGGGAAAGGCTATTTATTACTAAACTGCTACATGTCCCTCAAGTGTGGATATCCTATATTCTACAAGCTAAGTCTTCTAAGAACTTCAATAAACTTCTAAGACTAGGCCTCAATTGAAATTTATTTTCCTATCACATATGAAAAAAAAATCAGGTAAGTACACAGAAAATTATAGAATATAAAAATATAGTAATTTGGGGGTTAGAGAAATAGCTCTACATTTAAGAAAGCTTGCTACTCTTTTAGAGGGCTTAAGTTCAGTTCCCAGTACCATCAGTCAGCCCACAACCCCTAGTAAGCCCATTTCCTCAGGATCTGATGCCCTCTTCTGATCTTCTTGGCTACCTGCATGTACATGGTACATATAAACAAATACGACACATAAAATAAATAAATCTTTTAAATGTATATACCATATCACATACAACAATTTTATAGTATTTTACTTAGATGAGAATATATTGTAACACACACTGTTACAATACAAAAGTCTGAAGACAAATAAATATCACTTTCTAAAGCAGGCCATAATTTCTATTTTCCACTATTTGGATGAGGAAAGTTTATAATAAAGACGATGGGTATAAATCCTTGGAAACTGGTAAGAGCCTTCGAAGTACACAGCTTTGACGTGTTTCCTCTTAGGTAGGGACAAAACCAATCACTATTTGTAAAACAAAAACAAAAGTTCAAAACGTAGCTATAAGAAGTTCTACCCTCAAATATTTGTCCTCAAAGAGTTCTCAGCCTCTAAGAGATGTATCTACAGGAAGTCTTGTCCACAACAACACATGGCCAGCCTGCTCTGGACCCCACTTCCTGGGGCCTTTCTTCAGACTCTGTTTCCCATGAAGCATTCAACTATAAACAGGCTGTGAAGTTCAATTGTTTAAACAGTCTCTGGAAAAGATACTGACATTGCCTTTTACTTAGTCTGCCACAGAAGTCAGAGGGTTTTCCTTGGCCACTCTTCAACCTTCTGAAAACCAAGGTACATGCCTGTTCCACTGAATCATAGCAGCGCTCTGATCTGAAACCCCTCAGCACCCCAGCAAACACGCCAGAAGCAGAGCTGGAAGAGCATGCTCTTACCTCTCATTTACTCTCCTCTCTGACTCAGTCCCATCACTACCATTGCCACTACCATCCCTACAACCCAACCCCCACCTCATCCCATGAACACTTGAGACAACTGCTTTAAATTTCTTTTAGTGCAGCAAGCAATAGCTTGTAAAAGGATGCAAACCAGCTGAAACATTTGACAGACAATGTTAAATACCAGGGGATTCCTATCAACCATTTTACTTTAAAAGGAACTTTGATGTTGGCTATCTTTCATGTTCCTCTTTCATGGCACATTAATAAAGAAAATGGAGCTGAAGTAAATCAAGATCCAAGATCATGTCTAGAATTACAGCACTGTAGGTACCTGATGAAATGCGGATTAATGCTGCCTGAGTAGTGAATAAATAAAAGCACCTCAAGCCACCAATCAGGCAAGCTTTACAAGTGCTTTGGAACTTTCTTCTGCAACTAGACCTGGGACACCTCTAACCCTCCATGTCCTGGAAAGCTCATTATCATAATGTGAACCCAAATGTTAGGGTCCCTTCAATATGCAAGTGCGATGAAGCAGAAAAGCTATGGGAATTATGTTGGGTGTAACCTTAGAAATGTGTGGATGTAGGGGAACTTAAAAGTGGTGTTTCACTAAGTTAGAAGTACCCAATACAAAGATTTAGCCACATAAAACACATAATAATAATAATAACAACAACAACAACACCATACCATGCCAAAAAACACAAATAAGGTGGATTTAAGAGCTCTTATTTTCAACTCTGAGTTTCTGGTCCCTGAATCTACAAGTCTCACAGAACTAAATAAAAAAAGACTCTAGTAAAGAATTGTTGCATTTCTGTATTCTTCTAACACAAATTGCAAAGCAAAGAACCTAGTGATTCTATGTGACCCCGACAGGAGCTGTAAGAAATAATTTATATGCTCCTGAATAACCAGCACAACATTTCTTTACAAAGTGCTAGCCAAAACTTACGGAAACCTGAAATCACAGGGGAACAACAACAAACCATGAAGGAGAAGAGGCTACCAGCTCATCTCAAAGTACAAATGGTCCCCCTTATTTACCACTCACCCTCACATGAGCAAACAGTGCTAAAGTGACTTAACGTATCTGTCCAGATACTCTGCGTGCCTGTGTTCCCCAAACAGAGAATCCAGCATAGACTGCACTGGACCCTATGGGATCGCTACTAAAAGTCCTGAAAGGCAGACTATCTATCTCCTATAGTATGGTTCCCAGCACTAACAAGAATATTATCACTGGAAAGATAATAATTCCACTCATCTTTTTACAAGCATTAGTCTTTACAACTATTGCTTTATACTAACATCTCTTGGTCAGAAAGTAGAGCTTATCTGATATATATGCTTTAAGTAATATTCTTTACTATTTTAAAATCACAGTAAACTGTCAGTTTACAAGAATATAAAATTGTAGGTGCCCAAATTGAAACTACAGAAAAAATATAATAACTGCTCAAAATAGGCACCATTTCTTCCATAACCTAAAGATTACCAGAAACAAAACTCCAAAGTTCATCACTTATTAAGGTAATGTTCAATAGTTGGCTGTTTAATTGACATCTACATTCTGTTCCAGCATGTGCACTTGTCTAAGAGAACATCTGTTTTGGTTACATTACACTGTATCTTTGGCAAGAACTTACAATAAAACTAACAAAAACAATCAAGGATCTGTATTGGAACTGGCAACAAAAGTAGATTTGTAACCAAAAACCTTAAGATGCAAACTGACCATCTCTGGGCTCTAGGCCAGTTCTAATCTAAGTCAATAAACAAAGATCTACCAGAAGGGATGTAGTTAAGGGTGGGTTGAGGGCAACTCCTGCAGATATTAAATTGAACTTGGAGACACAAAAGCACATGGGTTACAAAACTGGTAAAACACATTTTATTTTGATCAAAAACTGTCAAACTGAATTCAAATCTAAACATTATTTTGAAAAAAAAACAAACCCTCCCCTTATTATGTATTCCTTCTGCCCTCTGTCCCACTCTATTTAGCTGAAACAGTCTATTTAACTACATATGTTTAAAAGCATCCTGGTCTTTTAACAAAAGTACCATAAATTTACTTTTAAATTGACTGAATAGCACAAATATTCCAACAAGAAGCCTTATTAAGAAGATTCCAGTGCTTATGTGCAGGTGTGGGAAAAGAGAGAATATTAAGAGGTCAAAGGAAACAAAGTTCTGTAGTGTCTTACATCTTTCCAGGCTGCAACTACAGAAAATGTAGAATGGATATACCTCATCACTTTACCTTGTCATGACTTACAATGACCATGAGGAGACCCATAAAACAATTGAAGCCATCCAAAGTTCCAGGAGTAATTCATGCCAGGCACAGTACCACATGCCTGTGGTCTCAGTATTAGGAAGGATAAGGCAGAAGGATCACAAGTTTGAGCCCAGCCGAAGATAATAAATGACATCATGGGATGTCCTTCGTAATTACAGAGAAAGAAGGGAAGGAGCTACATTAATGAGAAAGAAATAAGAGCAACCACATTGCTTCACATAAAATAGTACTCTGACTTCAGAACACTGTGGGTTTTACACAGCTAAATACATCTGGGTTGTACAGTGAAGTTTAGTAATTTGTTAGAAGGTAAATTTCTTTCAACTAAAGGATAAGGTTCAGATGGCTGGTGTTATTTAAAAGAATTGCCCACAATCAGAAATCAAGGAAACCTCAGAAATCATCCCTTCAAAATCTAAGGAACACTCTCTGACACCGCAGGAGTCATTTTATCCAAATGAGAGCTCACATGACAAGACTAGCTAAAACCCAAGGCCTTTCAAATTTTCTCAGGTATTGATTCTAGCAGATTCTAGTGTCCACAGATTTGAAAAGCATACTCCAAATCTGACTGTAATAACCAGTCCTGTGTGCGTGTGCATGTGCGTGTGTGTGTGTGTGTGTGTGTGTGTGTGTGTGTGTAAGGAAGGCACTGGGGCCCTTGCATCAGACATTAATCAATTCCTTGGGAGTCACATAGCCGCACCTCTGGTTTACTCACAGTCTAGAAAGTCTATCAAGGAATGTGGCTGAGATTGAGTGTTCACTAGTCTAGTGTTTAATTTCTAGGTATACACTGACTTCCAGAGCCTACTGCCATTTTGCCTGACAAGAACACACCCATCAGCCACTTTCAGAACTTTATTTCTTCTTTGGAACAGGAAAATAGCAACCGCCTGTCTCTAGTTTCCACAGCCCCTCAGGAACCACACTGCACTTTCCTAAGGTTATTCATAAATGTACCACAGCATCAGGAAATGCTTCATCAGCATGAGATGATAAAATAAAAACTAGTACTCCTTATCTTAGAGAGGTCCTGCTCTAACTACATTCCTGTCTTCTTCTGTGATTCCCATTCCTATCTCAGCCCAAAAATCATTTTTTTCTCCCAGACCTGAAGGAGAGCTGAACAACCGTTCCTTGTGTGGCCATTGGTGAGGTGCATGGCAATGAGAACTATGTACAGCAGTGGGGTCCACTGACCACCCTCTCTCCTCTAAGGTGATCATTAACAGCCTTCTACGTTCTACTTAGCTCTAAGAGAAAAAAAGGTAATGATTTTAACCTTAAGCTTTAGTCTCTGAGAGCTATTTTTGATATCCTCTTTTAACAAATGTCTTTCATTACTTATACTTTTACAGCTTTTTTATGTCTTTGTAAAAGTCATACTTGCAGGAGGTCTGCAGTCAGTACATATAAATTGGTTTTCACTTTTCGTTTCAACTTTTTTTTCCTACTGGCAAAGCCCTGGAAACAAATGTACTCTCTTCAGAACATGATGGAATATTTGCATATAAAACATCATGATTACATACGTAAGAGCTAAGTTAGATACTAAACACTAGCAGATGTCAGAAGAAAATGTTTGAATGTAAAAGAAAATTTGTTCCAATCTTAGTTTAAGCAGAGGAAATTCAAACTCTTACACACACACACACACACACACACACACACACACACACACACACATTACAGTATTCTTAATACACTCCTTGATGCAATTACCTGATACATAGCAATGGATCTAAGACTTGTCCGAAGAACCAACCACCTGAATAGTTTTGGTTTTCTACAACAGTACTTTTATGTTCTACTCTCAGGAGTTCATCTCAGTTGGCCTACTAGAAGCCTTCTCTTATGGTGAAATTTCTATAAAAACCCTGATATGACTTAATAACCAAAGTGTTTAGAAACACTGTTTTCTCTGACACAAAGAATCTTACTGAGAAAATTCTATCTTAATTTAAAAATTTCAGAAAAAATTGGAAAGGATTGTGGTTTTGGTTGTCCAGATGCAGCCTCAGTGTCTGGGTCACATATCTTGGGCTAGATGTATTTATTTCTTTCATGTCTTAATTTCTTTCAAAATGAGGCTCTTTTATCATTTTATAAAGTAGCCCAAATTCTATTTCTAAAAACTTCTCACCTGCTCAGCCAATTTTCTCTCTTAGCAATTTTCAAGGTTTACAAGCTTTTAAAAGGTTGCTAGATTTCATATAGCAATGATCCTTAAACTTGACTGATTTTGCCGCTCAAAAGAACAAATATACTGCATATTACAACCCAGCACACATATAATCCAACAGTCATAAGATGATGCCTGGCCTACATTTTCTGTTCTTTTCAACTAAAATGTTTTTGAACTTTCACCAATGGACTAAAATCTGTGCTATGAAAAACACAGCTCTAAAGAACACACGTAAGAATAGTGAGAACAGAAATCTAAAAGACACAGATAAATTCATATACGCATATTCCTTCAGCGTGAGTGGCTTCTTAAGATTACAAAGACAGCATCTCTATATACCTGGAGTCTGTACTTCTTGCTGCTCTGTACAATATTCCTTTGCTTTTACTTCTCCATGTAATTTATCACTAATTCACAATCCATATATAAACCCATGTATATTTATCTATAAGTTTTCCCTACTGGAATAAAAGCTGTGCCTCTCTCAGAGAAGCAAAGATCAATGAAGACAGTCCAACAAGCTTGGTCTAGTAGCAAGCCAAGCTCAGCCCCCATCTCTGTTCATTAAGTCCTTTTTATACTTTCCAAACATCATGTGTCCTCCACGGGCCTTGCCTCAGCATGTGTCTGTCTCAGCTGATATCACTCTACCAATCAGTCTGAGTCCACAGAAGCGGCAAGAAACTGCAGCACGTCACCAGAAGTTTTTTGGTACATTTCTCTCTATGGAGCCCCAACAAATGAAGCTCAACTATGTAGTGTAAGGCAAAACAATGCATTCATTATTAGTAAAGAATCATGTGTCGGGGCTGGCAAGATGGCTCAGGAGTAAGAGCACTGACTGCTCTTTCGAAGGCCATGAGTTCAAATCCCAGCAACCACATGGTGGCTCACAACCACCCATAATGAGATCTGGTGCCCTCTTCTGGTGCATCTGAAGACAGCTACAGTGTACTTATTTATAATAATAAGTAAATCTTTGAGCGGGAGCAAGGCTGACTGGAGCAAGTGGGGTTGACCAGAGTGAGCAGAGGTCTAAAATTAAATTCCCAACAACCACATGTAGGCTCACAACCATCTGTATATAGATACAGTGTACTCCTATACATAAAATAAATAAATAAATCTTTAAAAAAAAAAAAGAATCATGTGTCCACTCACATGTTTGCTTTAGCAGAACATTCTTTCACCTGTGTCTGTTTCAGCTAAACATTACTTCATAGTCTGCCTTAGCCTTTCCTGTGTGCTCACTTCAGCTAAATGTTCCTTCACATTTGCCCCAGCAAAACAACATCCAATCAACTTTCCAAAGAACCCTTAAGTTTCTACTTCAGTAACATGAACTTCATTTTCTTTTTTAAAAAAGCTGAAATTTTTATCTTAAAGTAAAAGTCTATTTATTCCAAAAGGGAGTAGAGCTTTCAAGGCCCATCCAACTTCTTATAATTGTTAGTCTCTGGAAGGTACAAAAACTTATCTCAAGCAAAAAAGCCTTATGATTCCTTAAATTATGTGTTCTTCCTATCAAAAGTTGCTAACACACTGGAATGAAAGAATTGCCATGCCCACTCATCTACTCCAGTTACATCTGCAATATCAGGGGTAAAAGCCTGATTGTGGACAAGACTTCAAAGGGAGTTTGTGCCTCCCGGGTATTCAGTCAGTCATGGCATCCCCTAACTCAGAGGTAGCCCAGACATGTCCTTGCGAACTCACATGCTAGATGCCCACCAAGATATGATTTATTAATAGCTAGACAAAATTTGACATTGCTCTCTGACCTTTACCAATGTTCCAACATCTTAGCCAAACCCTGGCTTGGAATGTTACCCATCCAGACTAATGCTTTCAGCATTGTGGGTGGGACATTGAAGCTTACAGAATGGGAGACTTATCCCAAGGCAAGGTCAAGTAGAATCCTCATTCTCAGTCACCTACTGCAGCCAAACCACTCCTAGGAATTAGCAAGAAATAGACAAGTCTCTACTAGCCCAGAAGATTAGCCATAGTGGGCGTTTTACTAAGGATGGAACCTTGAGCCGAGTGTGTGTGTGAGACAGTGTGCAGCATTCTAGCATTCAAGATTGAAGACTGGAGATTCAAGATTAGCCATAGTGGGCATTTTACTAAGGATGAGACCTTGAGCCGAGTGTGTGTGTGAGACAGTGTGCAGCATTCTAGCATTCAAGATTGAAGACTAGAGATTTGAGATTCGAGATTCGAGGTATGAGCCTCTACCCTCCTGGCGGGCGTACCCACAGCCTGCCCCCCCAACCCCCGCAACCGATCCCCTCCCTCCGCCCCACCATGTGGGACTCCGGCCAGGCCCATGTGGCCCGAGCATGCTCAGAGCCCGGGGGTGCTGCACCAGTCCAGATGAGATGGCTGCTGTTTTAGACTCAGTGTGCTTCAGGTGACCTCAGATGTACCTTGACTACTGAGCTGCCAGATTTTTCATTTCTCTTTTGCAATGACTGTAAAAGTCTGATGCCATTTTTGAGAAATACATTCAGATAACACACTTCTTTGTATCAACTCTATTTATCACACACAAATCCCTTGCCTACCTGGCCAGAACTTTCATCACCCCGCAGAATAAGGGATCCCTGCAGAAACCTAGTCCCTGGCAAAGAATGAGCATCATTGTGTGTTTCCCAGATATCTACTACCAGGGCTTTCCTCCTAGCATGATCTAGTCACTTCTGTCCCTCAGTAACCAGGCAGAACTACACGTAATATCTGAAGAACACACCCAGACACACCTCCTCCACAGCACCTCCCTTTGCTCCTTTGCATAGCATGCTGTTCTTCTCAATCCATTCTTATTCCTTCTAATAAAAGTGCTCATTGAAAAGCTTTCTTATTTCTTTTTAGATTTGCCTGCTAACACCCATGTATATTGTAAAGCTTTCAGCACAGAAACATAAACAAGTCAAGCAACAGCATAAACCAAACTGTTCTGCATTTCTAGACACCAGGTTTGAAGTGACCTCATATATCTATGATGCTCCAAAACATACACAGCAAGGTGATTTAGACCAATCTTAATTCTAAAGCTTGTCAATTGGAAATTAAAATATAAGATATCAAATATTAAACATGTCATATGAAATATCTCATTTCATAATTCAACCATACAACTCTACCATATCATAATTTTATTCATAAAATCAACATCTATCTTTGAGAAAATATTAACTCTATAAAGATCTAAATGCTCAAAATCTAAAGAATTTTAATGCTGATATGACACAAGTAAAAAGTTCCATATATGGTTTTATGTGATAGGTCCTGGTCAAAGCATAAGCACATTATAAATATTGTCTAATTACCTTTGGGCTTTGTGTATAAGGTTTACGTAGAACATAAAAAAAGGCTCATGTTTGAGTTCAAGTCCTAGCTACATGATACGTTATTATACATAGGAAAATATCATAAAATTAAAAAAAAAAATCATCTAAAATATTAAACCTATCTGGTCCCAAGCATTTTAGAAAAGAAGTATTGCAGCCTAGTATAAGTCTAGTCAGTAGTTGAAAAGATGTATGGGATCAAAACCCATTTAATGCTTAATGTTAATAAATATGAATGGATTTATAGCAGGCTAGAGTAGATAAAGTACTTGTTGCTTGTGTATGGGAGCCTGTGTATAGACTCATAGCATTTATATAAAAGCCATATACAGCTGCAAATGCAATAACCCCTGTGCAAGGTTGGATGGAGACAGGAAAATCCCAGTGATCTGCTAGCTAGCCAATCTATCCTAATGTCTAGCTCCAAGTTTAGGTGAGACTTGGACTCAAAAGATAAAGTAGAAAGGTTAAACAGATGGCTCAGCAATTAAGAGCACATGTGACTCTTAAATTTTCAGTAGCACTTTCAACTTTAAATGTAAGTGACTGACTAAATCCCAGATAAACTCTGCCACTTGGATCCAGTTTAAAATTTTCTCCTTTGTAGTTATGATTTGAAAGCCTGGATGATTTTTTTTCCCAGGGTATGGAGAAGTTCCAGAGATTACAAAAGTGTTTCAAGGGTAGGAGTAGAGATACTAGAAAGTAGGTGAATGACTGTGATGTAAGTGACAAGATGTAAGTCACAGAACATCGTAACCTAAGCAGCAAATCATGATAAAAGGCACTCCAGAGTGGATGAGGATGTACTAGAGGCTTCCTTAGGATGGTTTAAAAAGATTTAAAAGTAGATTGACAAGATTATAGAAATACATAAGAAACAGTACATAGAATGACAAACAGAGAAAGCATGGAGACAAATGGAAGGTCACACTTTAAACTAACCAGTGACAACAAATGAAATCAAATACTGATTTTCCTAGTGCAGTCACTGTAAATTCTGATTAGATAGATCTCTGCAACATTTAGAAACTTCACATGTCCATGGTAAAGTGCTAGTAAATAGATTTGAGCAAACAGACAAGCACATTGGGGCTGATGTTCTATGACAAAATGCATTAGAATGAGAGCCAGAATGATGTCTCAGCTACAGGAAGAGATACAACTCACTATATGGAGACTAAAACCTCTATGCAACAGTTTCCTGATATTCTCAAGAGGAATGGAAGAAATGAACAGTGAATGTATGTCAGGCACAGCCACTCTACAGTATAATGGAACTGTACATTTCTAGTGTCTCTGGAACACAAAACTACAAATCCATGTGCCCTCTCACTTCTAGTAACTCACAGCTCAACTACTACAAACACCAAATGGCTTTTACAGGACTTATCTTTTAAGTATGGTTGCTTAAAGATCAGTCACTTTATTCCATCAAGTTTAAAAAAAATCCAGATTTTTATACTATCATGGTTCATTTTTTCTAACACCTAATACCTAAAGTTCACTGAAGACAGGCTCCATGAGCACATTCAGAACAAACTCAAAATGTTTTCACTACTTTTATTTTGATATTTTTGAGGCAGGATCTTACTGTATAAGCTCATGCTGCCCCCAACTTGCAAGTACTCTCCTGCATCAGACTCCCAAGTGCTAGGAGTACTGGTGTATACCATCACTTCCAACAGCATTTTTTAAATGATTCCCAGGTTGTGTATACATAACCATCATAACTATTCCTGAGATATTCACATCAAATTAAGATGAACAGATAAGAATAAAACTAGCTATAGTAAACATAATCAGCCATGACCAAGGGTTCAAATAGCTTCTCAAAAAGTCCTGGTGTCCATGTGCAGTTTTGAGACTAGGGAAGATGTATAGTTATCTTGGCTCTCAGTTCCAGAATACAGTACATTGGCTTAAAATTTTGGCGGAAAAAAAGGTAATTTACTCACAGGCAGTGGTTGCTAACTTGGGCTTCCACCATCCTGATTAGTTAATGCTTAACTAGAGTCCTCATATCAAGTACAGTCTGGGAGACTCCATGAAGTAAACCGAACTCTGATTGCTGCTGCCATGAGCATCTATCTGCCTGCTCGACTCACTTCTGCAACATTCTTGTTGACAACCAGAGGCAATTAGAGAGGCACAAAAGGAAAGGAAAACTCATCCCACAAAGGAGCCTGGGAAGCTCCTACACACTCCAAGCCAACAAGTCTCCCTACTGTTCTTACCAGTAAACAACATCCAGTGGTGCAAAGTACTTTCTCATTATCAGGTCAGCAAAGTAAGATTCAGTTTCCCGGCAGGCAGTCCCATTTCCGATCACCACAGTGCTGCAGCTTCAAGGGAAAACAGAATGAGGACCTGGATGAGTCCCAGGCATACTCTGAGGTCAACCACAGAAAGCACACAGAATGTACAAGTGCTAGACACAGCTCTTCCTCTTGCCTGTATCCATGCAACCTCTCCTCTGCTCTAGACTACACAGTGCCCTGCATTTGGTTAAGGGGGTGGTGGGGAGGCAGGGACAGAGAAATAGTTTACAGTCATCTTAAGAACAGTCAGGCAGCTTTCTTCTCATCTACAAAGAGCCAAAATAAACAAGTAAACTTAGACTCATTCCAAACCATAATAAATACAACTAAATTACATGATTTTCATTTCTGAAGTTCTTAACTACTATTAATATCCCTTCTTCAGGGGAAAATGGAACGGAGGGAAGAGGGGATGGGAGGATGTCCCAGGTACCACATCATCACCTCTAATTGACAGAAGGCGGAGAGAAGAAAGAGTATTCCACCACAATCTCCACGTATGAGTTCTCCAGCAATTCCCCACAGCATTGTGCACAAGGTTCCCTCTTTCAGCCCAGGTGTTTCCCTTAGTCCCACACTCCAAATTAGGAGCTTCAAAAGTTAACTGAGCCACTAAACTACTCAATAGGCTATTTATTTTCTTACTTGAAATGCAGCAAAAGCTTCTTGATCTTCTCTGCCTCTCGGAAGCCTTGTCCACAGTGCAAATAAACCACATCAGTATGAAGTATCTGACCTTAAAGGGGTATGGGGTATAAAAAGACATTTGTAAACTATAACTCATTACTGTTTCTATTAATCAAGTTGCAACAGAAAATGGAACTGGCTTATCTTTTAAAATGTAATTTCAGGGTCTGTGAGCTGCCTCAGAAAGTAAGTGTGCTTGTCTCCACATTTGACACCCTTAGTTGGGCCCTGAAACCCACACAGCAGGTACAAATAACAACCTCAAGCTCTCCTCTGATCTCCATGAATGTACATACCCACACAAACTAAGATGTAAAAAATGTTGTTAAAATAAAGTCTGATTCATTCATATTCACTAGATCAGGTTCTTCTTAAGGATTCAGAAATGCTGTTACTTTCAAAGTAAAAGAACTCCACTTTTCAACACAAGACCATTACTAGGTGGGCATTGTTATGGCGCCTACAGGAGAAAAGGTTTTATGAAAGACCTATCATGGGCAGCAGCTACAGCTCACTCCTGGCTGCCTGCTATAGAGATCAGGCATGGTTATGCTATTCTGTTTCATTTCAGTTGCTGATATAAAAATTTGTTTATTCTATTTCTTTGAGCTGTATATTTAAGAGCTTCAGGCTTTTGTTAATCTTGTATTATATTATACATAAAGTATTTTATTTTTAAATAAAATTTTTAACTAAAATAAAAGGTTTCAGTGTGATCCCTCAAAAAAGAGAAGTAAATGAGCTATGTAAAGATGATAGGAAATCTATGCTGTGTACAACATAAGGGTCTTGAAATCTTGCTTTTCCTATCTCAGCCTCTCTATTAGTAGTATTG